>NC_092713.1:112594626-112933585 GCF_047496885.1 Scyliorhinus torazame | reverse complement strand
CGAACATCGGGCCAGCATCGACATCGCCGCCACCACTATTTCGCTCCCAGCGGAACATCAAGGCACCGGAACGGTTAAACCTCTAACTGGTCCGCCGGATTTCAAAAGACATTTTTTTTCTGCTCAAATACTGTAAATATAGATTCATTGCTGTAGATAGTTCTCCACCACCCCCGCCGGATTCAATTTTAACAGGGGGTGAATGTGGCCTGTTACACCTTTATTAGGTGATGTAAGGTAGGACCTGTACTACAGGTTCGCCGGTAGTCCCTGCCTGCTGGCTCCACCCAGTATGCGGAGTATAAATATGCGTGTCCTCCATTCAGCAGCCATTTCGCCAGCCGGTGTGGGAGGCCACACATCTTAGAGCAATAAAGCCTCAGTTGTATCCAACTCTAGTCTATGTTCAATTGATCGTGCATCACTGCCTTCCAAGTCTATGCCAATCATGATGCCCTAACTAAAAACAAAACCTTCTGCCCTTACTCGGTCCGTATCCCTCTATTTCCTCCCTATTCATGTACCCATCCAGTTGTCTCTTAAATGTTGCTAATGTACCTGCTTCCACCACATCCTCTGGCAGTGCGTTCCAGGCACCCACCACTCTCTGTGTGAAAAACCTATCCCGCACATCTCCCTTAAACTTTCCCCCTCACCTTGAACCTGTGGCCCCTTGTAATTGACACTTCCACCCTTGGAAAAAGCCTCTGACTATCCACCCTGTCTATGCCTTTCATAATTTTGTAAACCTCTATCAGGTATCCCCTCAGCCTCCGTCTTTCCAGTGAAAATAATCCTAGTTTATTCAACCGCTCCTCATAGGATGTGACAAAGAAATTCTCCTGGTCACTGTTAGCTACCCCGCCCCACACCTTCAGGCTTACAGACTGTGGTAGTACCAGGTATTGCGGTACCTAAGAGGCTGATGACCATTGGTTAGACCCAGGAGTCTACCATTGGCTGTTGTACGTAGCTCCACCCTGACAGGCGGAGTATAAGAAACGGTGCCGTCCCAGCAGCCTTCACTTTCTGTATCGAAGCTGCTGGGGAACAAGTTCTAGTAGATTAAAGCCTTCAGTTATGAAATCACTTTGTCTTGAGTGTAATTTATCGTGCATCTATTTAATCGACTAAACTTAAGCTGGAAGGATGGATCTCCGAATCAAACCGGAGTGCCTTCAATTCAGCCCCGACGCGGAGAACTCGGCTGCAATATTTAAACACTGGCTGGCGTGCTTTAAAGGCTACCTCGAGACGGCTGGAGGCACCCCCACAGAAGGACAGAAAATGCATCTCCTGCGCTCAAGGGTCAGCCCTGGGATCTACCCCCTTATCGAGGAGGCGGAGAACTATGATGCCGCGATCGAACTGCTAGAAGGACATTATATCCGCCCTGTAAATCAGGTCTACACACGTCACCTGCTTGCAACTAGACGGCAAAGCCCCGGGGAATTGTTGGAAGATTTCTACTGGGCGCTACTGGTGCTGGGCCGAAACTGTGGCTGCCCGCAAGTGTCGGGGAGCGAGCACATGGAACTTTTAATCAGGGATGCTTTCGTAGCAGGTATGAGCTCCTCAGATATCCGCCGAAGACTCCTAGAAAGGGACACCCTGGGACTTAGAGAGGCACGGGCCCTGGCAGGGTCCATGGACGTTGCCCACAAAAACGTACAGTCCTATGCGCCCGACCACGCGGCGGCCCCCTGGGCTGCGTGGCACCCCGCAGCGGCAGCCCCACAGACCTTCCTCCTGACCCCGTAGGCCTGCGCTACGAGACGCCAGGCCCCGCTGTTTCTTCTGCGGGCAGGTGAAGCATCCCCGCCAGCGCTGCCCGGCCCGCACCGCCACCTGCAAAGGGTGCGGCAAGAAGGGCCACTTTGTGGGGGTCTGCTGGTCCGCGCCGTGGTCGCGGTCTCCTACGACTCCGGAGTGCCAAGGCAATCCCCCCCTTCAGGCCCCGACCGGCCAGCGCTCACCACCACCCCCCTATCCTAGGGCCACGTGCAACCTACGGGCGCGGCCATCTTGCCCCCCGGACACCACGCTGGACGGGTGGGTGCCGCCATTCTGTCCATCGCCGCCGCCATCTTGTTCATCCCCGGACACCATGTGTGACCCATGGGTGACGCCATCTTGGATGGGGCCCCAGGCCCCCAGCACGGCCGACTACACGCTGCCGATCAGAACTCGCAACTGCTTCATCTGGCCTCGGTGACTCTGGACCAAAGGCGACCCCGGACACTCGCAACAGCTACAACGACGGTCTTCATCAACGGCCACGAGACGTCTTGCCTGATTGACTCTGGGAGCACGGAAAGCTCTGTTCACCCCAACACGGTAAGGCGCTGTTCACTTGTAACCCACTCTGTAAACCAAAGGATCTCCCTGGCCTCCGGGTCACACTCAGTGGTGATAAAGGGGTTCTGCCTACCAAACCTCACTGTCCAAGGCAGGAAATTCAACAATTTCCGCCTGTATGTCCTGCCGCACGTCTGCGCGGCCACCCTCCTGGGGCTGGACTTCCAATGCCATTTGCAAAGCCTTACCTTTAAATTCGGCGGCCCTATACCTCCCCTTACTGTCTGCGGCCTCGCGACCCTTAAGGTCGACCCGCCTTCCCTGTTTGCGAACCTCACCCCGGATTGCAAACCCGTCGCCACCAGGAGCAGGCGGTACACTGCCCAGGACCGGACATTCATCAGGTCAGAGGTACAAAGGCTGCTGGGGGAAGGGGTCATTGAAGCGAGTAACAGTCCCTGGAGAGCTCAAGTAGTGGTGGTAAAGACCGGGGAGAAGCATAGGATGGTCATTGACTACAGCCAGACCATCAACAGGTTTACGCAGCTGGACGCGTACCCTCTCCCCCGTATAGCCGACCTGGTAAACAGGATCGCACAATACAAGGTTTTCTCCACGGTGGATCTCAAGTCCGTCTACCACCAGCTACCCCTCCGTAATAGTGACCGCAAGTACACTGCCTTCGAAGCAGATGTGCTGCTCTATCAATTTTTAAGAGTTCCCTTTGGTGTCACTCACTAATGGGGTCTCGGTCTTCCAGCGAGAGATGGACCGAATGGTTGACCGGTACGGCTTACGCGCAACGTTCCCGTATCTGGATAACGTCACCATCTGCGGCCATGACCAGCAGGACCAACCTCCGCAAATTTCTCCAGACCGCGAAAATCCTTAACCTGACATACAATAAGGATAAATGCATGTTTAGCACTGACCGTCTAGCCATTCTAGGCTACGTAGTGCGAAATGGAGTTATAGGCCCCGACCCTGAACGCATGCGCCCCTTATGGAGTTCCCCCTCCCTCACTGCCCCAAGGCCCTGAAGCGCTGCCTCGGGTTTTTCAGCTATTACGCACAGTGGGTCCCCAACTACGCGGACAAAGCCCGACCCCTAATCCAGTCCACAACCTTCCCCCTGTCGACGGAGGCCCGCCAGGCCTTCAGCCGCATCAAAGCAGACATTGCAAAGGCCACGATGCGCGCCATCGACGAGTCCCTCCCCTTCCAGGTCGAGAGCGATGCGTCCGATGTCGCTCTGGCGGCCACCCTCAACCAAGCGGGCAGACCCGTGGGTTTCTTCTCCCGTACCCTCCATGCTTCCGAAATTCGCCATTCCTCGGTCAAAAAAGAGGCACAAGCCATAGTAGAAGCTGTGAGACATTGGAGGCATTACCTGGCCGGCAGGAGATTCAATTTCCTCACGGACCAACGGTCGGTTGCTTTCATGTTCGATAATGCACAGCGGGGCAAGATTAAAAACGACAAGATCTTGCGGTGGAGGATAGAACTCTCCACTTCAATTACGAGATCTTGTACCGTCCGGGGAAGCTAAACGAGCCTCCTGATGCCCTGTCCCGCGGCACTTGTGCCACTGCACAAGCAGGCCGCCTCCGAGCCCTCCACGAGGACCTCTGCCACCCGGGGGTCACTCGCTTTTTCCATTTTGTCAAGACCCGCAACCTGCCCGACTCCATCGAGGAGGTCAGGACAGTCACCAGGGACTGCCAAATATGTGCAGAGTGCAAACCACACTTCTACCGGCCAGAGAGGGCGCACCTGATAAAGGCTTCTCATCCCTTTGAATGCCTCAGCATGGATTTCAAAGGCCCCCTCCCCTCCACCGACCGCAACACGTATTTCCTGAACGTGATTGACGAGTACTCCCGGTTCCCATTCGCCATCCCCTGCCCAGACATGACCACAACCACCATCATCAAGGCCCTCCAGGGTATCTTTACACTGTTCGGTTTCCCCGCGTACATACACAGTGATAGGGGGTCCTCCTTTATGAGCGACGAACTGCGTCAATTCCTGCTCAGCAAGGGCATCGCCTCGAGCAGGACAACCAGTTACAACCCCCGGGGAAACGGACAGGTAGAGAGGGAGAATGGAACGGTCTGGAAGACTGTCCTACTGGCCCTACAGTCCAGGGATCTCCCAGTCTCCCCGTCTTCCCGATGGCCCTCCACGCCATCCGGTCGCTGCTCTGTACAACTACCAATCAGACACCTCATGAATGTCTCCTTGTTTTCCCCAGGAAGTCCTCCTCCGGGACCTCGCTCCCAACCTGGCTAGCGACACCCGGACCCATCCTACTTTGGAAGCACGTGCAGGCGCACAAGTCGGACCCGTTGGTCGAGAGGGTCCACCTGCTGCACGCTAATCCCCAGTACGCCTACGTGGCGTTCCCTGACGGCCAGCAAGATACAGTCTCCCTTCAGGACCTGCCGTCCGCCGGAACCCCATGCGCACCCGAACCATTACCCCCACCCTCACCCCCCCCACAGCAGTGGGAGGCGTCAGTACTCCCGCCGCTCCTGCCTAGGCCAGCCCACCCACCGACGCCCCCTACAGGCGCCCCCACCCCCCCCCCCGTGTCAACCGTTTGCCCCAACAGCGCCGCCTAGGGGTGACAAAGCTGCCAGGGAGGCCAAAACCACGCTCCCGGAGTCGCAACCGCCGGGATCCCCACCAGAATCGCCACCGAAGCCCAGACGCTCCAGAAGGACGACCGGGCCACCCGATTGACTGATTGCTTCACTGTGAACACTTTGTAAATATCCTCGACACCACGGTACCTCCATACCTGGTCATACCATGCTAAAGGTGACTGTTACCACTGGCCACCACTCCCGCCGGACTCTTTTTTAAGAGGGGGTGAATGTGGTAGTACCAGGTATTGCGGTACCTAGGAGGCTGATGACCATTGGTTAGACCCAGGAGTCTACCATTGGCTGTTGTACGTAGCTCCGCCCTGACAGGCGGAATATAAGAGACGGTGCCGTCCCAGCAGCCTTCACCTTCTGTATCGAAGCTGCTGGGGAACAAGTTCTAGTAGATTAAAGCCTTCAGTTATGAAATCACTTTGTCTTGAGTGTAATTGATCGCGCATCAAAGACTACCTGCTGCCTGTGGTAAACACCACTGGTAACACACTACGCGTGTTACAGTACTGCCACTGTATTACAGGTACCACAGTAATCCCAGCCTGCTGGCTCCCCCCAGCAGGCGGCGTATAAAAGTGTATGCTCTCCTGCGCTGCTCCCATTCTGGTTCCAGCTGCAGGAGGCTCAACATCTTGTGCAATAAAGCCTCAATTGTTTCATCATTCTCGTCTCGTGGTCATTTGATGGGACATCATTGCCTTGGCTAGCCCCTTCCCCTCACCAAACAAACAAACAACTAGACCCATTGTGCCTCACCAAAATTGTCCCAACGAGTCGCAGCCCTTACCCCGCTCCACTCCCATTCACTAGCTGTGCCTGCTTACTAGTGAGGGGGCACCCACCCAGGGTCCCCCTTTAAAAAGCCAACAAAAGCAACAGCCTAGTCCCTACTAGCCCGCCTTCCCCACCCAAGTGCCTAAACCCTTACAAATCCAACATCCAAGAAAAAAGAAGAGACATTGACACATTGTAATAAAACATCATCAACGCCCCATCCCGTCTCTCTATATACAAAGTTCCCATCAGCCAGCCTCAGACCGATCCCAGTCACTTCTCTCTAATGAAGGCCTCTGCCTGTTCCAGCGTATCAAAGAAATGTGGCCAGAGACTACGGGCGGGAATTGGCGGTCCGTACCGGCGCCAAGTGCGGCGCGAACCACTCTAGCGTCGGGCCGCCTGGAAGTTGCGGAATCCTCCGCACTTCCGGGGGCTAGACCGGCGGCGGAGGGGTTGGCGCTGTGCCAACCGGCGGCGAAGGGCCACCGTGGGCCGGCTCGAGTTGGTGCATGCGCAGAACCGCCGGCGTGTTTCCTGCGCATGCGCAGGGGGTTTCTTCTCCGCACCGGCCATGGCAGAGCCTTCTCAGAGGCCGGCGCGGAGGGAAAGAGTGCCCCTGCGGCACAGGCCCGCCCGCAGATTGGTGGGTCCTGATTGCGGGCCAGGCCACCCTGGGGGCCCCCCGGAGCCAGATCCCCCCCGCGCCTCCCCGAGGACTCCGCAAGCCGCCCTCCAAGCCAGGTCCCGCCGGGATGGACCATGTCTATTTCACGCCGGCGGGACTGGCCAAAAACGGGTGGCCGCTCGGCCCATCGGGGCCAGGAGAATTGTCGGCGGGACCGCTGCCAACGGCCCCCGACCGGCGCGGCGCAATTCCTGCCCCTGCCCGAAAACCGGCACCGGAGAGTTCGACAGCCGGCACGGGAGCGGCGGGGTGGGATTCATGTCACCCCCCGGCAATTCTCCGACTCATGGAGTTCTACGACAACAAAACTGGCACCACAGCTGGACCGATTCAGCGACCATTAAGGGGCTAGCATCGGCGCCACATGGAACACAATCTATCCCAATGGGAAACGATGCCAGATTCGCCTGGTCCGGGATTGGCACTCAGGAGGCTGACAACCTGCAGCCGCATAGACACATTGCACTCCCCACACACACCATCCCAGCCAACAAGATGGCAGCAAGATGTGTGGCCCTGAGATTCACCAACGCGGAACTGGAGACCTTGCTGGATGCCGTGGGGGAGAGGTGGGCACCCTGTACCCCGGGGTGGGAAAGAGGCTGTCAGCCATTGCCGTTCACCGTACCCGGACACAGCTGGAAGAGGTGGTCAGCACCATGGGCAACATCATCCAGACCACCCAGCAGTGCAAGAAAAAACGGCACAACCTCCTCAGGACAGCCAGGGTAGTAGTGGTCCTGGTACTAACCCCCATTCCACCCAGCCGGAACCCAATCCCGCACCCCTCCACCTGCAACCCCCCTCCAACCGGAGGGCAGCCAAACCCCAACCTGCATCATATGCTGGCACCCATACCAACTGCCATGGCCGTGTGCCCTGGCCACTGAAGCCACCAGCCACCCACCCCCTGGGCTGCATGCGTTAGATTGTCTAACACTGCGTTTTCTGTTTCCACACACCCCAGTCCGGCAGAAGGATGCGCACAACCACTGGGAGTGGAAGAAAACTGCAGGGGGACAGCCAGACCTGTCATGATATGCAAACATGCAACCAATGAACACTCAGAATAGGACACAACCAATGGGCAGTCAGGACACTCAGAGGTGGCATCACCACAAGGGGGCATGACATAAACACTATAAAAGGGATGAGGCACTCACACCCTGCCTCTTTCCACAGACAGACAGCTAGAGAGTTAGACAGGGTTGATCAGCAGCATCACACCCCAGCACGTGGCTTAGAGCAAGCTGATACAGTTAGACTGAGTTACTACAGTTAGATTAGCAGAGAGTCGACTCATTTGAGAACTGCGTTAACAGTTCAATAAACACGTTGAACTCATTTCAGAGTCTGGAGCATCCTTTAGTTAAGACTGCATCAAGTAGCAGCCTGTGTTATGCGAAGCAGCATAACACAACAGGACCTACAGCTCCTCACCGCAGCAGAGCAGAGGGCACAGGCAGGCCCAAAGAAAGGGCAGTCGCTGGTGCAAAGGTTGGCATCGGGTGAGGAAGCGAGACTCTGCTGAGTTGCAGTTCCCATGGCACATGTGTCACCCCCCCCCGCCACGATCAGCCCACACCCACCACCACCCTCCCCCCCCCACTCCACCCCCACACCCACCACCACCCCTGCTCCACCCAGGAGCCAACCCCCACAGCCGGTGATGCGCCTCAAAGAGGCCAGGCACCATCGACTGTGCCAGGATGAAGGCATCATGCACACTGCCCGGGTATCGGACACAGACATGCATGATGTATAGTTTATGGTCACACACCAGCTGCATGTTCAACGAGTGGAACCTCCTTTTGGTTTGTGAAGATCGGCCTGTCATCTGCAGGCGCCCGTAGAGCATCATGCATTCCGTTGATCACCCCCTGGACTCAGGACAACTCGGCAATGGCGGCGAGCCCCGCTGCCCGGGCATCCTGGTGGGCTCGGTCTACATTGAAATGAATGTATTGAGCCGACTGGGCATATAGGGCCTCTGAGATGGCACGGATGCACCTCTGCACCAAGCTCTGTGCGATCCCAGGCAGGTCTCCACTCGGCACCTGGAAGGACCCCCTGGCATAGAGGTTCAGGACGATTGTCACCTTGACGGTCACCGGGAGCAGGTGTTCTCCCCCATTCTCCTGCGGTGCCAGGTGCGCCATGATCTTGCATAGATGTGTGCAGCACGGTAGCATAGTGGTTAGCACAATTGCTTCACAGCTTCATGGTCCCAGGTTCGATTACCGGCTTGGGTCACTGCCTGTGCGGAGTCTGCATGTTCTCCCCGTGTCTCCGTGGGTTTCGTCTGGGTGCTCCAGTTTTCTCCCACAATCCAAAGATGTGCAGGTTAGGTGGATTGGCCATGCTAAATTACCCTTAGTGTTGGGTGGGGTTACTGGGTTATGGGGATAAGGTGGAGATGGGGGCTTGGATAGGGTGCGATTTCCAAGAGCCGGTGCAGACTCGATGGGCCAAATGGCCTCCTTCTGCACTGTAAATTCTATGATTCTTTGTCGCATGATCCCTCTGCTCAGCCAGTTCGGCAGGACCTCAAATGTACCTTATGTGGCGTCTCCTTTGCACTTCCTCTTCCTCGGCCTGTTGGGCTGCCGGCTCTCCATCCTTACCGGCTGCCTCCTGTTCCTTTGAGGCAGGCATCACTGCTGCATAGTCCTCCTCCTCGAGCAGCCCCAGTTCGTACAGCCACAGTGCGCCTCCCAGGGCTGCTGTGACTAGAAGGAAGGGCACCATTGCTGGCTGTATTCCGATATCCATTGTCTGCAGAGGTTGGAAGGCCGACATATCAGCATGGTGTGTACCCCTGTGCCCAACCAGGTCCACCGGCCTACATGGTGACCCCGGTTGGCACTGCGGACCCTGCCCCCCAAAAGTTCCAGCACCCTCCCTATGCCCGCACCGTGGGGGCCTCTGGAACAGGCGCCCATCCCTGCTGACAGGGGTATCATTGGCTGGTGCTGCCCATGGCAGCGATACATGCACAGCCCCTGACCGCCACCCCCCTATATGGGCTACTCTGGGAGTTGCCCTTGGGTGGTCCCAGTGATGCCCCGCATGGTTAAGAGATGGGGTGCCGGGTGGAGTTTGGGGGCTGGGGTACGGTGGTTGTGGGGTGGGGCATCTACATGGCTGGTGGCACACTGCATGGCCTGGGTGGGTGGTCAGTGGGGTGCGTAATAAAATGGCTGCTTTCAGTCCGTGGCAATGGCGGTCTGTGCCTGGACACCCCGGTCCCGTGAGGATTCACCCTGACCCTCAGACCATCCCACTGTAGCCAACGCCGACACCCCCCTCACCCAGCCCTGGCAGGGCCCCTTATCCCAGCCAGACCGACCAGTGTCTGGACCGGCAGCCCATGGTCGTGCCTCTGCGCGTCCTACCTCCTCTCTCTCCCTCATCAGCGACCTAGTTTCCCGATTTTTAATAGCCCAAGTGAATCTCGCCGTCGGGAATTCGCGGAGCATCATGGACGCTGTGGAGAATACCAGGTCAGGCCTGCTAATGATATGTAAATGGCGTTTATTTTATGTGTGGAGTGGAACGCATTGACGCCGCTGTCAAGGCACCGGAGAATTGTGATTTGCCGTGCACCCAACGCCCGCCACAATTTCAGCATCAAATCCGACTCTCCGCCCAATCACCTTTTCCGATTTTGGCCGTCGGCTTGCGGAGAATCCTGCCTTTGAACTTTTGAGTCCATCGTAACTTTGTCGCACAGTGTACATCACCCCAGATCACACTCCTTTGCTGTACAACACCACCTTCTCCTTGTTGAAGGCCGCAAGCCCCTTTGCCAGCTAGGTCCCAATATTCTGGTGGATCCTCACTCTGTGCCCATTCCAGCCAAGCTGTGGTTCTTCTTTGCCGCTCCTTTCTCTGCAATCTGTGAAAACGGATAATCACCACCCGTGGTGGCTCATTTGACCGTGGCTTCTGCCAGAGTCACCAACTCCAGAAGAGAGAACACCCCCCCCCCCCACACACACACACACACACACCACCAGCTGAATCTATTGCACTCTGCGTTAAAAATATTCAAATATCCTGCTTCTACTGTCTTTTGAGGAAGAGAGTTCAAGAGTCTCATGACTGAGAGAAAACAATTTTCCTCATGTCTTAAATTAGCGCTCCCTTATTTTTAAACAGTGGCCCCTATTGCTCCGTTCTCCCACAAATGAAAAAATCCTCTCCCTATCCACTCTGAAACCTTTGAGATCCTGAGGGAGTTTGACAATTAAGTTACCTCTTACTCTTTTAAACCCCAGTGAATACAAGCCTATCTAGTCCAACCTTTCCTCATAAGACAACCCACCCATTCCTGATGTTAGTCTAGTAAACCTTCTCTGAATTGCTTTTAGCGTATTTACACCTTTACTTTAATGCTGAACTCAGTGCTAGTACTCCAGATGCGGTCTCACCAATGCCCTGCACAACTGAAGCATAACTTTTTTACTTTTGTAATCAATTCCGCTCACAATAAACAATCACATTTAATTAGTTTTCCTCATGACCTCTGCTCAGATTATTCTAGCCAGGCTGCCAAAAAGTTGCTTAAGTTGACCAGAGTGCTCCAAGCACAGGATTTTAGGAAAAAAATCATTCCATCTTCATGATCCTGATTGCTACCCTCTCGCCAGTAGGTACAAGTATGCTGATAGCTGATGACGTGAGGGGTTGATAATGCAACCAAAGTAAATTAAGCTACAAAAGGCTCATACATGAAGAATTGCGATTTGCATTGGATACTGTCAATACCAAACGCTTAGCTTCGAACAGTGCATCAAGAGAGGAGGCAATGAAAATGGCAGAAAAGAGTACAAGGATACAGAATACAGGTGATAATAAACTTAGCCCAGTCTATCAATTTAAGAGGCTATTACTGTGCAAAAAGTGGCTGTCATCCTGAAGTAACAATGACCTAGTTTCAAAAGTTATTAATCGCTGCAAAGTTCTGTGGAAAATGAAATATTCTACATGAATGTAATTTTTGTTGAAATGACTATTGCAAATTCTGGCCCATCTGACTTAAATTGTAAGTTGGAGCCTGAGAATGGGGAAAAACTTAAGGCAGGAAATATACATGTAAATCAATAGAAATTTGGATGTTTTGTTTTCTTGTTGTTGGGTTCAATATCCCCACCATTTTCAATGTATCCCATTGGTTGATAGTACTTACGCAATTTTTTCAGACAAATAATTATGCCATTTCTTGAAGCCAGATAGAACCCTTTTTCGTGTTTCCTGACTTAACTCCTCTGCATTTTCTAAATTTTTAGTGAACTTGGTCATCTGTTTTCTCCACTGCTCAGTAATTTCCTGTAGTTTGGACTGGTCTTCTGCATCCTAACAATATGGAGTTTAAACAGAAAGTAATTTCAAGTTATTTATTAACAGCATCAGATATTGGTAGGCTTTAAAGGGATGATACTCTGCAAGAAATTATTTTCCCCATAGAATAACAAGCCACTCAATACAAAAGAAAAATACGGTGGATGTTTGAGAATGGGGGACCTTTCAGAATACTGAAAGGGGAGGGGAAGATGTTAGAATGTGAACTATGTACACCAAATGCACCTCATTGTTTGTGAGATGAGCATACAATGACTTATAACAACTTTCAACTCTGCTGAACAGGGATGCTTTGTCAAAGGTTGAGAAGTTTATATAATGGGAAAGCCACATAGCCAAATCTTTAGGGTTTCGAAAATGTTTGGTCACTGTTTATAGTGATAAAGTAATTCAAGTGTTAGGATGGGTCATATAAACATTGGGAGAGATTGATGAACACGAGTGTGTCTTGTTGGCTCCATGCTCATGCTTTGGTTTTGTTGGTATCACAGACTAAAATCTGTATTTTGCCAACATTTATGCACGTGGTTAGTGCCAGCTGAACCAAACATGACCTGCTGGGCAGGGAATGGCGAACGGAAAACGGGAGAACTCGTCTATGATGTTCAGGAAGTACGTGTTGCGATTATTGGAGGGGAGTGGCCCTTTGAAATCAATACTAAGGCGTTCAAAGGGCCGGGATGCCTTTACCAGGTGGGCCTTATCTGGTCGATAGAAGTGCGGTTTACACTCCGCACAGATTTGGCAGTCTCTGGTTACAGCATTGACCTCCTCGATGGAGTAGGGCAGGTTGCAGGCCTTGATGTTCTGGGGAGCCGGGTGGCAGAGGTCATTGTGGATAGCACGTAATCGGTCATCTTGCGCACTGGCGCACGTGCCGCGGGACAGGGCATCTGGGGGCTCGTTGAGCTTCCCAGGACGATATACTATATCGTAGTTATAGGTGGAGAGTTTGATCCTCCACCTCAAGATCTTGTCATTCTTGATCTTGCCCCGCTGCGTATTATCAAACATAAAGGCAACCGATCGTTGGTCGGTGATGAGGATAAACCTCCTACCAGCGAGGTAGTGCCTCCAGTGCCGCACGGCTTCCACGATGGCTTGGGCTTCTTTTTTGACCGAGGAGTGTCGAATTTCAGAGGTGGTGAGGGTGCGGGAAAAGAACGCTACTGGTCTGCCTGCTTGGTTGAGAGTGGCGGCGAGAGCGACCTCTGAGGCATCACTCTCCACCTGGAAGGGGGCGGACTCGTCCACCGCGCGCATTGCAGCTTTGGCGATGTCCGCCTTGATGCAGTTGAAGGCCTGGCGAGCCTCGGCTGCCAGTGGAAAAATGGTGGCCTTAAATAGTGGGCGGGCTTTGTCCACATACTGGGGGACCCACTGGGCGTAATAGGAGAAAAATCCAAGGCACCTCTTCAAGGCCTTGGGGTAGTGAGGGAGAGGGAATTGGAGGAGGGGGCGCATACGGTCAGGGCCGGACCCTAGGACCCCGTTTTCCACGACGTAGCCGAGGATGGCTAGCTTGGTTGTGCGGAAAACGCATTTCTCCTTGTTGTAGGTGAGGTTGAGTTTTTGGGCGGTTTGGAGAAATCGGTGGTCCTGCTGATCCTGCATCGTGGTCCTGCTGATCATAGCCGCAGATGGTTACATTGTCCAAGTACGGAAACGTGGCCCGCAGCCCTTACTGGTCCACCATTCGGTCTATTGCTCGTTGGAACACCGAAACCCCGTTTGTGATGCCAAAGGGGACCCGGAGGAAATGGAAAAGGCGGCCATCTGCCTCAAACGCCATGTAGTGGCGGTCCTCTGGGCGGATTGGGAGCTGGTGATATGCAGAGTTCAGATCTACCGTAGAGAACACGCGGTAGTGCGCGATCTGATTTACCATGTCTGCGATCCGGGGAAGTGGGTACGCATCGAGTTGCGTAAAGCGGTTAATGGTCTGGCTGTAATCAACCACCATCCGGAACCTTTCATCGGTCTTGGCCACCACCAGGGGCTATTGCTGGCTTCTATGACCCCTTCCCGCAAGAGACGCTGGACCTCGGACCGAATGAACGTTCTGTCCTGTATACTACACTATATGCCAACGGCGTTTACTGAACATGCGGAGTAAAATGCATTGACGCTGTTGTCGAGGCACTGGAGCATGGCATTCCGTCGGGTGCCTGGCGCCGGCCAAGATTTGCGACTCGCCCAATTTTCCACCCAATCATGTTTCCCGATTCCAGCGTTGCTGGACAGAGAATCCTGAACTATATCTTGTAAGTTGAAGCATGCTATGTTGCTAAATTCCTATATTCATAAATAAAATAACTTGTACAATAAAATAGATTTAAAAATATAAAAGAAATATACTAATTATTTTTACTTACTCTCCCATGCTTACCCTCTCTGATTCACCTGTCCTCCCATTCGGTACCTCTTCTGCACACTGACCCTCACTTCCCACCTCTCCCAGTCCCTGGCCATCCTTCCCAGTCGCTGACGATCATGCTCACTGAACCTCCCTGACTGTGCTCCCCGACTCTCCTGCCGGCTGATCTTCCTGGTTGCTGTCTGACCTACCTGTTCCCTGCATCTCCCACATGCATGTCCCTCTCCCAAATCTTTGCTGTGAGCAAGAATTCAGCGATGATTAGCGAGAGGCAGATGCAGAACTGTAAAGCAAGCCACAAGCTGGAGGGGCGGCCAATGACCAGGAGGGTCATTCAGAGGTCGGGGAAGGAGAGGGGTCACTCCAAAGTGGCACCAATTGGAGTAAACAACCCTAAGGTACACCCAGCGCAAAATAATTATAAAATAGAATTCCTGACACAAAGCACGAATAATTGTGCCATTAACTCACTGATGTTATATCGAAACAACTTAAAATGGGGCAATTTAAAGCAAGGGCTTGCTTTATATAAGTAATGAAGAAAATAGAACAACAGAGCAGTCCAACAGAAGCAAAGATGTATTTAGTGTTGCACTGATCACTCCATGTAGTTTTTCTTACACACATATGTAATATTCCAATCAACCTATGTCAAGTTCTAAAGGTCCAAAATGGAATAGCTGTCAAAATTAGCAATGGGGTTCACTATCTGCAGTTAACCCACATCATTTTTTTAAAAAGGAGGCAAATGTTGTTCTGCCTCCTGATTATGATCATTATGCAATGCAGCCCAGCATTAAACACAATGTTAGGTAGATTCATGTTTCAGCAAGAAGTCAAGATTTGTGCGAGGTTAGCATCACTAAGTCAGATTGCACATCTCAAAGATGAGGTGCTTTCTGGTGTATCTTTGTATCAGCACAATCACTGTGTTAAATGGGATAAATGCAGAAAAGATCTAGCAGCTCATAACTGGGCATCCATGAGACACTGTTGGCCATCAGCAGCAGCAGAATTGTATTGAACCACAATCTGTAACCTCATTGCTCGGCATATCCCTCACTTTACCATTACCATCAAATCAGGGATCAACCCTGGTTCAATGTGGGGAGCATTTTGGCAGCAGCACTAAACATTTCTAAATATGATGTGCCAACCTTGTGAAGTTACAAAACAGGACTATGTCCATGTCAATCAGTGGAAACAGCAAGCAATAGACAACAAAAGGATCAGATCTAAGCTCAGCTGCCCTGCCTCATCCAGTCATGAATGGTGAACAATTAAACAACTAACAGGATGAGGAATCGCCACAAATATCCCCATCATCAACAATGGGGGAGTCCAGCACATCAGTACAAAAGACAAGGCTGAAAGATTTGCATCCATCATTCGGAGGTGCCACATGTATGATACATCTCGGCCTCCTCCTGAGGTCAGTGGCATCACAGAAGCCAGTCTTCAGTCAAATCAATTCATTCCACATAATATCAAGAAATGGTTGAAGGTGCTGGATACAGCAAAGGCATTCAATAGATAGTTCCACTGTTCACAACGGGCAGACCGCACCCAGCCAGCTCATACTTGTAAAATTCAAAACACAGTCCAACATTAGATGTAATTCTGTAATTCGATAATATTTGGTAAATAATCCTCAGTGTGCTAACAATTACACTGACAAGCAATTTAAGATCATCAATCGGGCTCATAGTGTAGCATATTTGTGTGTAGTAGAATATTAATACACAGGTTCCCCCCAAAAAAGCCAAGCATTTTGGAACATATAATAGTTGTGAAAGCAGACACCTTTCAATGATTTATAGAGCAGATGCTGTGGAGCACTGATGAATACCAATAAAATGTAGAATTAACAGCATATCATAGCCATTTAAACTTATACAATACCTAAAGGATTTGTTATTCTATGCCTGAGTTTTAAAAGAAAATATTCACAATTCCAGCTTCCACCCTCAATATAGTTGCTGAAAATTCTAACACAGGTTATTAATTTTGGTACAATGTTGTTCCAGGTACCGAGGCTAAAATTTAATGCAATATCTAAACAACTTTTTACAGCTAAATGTAGGTGATACATTTGTAGGTCAATTGGTTAATATTTAAATTAAGTAAATAAATCAATGAACTACCTTTGTGCCAAGCACTACAGCAAAGTGTTGTGCAATTTTAACCCAGAGTTTCTCACTGATTTGAAGATCATGAACCAGTTTGAGGCTTTGTTCCTCAATCACCTGCAAAGAAAACAATGAATAAAGATCTCCAATGAAAGATTCAGGATTTCATCATATGCAACATTCCAACTACTAAACTTATATATGGCCCAGTCATCTAAAATGAAGATGTTTGCTTTGCATATTAGCAAATAAGAGGTGAACAAACTTTTACATTCTCATTTAGTACAGGGAGGACCTTCGCCTATTAATACATTATTTGGTCCCATGACAGATGCATTGTTTATCCAATAAAGAAGGCCCTACCCAGATTCCATGTTACCCAGTGACAAACTGCTATGTTTAAAACTGGAACAGATTGACAGCTGAACTTTGGATTTTGCTGCATTGTTTTAATTCTTATATTTGGTATACAGAACAAAATAAAATAGCCTTATAAAATTAAAATTACTTTTCTTTTACTTGCGGGATGGACATAAAGAAGAAAGTTATTCAATTAAGAGATAAAATATGATGTGCAGAGTGATTTACCTTCAATGCTAGGCTATAGGCTGCTTCATTCCACCAGTCTTTCTCCTGGGTTAAGGTATTTACTTGGGCAATCAATCTTTTTCTCTGCAATTCATACAACTGATGATATTCATCCAGCATACTATGGGTATAAAAACAATTCAAATTATCTATTTTCCTCTGCTGTAATCATACAGGACTTCGGTTGCAGGTTGCGACTGCCTAATGGACTAACTACATGTGATGAATTTAGTAATTCTTGGGCAACTAAGAAATTATGGATGAAGGTTTACTTGAGGAAAGGACAAACTGCACAATACAGCTTTTCAAAAGTATATAGTTTGCTTCTTACCGCTATTGACTAAACCTACAGAATTGAGAGAGGGATAAGGGAATTATGAAAATAGGAACTAGCAAATAAAGAGTTGGGATGTCTTGCTGAAGTTGTATAAGACATTGGTAAGACCACACATGGGATACTGTGTTCAGTTCTGGTCACCCTATTATAGGAAGGATATTGTTAAACTAGAAAGAGTGCAGAAGAGATTTACGAGGATGCTACCACAACTTGATGGTTTGAGTTATAAGGAGAGGCTGGATAGGCTGGGACTTTTATCCCTGGAGCGTAGAAGGTTTAGGGGTGATCTTATAGAGGTCTATAAAATAATGAGGAGCATAGATAAGGTAGATACTCACATTTTTTTCCCAAAGGTAGAGGAGTCTAGAACTAGAGGGCATAGGTTTAAGATGATTGGAGAGAAATACAAAAGAGGCCAGAGGGGAAATGTTTTCACACAAAGGGTAGTGAGCACCTGGAATGAGCTGCCAGAGGCAGTGGTAGGCGGGTATAATTTGTTCTTCTATAAAAGTTAGACAGTTCCATGGGCAGGGTGGGTATAGAGGGATATGGGCCAAATGCGGGCAAGTGGGAATAGCTTAGTGATAGAAACTGGTCGGCATGGACAAGCTGGGCCGAAGGGCCTGTTTCCATACTGTAAACATCTATGACTCTATCTATGACTCTATGATCTGATAAATGCAAAACTATGAAGAGACTTTGGCAAGAGAGAAGCACACGGAGCGAATACGTGGCTTCCCAGTAAAGGGGACTTCGCATTGGTGCAGATGCCATAGACTACACATGCATGGCTTTGGGAATGCCACATCTCAATGTTGAAATGCACCCCAATCAGACAGGATTCAATGTCCAGCTGTGTGCTACCATATCGAGTGTATCATGCAGCAGTGATGCCTTTATTCTGCATCATTCTGTTGTACCATCAGCAGTTACATAGATATCAGCTGGGGAACACTTTGGCGGGACTGGTCATAATTCACTTACATTTAGAGCAGGTATCAATAAGGACAAACACAGACCAGGAATAAAAGTTCTCAATTCGAAAAAAGCTAACTTTACTAAGCTGAGATGTGGACTGGAAATAGATAGTTGAGGATAAATAAATGTCAGATTAGTAGGAAGCATTCAAGGAAGAGAAAGTGAGGGTTCAGAGAAAATATGCTCCCTTAAAAATGGTCAGACCTGTTATGATCAGTGTTGCGGTGAAGACGCACACAGAACATCTAGTTCTTGATTAGTAAGATAGTTTATTAACAAATAAATATGTGGAAAGATAACTAAATAAACTTTAATACAAACAGTAACGATTAGTGAATTCTCCTGTAGCTGTTTCTAATGCAACCTGCCTCTGATAAGGCTTACTACCAACTGCCGATCTCTGGAGACACATAGTCGATCCATGTCGCCACCTGCTGGTCGGAGGTCATATATCTAACTATATATATTACTATGCATATGCATATCACCGCATCCCCCTTCCTTTGGAAATGAGAATGTTTTAACAAATATAACTGTGCTCTACCAAACATGATATGCATAACAATTTCAAACATGTAACATAGACAAATCTAATTGTGCTTTACAAAACATTCTATGCGTAACAATTTCAAACGTGTCCCTGTACGCACAGTTCAGTACACATTCCGTTTTTCAGGTTAACGATATCTTCATGCTGGTCTCCTGAGCATTGACCGAATACGTTACTTTCTTTCATTTTTCGAAAGACCGGTTTTCTGTCTGGTCTTTGAGTTACCAACTCTTTCAGCCTCTTGAAATGATGCTTCCTACTCTGTGTGTGTTCTTGTACATTGGCCTTATTGCCAATGCTCATGTCTTCACTGTCGCGGCTGCTACCCGGCCGAAAGGCTGTGTCCTCGACTCTTCTCTTACCCTTCCTTCATTTTTTTATAATCAGCTCTTTACTTCTCCTTTTCTTCTTAACTTTAGTGGCATCATCCTTTAAGTTGTGCGGTCCACATTCACATATGCCTGTTCACCTAGAGCATGATTCTTGCTACTGGTGTCAGCCAAGGGATTAGCTGTTTCTGGATCCCTTGCTGCAATAGCTGCTTCTGATCTTCTGCTGTAGTAGTTGTTTCTCGCTCTTCTACTGTAATAGCTGTTTCTGGATCCTTTGTTGGCGTGGTAGTCTGTGTAGAGGTATTACGGTACCTGGTAATGCTGGAACACCATTGGTAGATATTGTATGTTCCCTATTGGTCAAGCTGTATGGTAGCTCCGCCCTGCAAGGCAGGGTATAAGAGCCTGTGCCACCCCAGCAGCCTTCATTCTGTACCTGTGCTGCTGGGGGAAACATCTAGCTTATTAAAGCCTTCAGTTGGACTACAACCTCACTTTAGTGGTCATTGATCGTGCATCAGCTGGATTGAGGCATTTTGGTTGATCCATGGTGCTTGCGCTCGAATGCTGCTCTGCATGCCCATCAACTGGTGAGGCATCTAATGTCGGCATACTTTAGGATGCTTTCGAAGTTGCAGGCAAGTTTGCGACTTCAGGAATGATCTGCAAACCCTCGCAGTAACTTCATTGCAGTGTTAATGTAAGCCTACTTGTGACACTAATAAAGATTATCATTATTAGTATTAGATCAATGTCCTCAACATTAGGGATTACTTCTTCACTTTGTGTTTTAGTCTCAATTAGTGGCTCAACCCCATCTGATATAACGATACATGCTTCGTCTGTTGTTGGAGAATTGCACGAAGATGTACCTCTGTTCATGCTGTACGTTGTTTCATGGAATGGCGTCGAGTACTTGGAAATCCACTGCAGGAACTTTCCCATGGGCATAGGATAAATCATCGTACTTCTCTGGAGCCAATTTCTCCAAAATGGGGATTATTTCTTCAGTTACTAGTTGGCTGCTCGCAGTTGTATTGCTCTCAGTTAATTTGTCTGCTGTTGCAATCTCACTTTTAACCTCTACACCCTCCATCTTACAGCTGTCACACTCATCATTCTCCTGCATAGATTGGATGCTTCTTGTTAGCACCTCTTCACTAATGTCAAATAAACTGAGTAAACTTTCATGGCCTTTCTCTTCTGGCTCATCATCCGCTTCTTCACTTTCCTCATCATAATCATCATCATCATAATCATCATCGTAATTATCATCTTCGTAATTATCATCATCGTAATCATCACGATCATAATCAACATCATCATCTGCAATAGCTTCTCCTGTGAAGTATAACACTGCTCGTGAAGGCAACACGGTGGCGCAGTGGATAGCATTGGGACTACGCCGCTGAGGACCCAGGTTCGAATCCAGGCCCTGGGTCACTGTCCGTGTGGAGTTTGCACATTCTCCCCGTGTCTGTGTGGGTTTCACACCCACAACCCAAAAGATGTGCAGGTTAGGTGCATTGGCCAAGCTAAATGGGGCAGCACGGTAGCACAAGTGGATAGCACTGTGACTGCGTGGGTTTACCCCGGGTGCTCTGGTTTCCTCCCACAGTCCAAAGACGTGCAGGTTAGGTGGATTGGTCATGATAAATTGCCCTTAGTGCCCAAAAAGGTTAGGAGGGGTTACTGGGTTACGGGGATAGGGTGAGGGCTTAAGTGGGTCGGTGCAGACTCGATGGGCCGAATGACCTCCTTCTGCACTGTATGTTCTCTGTTCTATGTTCTAAATTGCCCCTTAATTGGGAAAAAAAACAATAATTGGGTACTCTAAATTTATTTTCAAAAGAATTTTTTTAAAACACTGCTCATGGAATTATGTGCTCATGCAAGAAGTGAACAATTTCAAAGTCAGCAGCGAGTCTTGCCGCAGAACCTTCATCCAGTTCCCCACTGGAATGCACTGCCTGGGAGGGTGGTAGAGGCGGGATACCTCACATCCTTTAAAAAATACCTAGGTGAGCACTTGGCACATCATAACATTCAAGGCTATGGGCCAAGTGCTGGAAAATGAGATTAGGCAGGCAGGACAGGTGTTCTTCATGCGTTAGTGCAGACTCGATGGACCAAAGGGCCTTTTCTGCACTGTATTATTCTGTGATTCTGTGATATTAGTTCAAAGGAAGAGGCTTGTGAAGTTGCCAAAAGAGTAGTAAGTCTGATGATTGGCAGCATTTTTGAAATCAACAAGGAAAAATAGAATGAGAGTAAATGAGCAGCAAGCATAAAAATGGACTGTAAAAGCTTCTATAAGTATGTAAAAAGAAAATTAACAAAGGGAAATATGACCTCATTACAGAAGAGACAGGAAAAATTATAAAGAAATAACAGAGAAACTAAACTGACAGAAGAAGGCACAAAAAACCTCCCAGGAATATTAGAGAACCAAGGGACTAACGAAAATGTAGAGCAGGACTAATTAGCATTACAAAGATAGTACTGGAGAAATTAATGGGACTGAAAGTTGATACATCCCCAGGACCTGATGATCTGCATCCCAGAGTGTTGAAAGAGGTGGCTGTAGAGAGAGTTGATGCATTGGTGGTCATCTTCCAAAATCTTAAAGATACTGGAATGGTTCCTGCAAATTGGAATGCAGCAATGTATTTAAGAAAGGAAGCGTTGACGTGTGGTATTGTCACTGGACTAGTACTCCAGAGACCCAAGATAATGCTCTGGGGTCCCGGATTCGAATCCTACCATGGCAGATAGTGAAATTTGAATTCAATAAATATCTGGAATTAAATGTATAATGATGACTATGAAACAATTGCCGATTGTATGAAACCCATCTGACTCACTAATTCAGGGAAGGAAATCTATCGTCCTTACCCAGGCTGGCCAAGATGTGACTCCAGACCCACTCTTAACTGCCTCCGTCTGAAATGTCCTAGCAAGCCACTCAGTTCAAGGGCAATTAGGGATGGGCAACTAATGCTGACCCAGCCAGCGACGCCCACATCCCAAGAACGAATAAAAAAAACACTGCAAGCCCAACTGATAACCTTAGATTGGTTTTCAGTGTAATAGATAATGTCAAATCTTAACATCCTTTTAAACCTAGCTAAGCTTCAAATCCCATATCCTTTCTCCACAATAATGCATGCTTCTTCCTTGGTAGAACCTCATCCTTTAATAGTTTTTCTTTTTAATCTACCATTTATCTGAGTATCTGTGTCAGACGCTACAGGCTCACTTGGCATTTTTCTGGGCATCAAGCAATGCACCCGTTAGCTCCATCTGTGTTTTCTCTATAGTCTTTGCCACCATGCGGTCCCGTTCTCGAAGTTCACCAAGTTCACTGAAAACAAGACACAGAGATGGTATAGTCTACATGATCTGTGATAAAGGAACAAATTACAATCTGAAGGACCAGGTCTACATGCTGTCCGTACACTTAAGTTTAATGTCCACTTCAGCAATTTAAAATCTTCACGATTCCTAAGGTATGTTGCTGATCTTCAATAGCTGTGAACCAAATGTAATGATTTAGATGTCACTACTTACTAACTTAGTGTAAAAATTTTCATTTTCCAATGCGATACAGTATCAAAAATTTCCCAGGGTTAATCCGTGGTGTGTGCTGAGTTCTGAGTTGACTCTTGTTAACTGAGGTGACATGGAAAGCTACAATTGCCATAGTGCCATGTCCTGAGGAAAATCAGCCTAAGTTCATACCCACTGATCACTTATATTTAATCCTGTTGAAAATACATGTATAGGTCTCACAGGATTTTAGGACCATAGCAGATTAGCTGCTTGTTATACATTTTGCTAGATTCCATTGATTGCAAAGGGAAATTGGGCAGATTACTGTGATGATCCAATAATGGCTGCTTCCCTCCTGGTAGTGAAAGTTAAAAGGCTGGATTCTCTGTTTGAGAGACTTAAGGCGTGATCTTCCCAAAAGGGAACAAAGTCCCCGAACGCTTTAGCTACGTGTTTCCCGATACTCACAGTGTCGAGAAACACATGGTTAATCAACACAACTTACTTTGAATTAAGGACCTAAACGGGGAATGCCCCGTTTCTTACAACGGAGAGCTCTGCTCGCAGGAATTCCCCGTTGTTGAGAGAGATCGGTAAGCCATTTCAAATGGCCTCACGATCTCAACAAAATCTCCGACTTCCCCCCAGCCCGAACGCAACATGGGAGGATGCCCCCCCCCCCCCCAACATCCAAGTGAACCCCCAATGCATTGTGATGTCCCTGTGGCACGTGAGTTACCCCTACCACGCCAACCCGCAATCTCACCATGCATCTTGTCTTTTGTCTTGCAGGGTCACCACCAGACAAAGCAGAACCAGCTGGTTCTCGTGCCCCGAGCCACAACCCGACAACTAACCAGGCGAAGAGGTGGTACCGTCCGGGCTCCCATGGCCCCAGCCGCAGCACATGTCTGGGGACAGCACCAACTTCTCGTGATTGCTGTCATCGGCACCCTCCACCATCCCAGGGACACTTACCTAGGTTGGACACTTTAGTAAAGAGACTCCCAGGGCACTGTTTGGTGCGCAACACACACATGAAGCGGTACTTCAGTTAGAGGTAAGAACCCTCGAGGGAGCGGAAGGTCGGAGGGTGGCCTGATCCCAGGGACTAGTTGCCGTCCAGACAGGTCTAGAGCTTCTGGAAAGGGCGTTCCCACCTATGTTGGAGATGCTGTTGCTGAGCTGGGGACTATATATGGGGCTGTCAGCAACCATCAAGCACCTGCAGGTGCAGTTCGAGGAGTCCAACCACCTGCAGGAGCAGGAGGCGTTGCCAACCATGTGTGCCAACACAAAATGGGCGGCGTCTGCGGTGGAGGCCTTGGGTGCAAAGGCAATGGATCAAGGGCACTCTGTGCGGGTGGTGACTGAGACACAGGACAAGGCAGCCATGTCACAGACATCCATGTACCAGGGTCACATGGACATTGCTACGGTTCTCCAGAGCGTGGCTCTGGAGCGCCGCAACGGGCCATGGCTGTGGGCACAAAAGCATTGACCTGGCGCTGGTTGACCTGAGCCGGACACAGAGGGACCTGGCACGGTCCCTGACTGATGTGGCCCAGTCCCAGAGGGAATTGGCATTGTCACTGAGCTCCATGATGTCGAGCATAGACACCCTGGTTGAGATGAGAGTGGGCCTCCAGGACTGGCAGCGCCAGGTAACGCCGGAGCCACCGGAGCTTACTCTAGCCGCACCCCTGTCCCAAGGAGTAGCTGGGGGCCATCGGGCACCCCATGGGAGGAGGAGGTGATGGAGCCCGTGTCAGTGACGCCCAAAGGGTGGTTGGCGGCAAAACACCGCAGCACCTCTGAATCTTCCCCACGTCTCCCAGGCTCATCCGATGGGCAGCAGCCAGAAAAGGGTGGCACCATAACACCTGTGACACCTGGATGACTGCCAGCCCCATCCGGGCCCAAAAGCTCTGGTGGATAACCGCCAAAGGGGAGCCAGGCCACAGGGTGGGTTACGCAGTAGGCCGCCTCCATTTCTGATGACCCGCCTGGGTTAGGACACGTAAAAGTAGAACGTTAGACGCCAGTTAAGTTGGCACAGGTGCAGCTCATTTGGGTACAGTTATTGTACATTGCACTGTCAATAAACACATGTTCACCAATGTTCTGTATTGCCTTGGTCCTCTATCCGCAGTGTATGAGGGATAGGCTGGGCTGGGTGAAAAGGCTGTGTCAGTTTGGTGTCAGTTTGAGGGGGCAAGTGGGGGAGGGGCTGGATTTGTGTGTGTGTGTGTATGAGGCTGGTGATGTGGGGTGTGGGTGTTCGAGGACACGGACATTGCACCCAGGGCAGTCGGGGGTGCCCCCAGTGACAGCCCTCGGAGGCAGCAGGGGCCTGGGCCAGAGACACGGACACACCGTGTGGTAGCGCCTACACAGGACGTTACCCATCACTGCTCGAAAGTCCCCCCCTCCCTCTGCCCCAGGTCCCGCCCCCAGAAGGACTGTGGGACCATCTAAGGACGGCGTTGGGTGACTGTTTGTGTGGAGTTTGCACTTTCTCCCTGTGTCTGCATGGTGCTCCGGTTTCCTCCCACAGTCCTAAGATGTGCAGGTTAGGTATGTTGGCCATGCTAAATTGCCCCTTAGTGTCCAAAAGGTTAGGTGGAGTTACTGGGTTACAGGGATAGGGTGGAAGCCTAGGCTTAAGTAGGGTGCTCTTCCCAAGGGCTGGTGCAGACTCAATGGGCCGAATGGCCTCCTTCTGCACTGTAAATTCTAAGTATGGCTAGCACGCATGCAGGGATCACCTGGGTGGACAGTGTTGTGTGACACTATGGCGGAGTCAAATACTGTCAGCCGCTGCAGAGCACCAGAGCTCATTGCGGAGCGAGTCAACATCATTCTCCGCCCCATGGACTAGATCAGGTCCAACATCCTGTGGAGTGTCTGGTGGGAAGCTCGGAGGGGGCTTGGGTTGCTGGGATGGGGTCCAGGGGGGGGATGGGGTGCAGGGAGAGGATGGGTGCGGGGAGTGGTGTTTGTGTGGGGGTGGGGTTGAGGGGCTAGGACAGGACAGTTGAGCTGCCAGTGGCCAGACCTCCGGGCCAGGCCCCCTAGTCGGTGAACCTGGAGACGATAATGTTGTCCCATATGCAGCGGCCATGGTGTTCATGTCTTGCGGCCTCCTGTGCCCAACAAGGCGCCATACCCTGCCCTTTCTGGCCCTCTTCCACATCCACCTCATCGGTCAAGGCATGCCGTTCCTCCACCTCCTCCTCCAACATGTGAAGAATGTTCAGAAATAGATCCAGAACTTGCTGATGGGATTAAACTCTTACTTTGCTCGTACCCTCAATATGTAATGGTTGCTAATCTTCCAGCTGGAAATCTGGATGACAAGATCTCCTTAGCTGTTGCCTTACACGAGAAAGGTCTATTGATGACTGAATATCCATTGCTGCCTAAGAGGGACTAATCTTTTACTAGGAACTGGAACTTTTAAAAGAGTTTCAAATCCAGTTATAATCTATTACAAAGTTAGCATGTTGTTCATTGCACAAAATATTGTGTCATGTAGTGGAGGTGCAACAGGTCACCATGATGTGGGAGACCCTCCTAGGACTGTGCTGGAGTGCCCCTCTAGAGCCGCCCAGGCACCAAACAACACATTTAAGAAGCCGATGCACTGCTCAATGATCATAGAATCATAGAATTTACAGTGCAGAAGGAGGCCATTCGGCCCATCGAGTCTGCACCGGCTCTTGGAAAGAGCACCCTACCCAAGCCCACACCACCCTATCCCCATAACCCAGTAACCCCACTCAACCAACACTAAGGGCAATTTTGGACACTAAGGGCAATTTATCATGGCCAATCCACCTAACCTGCACATCTTTGGACTGTGGGAGGAAACCGGAGCACCCGGAGGAAACCCACGCACACAAAAGGGAGAGAACGTGCAGACTCTGCACAGACAGCAGTGACCCAGCCGGGAATCGAACCTGGGACCCTGGAGCTATGAAGCAATTGTGCTAACCACTATGCTACCGTGCTGCCCCTGGTCGCTGCATGTTATAGTGGTTCTCTGCGTCAGTATGTGGCCTCCGGATAGGTGTCATCAGTCACGACCACAACAGATAAACCCTGTCTACAGGAGCCAACCCCTCACTCGGAGGGAGCAGTGCGAAGCTGTTGAGCACCGTCAAGTGTGCCAGGGCAAAGTCATCGTGCATGCTGCCTGGACACCGGGTGTACATGTGCTGATGAGCATCTGGTGGTTGCACACCAATTGCACATTGAGGGAGTGGAATCCGTTCCAATAGATCAAGGGCACCCCCACTTGTAGGGGGTCATGCGTCCATCGATTAACCCCTGAACCTGGGGCATGGTGCCGAATCCTGATGCCCGGGCAGCTTGGTGGGCTCGGTCCACGTCGAAGGTAAAGTATTGTGCTGCCCGGACATACAGGGTACTCATTACGGTGCAGATGCACCTGCACACAGAGGTCTGGAAGATCCAAGACAGGTCCCCACTCTGTGCCTGGAAGGCTCCCATGGCATAAAAGGTCAGGACGACCGTCACATTGACAGCCACCAGGAGTCCTCCCCCATAATCTCAACAGTTCCAGATGTGCCATGATCTGGCACAGATGTCGCACGGTCTCCCTCCTCAGCTGCAGTTGAAGGCGGCACGCCCAGTTCAGTCTGGCAGGTCCTCGTTTGACAGGCGCTGCAGGTATACACAAGACCTGATGAGGCGCCTCCTTCCCATCTCCTCTTCAGCCTGTTGGGCAACCGGCTCTCCATCATCACCAGCTGGCTCCTGTTCTGCACGGCCCTCCCTGAGCAGCTCCTGCTCGTGCAGCCTCAGTGCATCCACCAGGGCTGCTGCAGCCAGGCAGATGCCAATCCACCCAGCTGTACTCCGTCATCCATTTTCTGTCCGGAGTAAAAGGGAAGACATGTTAGCATGCTGCGTATTCCCATGCCCAATGGGCTACACTGTGGCCCTGGCCTGCACTGCAGCCCCTGACCCCGCATGTCCCCCTTCCCAATCCGAATCCGAACCCCACTCCCCAGCCATTCTCCCCAATACGGTTCCCTCCATACCTCACCATTGGCCCTGCCTGTCACCAGGGGCCTCCTGTCACGCTACCCGTCCCAACCATTGATACTTTCCGCGCCCCTGTCGAGTGCCCTCCTGTGAGGTCTACCATGGGTGCCCTCCTTGGGTATGCCACATGCTACCCCATCAGCAAGGTGCCACCTGGTTGCAGAGGGAGCTCAACACATGCCACCGACTGGCACCATTCTTGGTAGCATGCGTGCGGGCAGAGCCCGCGCATGGGTCTGGGTGAGGGGGTGGGCATCCATTGGGACCGTAGTTGTAGTGTGCCATGGATTCTCTGTGTGACACAGGTTGTGCCTATCTGTCCTGGGGCAGGATGGATGGGAGCAGGCACACAGTGGGCAGACGGGGCTTAGTACCAGCTGGTGTTCTTGCTGCATGGTGGTGCCACTGGTGGGGCATCTGCTCTAGTGGAGGGCAGTGTGCCAGGGAGGGTGGCAAGTGCCATAGTGCAGGTGTCTGCTATTCGGGCTGCACTCTGCACCCACCTGTTCTCCCTGCAGTGGGGCAGAGCCTCAAATGATAGCACTGAAGGATGCCAACACCTGGTGGGTCACAGGCTGCGCTGGGCTACACACACGAGTTTTTAAAAATAAATTTAGAGTACCCAATTATTTTTTTCCAATTAAGGGGCAATTTAGCATGATCAATTCACCTACCCTGCACATCTTTTTGGGTTGTGGTGGTGAGACTCATGCCGACATGGAGAAAATGTACAAACTCAACACAGACAGTGACCTAGGGACGGGATCAAACCCGGGTCCTCAGCGCCATGAGGCAACAGTGCTAACCACTGCACCACTGTGCTGCACTGCGCACGTCCAGTTGATGGGTTGGCTGGGGTCGGGGAGTTCCTCGGTGGGTGGCTGGGGGTTCGGGGGCATCCACATTTATGGGCCACAGTGGGCAGTCTGTCTGGAGTGCGCAGCCAGATGGCGGCAATGGTATTCTGTGCCCGGACACCCTGGTCCTGGGGGAGACATCCCAAGCCCATAGCCCATGGCCCATCTCCTGGTCCCCCCCCTCCCACTGCGTCCCCTGACCTTTGCAGTCACCCCACAGCCAGCGGCACAACTGGCAGCCCACGGTTGCGTCTTTGGAGACATTTCTTGCCTCCTCTCTCACCCCCAGCAGCCAGTCCCCGGTTCTGATTTTTAAATACCATGAGTGAACTGCGCCGGGGTCACCGCTGCCTGGTGGAGGTGGAGCATCACGGGAGACGAGAGACTACCAGGTCAGGCCTGTTAATGATATACAAATGGCTGTTACTGTATGATTTGTATGCCCACGTCGGCACGGGGCGTGGAACGCATTCACACTGCCATTGAGGCACCGGAGCATGACATTCTGTTGGGCACCCAGAACTGACCTTGATTTTCAGCTGATGCCCGATTCTCCGCCTGCTTGTGATTCACAAATCCGGCATTCGTGGACAGGGAATCCTGCCCAAAATCTATCTCTCTGAAGTCCCCTCTCCCATATTCGCAATATACATCTCCACATGTGAAAACTATATATCTGGGCAAAGTACCGTAGTCTCGGAACTGGACACCAGTGTAAACCACAAATGGAATGCATATCACGTAATACCACACCACTAGCCCATTATTTTCCATCATTTATTTTGAAGGACATAAAGGTTACATTGAAATGCTTTAATGTAAGAGCTGGCTAATGACCAGCATGACCAGTTGCTGACATACTGGTCATGCTGGTATACATGGGAAGTGATGTTTTGAAGGGAAGTTTAGCTTCCATTTTTCTGGGGACTATTCTTCCACAAAATGATATTAGACACCATTTTCAATATAGTCAGAATTCAACAACCTCTAAGACTTAAAAAACCCCTCCTGATTTCTGATGGACCTTAGTATCTCCTTCCTTAGACTTTCTACTTGTACTATCAAAACTCAATGTACTAGGACTGTTGGGTGATCCACAGTAAGATTCACAATTATAATCCAACTTTACGCGTTAACCAGTACTTGAATAGCAGAGTGTCTTCTAAATAATGTCTTCTTCAAATGGCCTGATTTTGCAATCAACCGTGAAAAAATTGTATTTGTGACGGATCTCAAAGGAAGCCGCCACAGAGATCTAGTGGTATGTTGGTGGATTTCCCCTTCCCAACTTCTGTTCAAACTCGTGTCAAAAGGATCTGTAAACATCCAGCAACAGTAATGTAATCAACCAGGTTAAGCAGCCTGTAGGTCACCTGTATTCACCACTGCGACTTGAATTAATCGGCAAGGTTGTTTAACTTCATAGCCAAATCCAATCTTGTGAACCCCCCCATTTACTTCTGTACTATTCTTGAGCTTTTGTACCAATTGGAAATTATTATTTCATTGGCAAACTGACTACTCCTGGCATCCTGTAAGAAACAGAATTTCTTGTCTGGCCCTATGATTAAACTTATTACCTGTTAAGTTTTTCAACGGCATTTTGAAAGACAAACAGCTCCATAATAAGTTGCCTGTCCAACACTCGTTGCATCATAATTTCATTGTGCATGCTATTCAGGTGGCGAGGAATATAGTCCAATAAACTTACATATCTTTCTCTGGAAGGAAAAAGGAATCAAAATATTAGAATATGCTTTAAACTGAAACATTAATCAAAATCACCATTTTTAAAAACTTGTTCTCTGCCTAATTTTGATTCATTTTACTTTCTTCTCTCGAAATGGGCAAATTCAGTCACATCAAATGACATTTCCAGTCAAGTGAGTGAATGAATGTTTTGTCCACATGTTTCTGCCAATTCCGTTGAACAATCAGCCATTATTTTGTGTGCTGCCATACCCTCAATGAAATGAAAATCGCTTATTGTCACAAGTAGGCTTCAAAAGAAGTTACTGTGAAAAGCCCCTAGTCGCCACATTCCGGCGCCTGTTCGGGGAGGCTGTTACGGGAATCGAACCGTGCTGCTGGCTTGCTTTGGTCTGCTTTCAAAGCCAGCGATTTAGCCCTGTGCTAACAATTGCTTGCCAATTTATTTTCCTTCATCCTGGGTAATCAACCCGTCGATTGTCCATTAGTAAATACTAATTAAGAGTAAAAGGCCAGAATGAGATGATGGCAGAGTTTGTACATTTGTGAAGCATTGTGGGCTGGATTCTCCGATTCTGCGGCTATGTCCAAGATCCGTCTGATCTTAAGACCAAATGTCGGCAGCGCCCCTGCACCGATGCTCCGCCCAGTGGGGGGCTAGCAGCCGCGCCACGTATAGCCCCCTTTACTTGCCAATACAGACACAGAATGGCCGGGTCCCTGGCCGCGCATGCACACGGCGGAGGTTTGCGGCGGCTGCACCATACAGCATAGTGCCAGCCATGCGAGGACCCGGACTGCCAAAAACTGTCCCCCTGTAACCCCGCTTGCCACCCACGGGCGCCCGACACCAGTCCCCCCCAGCCACCATCAAGCTCCCCCTGCCAACGGAATGGCTCCCCCCCCCTGACTGTGGCGGCGTTGGAAACAGTCCGCAGCCGCCATGCGAGGTGCCCGAACGTTGTGAGGACACATGTCCAGGGGCCATCCCAACGGTATGCAGCATTTATCAATTGACCAGGCCTCACACTGGCGCAAATTAGTACTGGTCTCGAAAAATGGAGACCAGGCGTGATGGCCATGCCAGGGGGCTCGGAGATCATTGGAGCCCCCTGGGTGGTCGGGGACAGGGCAGGACAGTGAACAGATATCACAAGCCATAGATGGGTACATTACCAACAACCAGAATGGAGAGGTCTCACCCTCCAAGTTCTGGGAGGCACTGAAGGCGGTGATAAGGGTGAAAGTATTGCGTTCATGGCGCGCAAAGATAGGAATGAGAGGATGGCTAGGCAACTGCTAGTCTACTCCATTTTGGAGATAGACCAGTGGTACTCCATGTCATCGACCATGGAAATACTGGCAGAGAGGAAAAGCTACAAATTGACTTTGACCTGCTCTCCACTGGGAAAGCAGTGCACCAGCTCTGCCAGACATGGTGGCCTTTTACGATCATGGAGACAAAGCCATCCGCCTGCTTGCCCACCAGCTGGGAAAGCAGGCAGCCACAAAGGAAATGGCCCAGGTAAAAGACAGGAGCAGCAAGCTCGTCGCAGTACCAGAGCAAATTAATGAAGCCTTTGTAACCTTCTACTGGGAGCTGTACATCTCTGAGTCTCCGATGGGAGACTCAAAGATGAAGCGGTTCCTCGATGGAGTGGACATACCAGTCTTGAGGGAAGATAGGGGACGGGGCTTGGGAGCACCATTAAGTATTGGGGAAGTTATGAAGAGCATTCACTCCATCCAGAGACAGAGTGCGGGTCTCACAGACCCATCTCACTCCTTAACACCGATGTTAAGTCCTGGCGAAGGCCCTAGCTAGGCGACTGAAGAGCCGTGTGCCAGAAGGTGGTGCAGAAGATCAGACGTGCTTTGTCAAGGGCAGGCAGTTAACAGTGACCATCTGGCCCCTGCTAAACATGATCATGAGCCCATCCAGGGAGAGAACATCCAGAAGTGATCATCTCAGGACAGCACAGTGGCGCAGTGGGTTAGCCCTGTTGCCTCACAGTGCCGAGGTCCCAGGTTTGATCCCGGCTCTGGGTCACTGTATGTGTGGAGTTTGCACATTCTCCCCTTGTTTGCCTGGGTTTCGCCCCACAACCAGTAAGTTTTAAAGTGCTGGTGGACAAGGATAAGAGTGGTCCGAGGGTGAATGTGCTAAATTGGGGGAAGGCTAAAAATAACAATATTAGGCGGGAACTGAAGAACCTAGATTGGGGCGGATGTTTGAGGGTAAATCAACATCTGACATGTGGGAGGCTTTCAAATGTCAGTTGAAAGGAATTCAGGACCGGCATGTTCCTGTGAGGAAGAAGGATAAATACGGCAAATTTCAGGAACCATGGATAACGAGAGATATTGTAGGCCTCATCAAAAAGAAAAAGGAGGCATTTTCAGGGCTAGAAGGCTAGAAACAGCCTGTGTGGAATATAAGGAAAGTAGGAAGGAACTTAAGCAAGGAGTCAGGAGGGCTAAAAGGGGTCAAATAGGGTTAAGGAAAATCCCAAGGCTTTTTACACGTACATAAAAAGCAAGCGGGTAGCCAGGGAAAGTTTTGGCCCACTGAAGGATAGGGGAGGGATTCTATGTGTAGAGCCAGAGGAAATGGGTGAGGTACTAAATGAATACTTTGCATCAGTATTCACCAAAGAGAAGGAATTGGTGGATGTTGAGTCTGGAGAAGGGTATGTAGATAGCCTGGGTCACATTGAGATCCCAAAAAACGAGGTGTTGGGCATCTTGAAAAATATTAAGTTAGATAGGTCCCCAGGGCCTGATGGGATCTACCCCAGAATACTGAAGGAGGCAAGAGAGGAAATTGCTGAGGCCTTGAAAGAAATCTTTGGGTCCTCACTGTCTTCAGGTGATGTCCCGGAGGAGTGGAGAATAGCCAATGTTGTTCCTTTGTTTAAGAAGGGTAGCAAGGATAATCCAGGGAACTACAGGGAGCCTTACATCAGTGGTAGGGAAATTACTGGAGAGAATTCTTCGAGACAGGATCTACTCCTATTTGGAAGCAAATGGACGTATTAGAGAGAGGCAGCACGGTTTTGTGAAGGGGAGGTCGTGTCTCACTAACGTAATAGAGTTTTTCGAGGAGGTTACAAAGATGAGTGTTGCAAGTAGGGCAGTGGATGTTGTCTATATTGACTTCAGTAAGGCTTTTGACAAGGTCTCTCATGGCAGACTGGTACAAAACGTGAAGTCACACGGGATCAGAGGTGAGCTGGCAAGATGGATACAGAACTGGCTAGGTCATAGAAGGCAGAGAGTAGCAATGGAAGGATGCTTTTCTAATTGGAGGGCTGTGACTAGTGGTGTTCCGCAGGGATAGTATATATAAATGATTTGGAGGAAAATGTAACTGGTCTGATTAGTAAGTTTGCGGACGACACAACGTTTGGTGGAATTGCGGATAGCGATGAGGACTGTCAGAGGATACAGCAGGATTTAGATTGTTTGGAGACTTGGGCGGAGAGATGGCAGATGGAGTTTGATCCGGACAAATGTGAGGTAATGCATTTTGGAAGGTCAAATGCAGGTAGGGAATATACGGTGAATGGTAGAACCCTCAAGAGTATTGACAGCCAGAGAGATCGAGGTGTACAGGTCCACAGGTCACTGAAAAGGGCAACACAGGTGGAGAAGGTAGTCAAGAAGGCCTACGGCATGGTTGCCTTCATTGGCCGGGGCATTGAGTATAAAAATTGGCAAATCATGTTGCAGCTGTATAGAACCTTAGTTAGGCCACACTTGGAGTATAGTGTTCAATTCTGGTCGCCACACTACCAGAAAGATGTGGAGGCTTTAGAGAGGGTGCAGAAGAGATTTACCAGGATGTTGCCTGGTATGGACGGCATTAGCTATGAGGAGAGGTTGAATAAACTTGGTTTGTTCTCACTGGAATGACGGAGGTTGAGGGGTGACCTGATAAAGGTCTACCAAATTATGAGGGGCAGAGTGGATAGTCAGGGTGGATAGTCAGAGACTGTTTCCCAGGGTAGAGGGGTCAATTACTAGGGGGCATAGGTTTAAGGTGCGAGGGGCAAGGTTTAGAGGAGATGTACGAGGCACGTTTTTTACACAGAGGGTAGTGGGTGCCTGGAACTCGCTGCCAGAGGAGGTGGTGGAAGCAGGGACGATAGTGACGTTTAAGGGGCATCTTGACAAATACATGAATAGGATGGGAATAGAGGGATACGGACCACGGAAGTGCAGAAGATTTTAGTTTAGCAAGGCAGCATAGTCGGCACAGGCCTGGAGGGTCGAAGGGCCTGTTCCTGTGCTGTACTTTTCTTTGTTCTTTGTTTAACCCAAAGATGTGTAAGGTAGGTGGGTTGAACACGCTAAATTGCCCCTTAATTGGAAAAAAATGAATTGGGTACACTAAATTCATAAAAAAAAGAAGTGATCATCTCCCTGGACGCAGAAAAGACCTTCGACACGATCGAATGGAAGTACCTCATAGAGGTATTTGAATTTGAATTTGATTTATTGTCACTTGTATCGAGGTACAGTGAAAAGTTTTTTCTGCGTACAGTCCAGACAGATCGTTCCATACATAAAAAAACATAGGACATGCATAAATACACAATGTAACTACATAGGCACAGGCATTGGGTGAATATACGGAGCGTAGGACTACTCAGCAGAGAAAATATGTGAAGAGATCAGCCCATAAGAGGGTCATTCAGGAATCTGGTGACAGCGGGGAAGAAGCTTTTTTTGAACCTGTTAGTGAGTGTTCTCAGACTTTTGTACCTCCTGCCCGATGGAAGAAATTGGAAGTGCAATAGCCCGGGTAGGAGGGTTCTTTGACCATGCTACCCGCTTTCCCAAGGGAAGGTGTCGACAGAGTCAATGGATGGGAGGTGGGTTCGCGTGATGGACTGGACTGTGTTCATGATTCTCTGTAGTTTCTTACCATCTTGGGCCGAGCAGTTGCCATACTAGGCTGTAATGCAGCCAGATAGGATGCTTTCTATGGAGCATCTGTAAAAATTGTTAAGAGTCAATGTGGACATGCCGAAGTATAGGAAGTATAGACTCTGTTGTGCTTTCTTGGTCGTTGCATCAACATGGGTGGACCAGGACAGATGGTTGGTGATGTGCACACCTAGAAATTTGAAGCTGTCAACCATCTCCACCTCAGCACCATTGATGCAGACAGGGGTGTGTATGTTACTTTGCTTCCTGAATTCAATGATCTGCTCTTTAGTTTTGTTGACATTGAGGGAGAGATTGTTGTCATTACACCATACCATTATGTTCTCTATCTCCCTCCTGTACTCTGACTCATCGTTGTTTGTGATCTGACCCACTATGGTCCTGTCATCAGCAAACTTGTAGATGGAGTTGGAGCCAAATTTTGCCCACAGTCGTGTGTGTAGGGAGTATGGTAGGCAAGGCTGTGTATTGAGGACTATTGTGGAGGAGGTGTTGTTGTTTGTCCTTACCGATTGTGGTCTATAGGTCAGAAAGTTGAGGATCCATTTGCAGAGGGAGGAGCCAAGTCCTAGGTTTTGGAGTTTTGATATGAGCTTGGCTGGCATTATGGTGTTGAAGGTGGAACTGTAGTTAATATTAGGAGTCTGACGTAGGAATCCTTGTTGTCAAGATACTCCAGGGATGATTTCAGGGTCAGGGAGATCGTGTCAGCTGTGGACTAGTTGCAGCGGTATGCAAATTGAAGTGGATCAGTGCATTCTGGGAGTATAAGTTAATGTGTTTCATGACCAACCTCTCAAAGCACTTCATAATGATAGATGTCAAGGCCACTGGATGGTAGTCGTTGAGGGACGTTGCCTGGTTCTTCTTTGGCACCGGTATGATGATGGTCTTCTTGAAGCAGGTGGGAACTTTGGGGTAAGATCAAAAATGAGAAAATCTTGAGGTGGAGGATCGAACTCTCCACCTACAACTATGAGATTTTGTATCGCCCTGGCAAGCTCAACGAGCCCCCAGATGCCCTATCCCGAGGTACGTGTGCAAGCGCACAGGTGAACCGACTCCGGACCCTGCACGATAACCTTTGTCACCCGGGAGTCACACGGTTGTACCATTTCATGAAGGCTCGCAATCTGCCCTACTCCGTCGAGGAAGTCAGGGTAATCACCAGGGACTGCCAGGTATGTGCGGAGTGCAAACCGCACTTCTACCAGCCGGACCGTGCGCGCCTGGTGAAGGCCTCCCGCCGCTTTGAACGCCTCAGCGTGGATTTCAAAGGGCCCCTCCCCTCCACCGACCGTAACACGTATTTCCTCAGTGTCGTCGATGAATACTCCAGATTCCCCTTCGCCATCCCGTGCCCCAATATGACGTCTGCCACCGTCATCAAAGCCCTCAACACAATCTTCTCGCTGTTCGGCTTCCCCGCCTACATCCACAGTGACAGGGGATCCTCATTCATGATCCTCAGCAGGGGTATCGCCTCCAGCAGGACGACCAGCTATAACCCCCGGGGAAACGGGAAGGTGGAGAGAGAGAACGGGACGGTCTGGAGGGCCATCCAACTGGCCCTACGGTCCGGAAATCTCCCGGCCTCCCGCTCACAGGAGGTCCTCCCAGATGCACTGCACTCCATTCGGTCGCTACTATGCACAGCCACTAACGACACACCCTATGAACAACTCTTTGCCTTCCCCGGGAAGTCCACATCCAGGGTGTCGCTCCCGACTTGGCTCACAGCTCCAGGACCCGTACTCCGTAGGCACGTCTGACTCCACATGGCGGACCCGTTGGTTGAAAGGGTGCAGTTACTCCATGCTAACCCCCAGTATGCCTACGTAGCGTACCCAATGGCCGCCAGGATACTGTCTCCCTCAGGGACCTGGCACCAGCAGGTTCCACACACACACACACCCCTCCGGTCCGGCTCCAACCCCCCCCCTCCCCCAGCGCACCCAGCAGCAACACCCCCAGGACCATCTGTCCTCCCCCTGCCTAAGCCTGAGGATGAAGAGGATTTTGGCACGCTCCCGGAGTCACCGAGGACCAGACGAACACCAGAATCGCCACCACCACTGCGTCACTCCCAACGCCACATCAAGGCCCCGGACCGGCTAAATTTATAATTGGTTCGGGACTATCAAACCACCTTGTACTGGGCTTCAGTAATAAATATATTTTTTCGCTTCTGTATATTAAACTTGCTCTGTATATTGTTCTCCACCACCCCCGCCGGACTCAATTTTAACAGGGGATAATGTGGTAATCACCACTGTTGTATATATTAGATGTGTGGTAAGGTCCTGTACTACAGGTACGGGGGTAGTCCCTGCCTGCTGGACTATAAACATGTGTGCTCCCTATACAGCAGCCATTTTGCCAGCTGCTGAAGGAGGCCACACATCTTAGAGTAATAAAGCCTCAGTTGTATTCAACTCTCGTCTCTGTGCAATTGATCGTGCATCAAGGGAGAGGTTGAAGAAGTCCGCGAACACACCCGCCAGTTGGTCCGCACAAGATCTGAATGCTTGACCAGGTACTCGGTCAGGACCCATTGCTTTCCGTGGGTTCATTTTCCAGAAGGCCGATCTGACTTTGTAAGCTGTGATGGTAGGTAAGGGTGTGTCCGAGGCTGCTGGGGCAATTGACAGCGGTTTGATGGTTTCCTGCTCGAACCGAGCACAGAATGCATTGAGTTCCTCAGGGAGGGGTGGCTGCTGCCAGAGATTCTACTCGGCTTTGCTTTGCAGCCTTGCCACAAATGACGAGATACTGTGACCTTAGTCTGTGACTCTTGCTACTGAAGCGGTTTGGGTTTGGGCCAAGGTTCAGCCCCTGGATGGAACTACTGTTCTGCGCTTCCGTGGCGAGCGTGCGGACAAACACTACCAGCTCCGAATACATATGGCTGCACAGAGGCATGAGACAGGGATTTCCATTGTCCCCGCTGATGTTTGCTGTGGCAATTGAGCCACTGGTGATCGCTCTCAGAATGGCGAGGTAACCAAAGGGAGATAGAGAGCACAGAGTCTCACTCTACGCAGATGACCTGCTCCTCTACATCTCGAATCCCCTGGCCAGCATGGAAGGAATAATGAAACTACTGAAGGAGTTCTGAGCCTTGTTAGGTTACAAGCTTAACATGAGTAAGAGCAAAATCTTCCCTGTGAACCCAAAAGGGGGATGAGCAGAGCTGGGAGTCTGACGATCAAACAGGCCCAGACCAAATTCTGATACCTGGGTTTCCAAATAGCGCATGACTGGACTATCAAGTTGAACCTGATGAGTTTAGGGGAAGAAATTAAAAGGGACCTGCAAAGGTGGGGCTCACTCCCACTCTTCTTTGCAGGGAGAGTGCAGACGATCAAGATGAACGTGCTGCCCAGGTTCCTCTTCCTGTTCTGATCCCTCCTGATCTACATCCCCAAGTTGATACATTTGTTTGGGGGGCTGGGGAGTGCGGGGAAGGGCCGGGGATCCTTTCGGGGGCCTCGGAGATCGGGACACCATCTCTTGCTACAATGGATAATTCTGGCGAGCGGAGCTCATACTGTAAAAAACAGGGCTATGTGCGACCTTGGCCACGCATTCCTCATTCGGGCCCCTCAGCCACTGCGAGTCTTGTTGAATAGCCATGTATTTTTCAGCACTGGATTATTACATTGACTCATATTATTTACAATATGTTAAGTAATAGCTGGGCTGTAAATTTTCATCGGAAGCTGTGGCCGAATTTCCACCTACGATGGCATCCTACATAGGATGCTGGGAGAATTGGGCAAGTTTAAGGACAGACAGGCTCTGCAGCTGAAATAAACATTGAAGAGCAAGCTGCAGCCTAGACTTTACAATACAGTGGAAAAAGGCCATCCCAGGGACAAAGGAAACATATTGTCAATCACAAATGTAAAGCAGACACAACGGCACCTACATTCCTTATTTGGAAGGGCCTATGTGCCCCTAACACCTACAGACATGGCCGGTGAGTGCACACCCCAAAATCAATTTAGCAGTCCCTGATTGGACTTGATTGATCAGGGTGATCAAACTCTTATCAATTGATTGGTAATGGCCCAGGGACCGCCCAAAAGAGTGCAAAATCAATAAAGGTACAAAAGGTGCTGCACCTCCTTAGAATCACTGTCTCGGCAGCAGCGCACAACAGCAACAAAACAACGGTGATCTTCACCGGCCACCACGAAGAGGACCATCATGTCACCGAACAGAAGGAAGACCAGAGCCAGAGCATAACCAGATCAATGACCGAACATCGACGACCACCAAAGTTGAATACAGATAAAGGCCTTGGATACTTGCTAGTCACTCTAATAACTTTAGGTCCAGTAAGAAATTTAATTAAGGTCTAGTATGAACTTCAGTAGTCTGTAAAATAACTTGTGTTGGATGGTGTGATTGATTAACTGTAACCTTGTTTCAGTGTGAATAAATACTATTTGATTAAACAAAGCCAGCTCGCAGTCAATTGTCCACCGCATATGGGTTCCAGTCACACTGTGGTAGCAACAAAGTGATAATGAGTAGAATACAGTAATCTTCTAATCATCAATCTCCTGCAGCAATGACAGACCTGATTTTGGCAAGAAGTTCTCCTCGCTCTGCACAATCCACACTGATTTGACGAATAAGTTCATGGAATACAATATTATAAATGTCTTGCTCCTTTTTCACAATGTCCAGCAAATGATGCATCTGTGCAATTGGAAACCATAATAAAGTAGTTAGGAAATGGAGTTAAACAGATGGGTGAATTTGTGAATTCTGTTCAATTAGTAAAATGATACATGCACCTTTAGTGATCCAACCCCCATATCTAACAATATTTTAACACAGGGGTTTACTAAAAGCAACCGCCTATAGATCTTTACACTTCTAGTAATTTAGTTGAAGGGCCACAATGCAAATAATGGGGACTAAATCAAGATGTGTAAAGAAGTCCACAGGGACAAAAGGAAGACAGGAGTTGGTGCTGTACTATTGAGGCACGATCAATTGGACAAAGACGATAGTTGAATCCAACTGAGGCTTTATTGCTATCAGATGTGTGGCCTCCCACAGCAGCTGGTGAAATGGCTGCTGGCTGGAGGACATGCATATTTATACCCCACCTCCTGGGAGGAGCCAGCAGGCAGGGACTACCGGCGAACCTGTAGTACAGGTCCTCCCGTACATCACCTAATACAGGTGCAACAGTGGTTTACCACAACTACAAAGACAAAGAACAGTACAGCATAGGAACAGGCCCTTCGGCCCTCCAAGCCCATGTCGATCATGATGCCCATCTAAACTAAAACCTTCTTCACTTCCAGGGTCCGCATCCCTGTCTTCTCATCCTATTCACGTGTTCGTCAAGATGCCTCTTAAATGTCGCTATCGTATCTGCTTCCACCACCTCCCCAGTAGCGCATTCCAGGCACTCACCACCCTCTGTGTAAAAAACGTGCCTCGCACATCTCCTCTAAGCGTTGCCTCTCGCACCTGAAACCGATGTCCCCTAGTAATTGACTTTTCTACCTTGGGGAAAAAGCGTCTGACTATCCACTCTGTCCATGCAATTCATAATTTTGTAAACCTCTATCAGGTCATGGGCGTCACGTAGTGCAGTGGTTAGCACTGCTGCCTCATGGCACTGAGGTCCCAGGTGCGATCCCAGTTCTGGGTCACTGTCCATGTGGAGTTTGCACATTCTCCCCATGTCTACGTGGATCGCACCCCCACAATCCAAAAGATGGGCAGGGTAGGTGGACTGGCCACACTAAAATTGCCCCTGAATTGGAAAAAAAAATTGGATACTCTAAATTTATAAAACAAAACCTCTATCAGGTCGCACCTCAATCTCCATCATTCCAGTGAAAACAATTTGGGTTTATCCAACCTCTCCTCATAGCTAAAACCTTCCAGACCAGGCAACATCTTGGTAAGCCTCTTATGTACCCTCTCCAAAGCATTCACATCCTGTTGACGTCATAGGTTGCTCTTCGTTTAAACTTTCAGCTTCTTGGCTTTTTAAAAAAAAACATGTCGGATTGGATTTGTTTATTGTCACGTGTATTGAGGTACAGTGAAAAGTATTTTTTTGCGTGCAGCTCAAACAGATCATTTAGTGCATGAAAAGAAAATATGTAATAGGGCAACACAAGGCACACAATGTAAAAACATAGACACAGGCATCAGGTGAAGCATACAGGAGTGTAGTGTTAATCAGATCAGTCCATAAGAGGGTCGTTTAGCAGTCTGGTAACAGCGGGGAAGAAGCTGTTTTTGAATCTGTTTGTGCGTGTTCTCAGACTTTTGCATCTCCTGCCCGATGGAAGAAGTTGGAAGAGAAGTAAGCCGAGTGGAAGGGGTCTTTGATTATGTTGCCCGCTTTCCCAAGGCAGTGGGAGGTTAGATAGAGTCAATGGATGGGAGGCGGGATCGTGTGATGGACTGGGTGGTGTTCACGACTCTCTGAAGTTTCTTGCGGTCTTAGGCCGAGCAGTTGTCATACCAGGTCATGATGCAGCCAGATAGTTACATCTGTAAAGGTTGGTAAGAATCAATGTGGACAAACCGAATTTCCTTCGTTTCCTGAGGAAGTATAGGCACTGTTGTGCTTTCTTGGTGGTAGCGTTGACATGGGTGGACCAGGACAGATTTTGGTGATGTGCACACCTAAGAATCTGAAGCTGTCAACCATCTCCATCTCTGTCCCGTTGATGCAGACAGGGGTGTGCACAATACTTTGCTTCCTGAAGTCAATGACTAGCTCTTTAGTTTTGCTGGCATTGATGGAGAGATTGTTGTCGTTAGACCACTTAATTACGATCAATGTCAGGGCCACCAGACGGTAGTTACTGAGGCACGTTGCTTGGTTCTTCTTTCGCACCGGTATGATGGTGGTCATCTTGAAGGGAGAGGTTGAAGATGTCCGCGAACACATCCGCCAGCTTGTCCGAACAGGATCTGAGTGCACAATCAGGGAACCTTCCGGACCCGTCGCCTTCCGAGGGTTCACTTTCAGGAAGGCCGATCTGACTTCAGAAGCTGTGACGGTGGGTATGGGTGTGCCCGGGGCTGCTGAGTCAGTCAACAGCGGTTTTATGGTTTCCTGAGTTCATCGGGGAGGGGTATGCTGCTGCTGGAGATTCTGCTCGACTTCGCTTTGTAGCCCGTTATGTTGTTTAGGCCTTGCCACAACCAACGAGAGTCTATAACGCTAGTCTGTGACTCTAGTTTGGTCTGATATTGTCTCTTGGCATCCCGGATAACTTTGCGGAGATTGTACCTGGATGATTTTCCAGGTTGATTAAAGTTGTATGTTTCTTTCTCTCGTGTTGGATTTTGGTATTCTTCATGGTGGATTGTGGGGTGAGAGGACTTTGTTGGTCAGCAGGGCTGAGTTGAGCTGCCGAGGCTGGTACAAGGCCAGAGGGAGTAAGACTGGGTGGCTGCCAGACAAGAGCAAAGTGACACCAAGAACAGGGCTGGGGCTAGGGTTAGGGAGATAATAATATCCAAATCGTTACTGGTATTTAACAAAAGGGTAATGATGTTTCCCCTGCATGTTTCTACTGCAGATGTCACAGCTATGAACTCGCTTTTAAATGAGTACCTGTGTTTCGCCTTTGAATTGCTGTTCAGTATCTTCATTAAACCCAACCTTTTCCAGCATTGCATCCATCACCTGTGACAGCTGAATGGCCTCGACTCTACCGCTGGGTTTCCTGTCAATATAGATACAATGAACAAATTACACAATTATATGGGAACAGCAATTTCAATTTTTTTAATAGTGGTGACCTTCGTTACTCATTAGAGTCAGTGATGGAGAGTACAATTGTTTCTGATTTGTTGCCATCTGTTACAATTGAAGATTTCCAACTTGGGTATGGGACATTCTAAGTATTCCACTATATTTTTGGGAGAAATTTGATAAAGAACATTAAAGATGTTAGAGTGAATTGCAAGGACATAAGAAACAGGAGCAAGCGGAGGACATATGGCTCCTTCGCGCATCCTCCACTACTTAATACAATCATTGCTGATTTTCAGCTTCAACTCCACTTTCTTGAGTGCCCCCCAAACCCTTGATGCCCTGAGAGACTATGGGCTGGATTCGCCATTAGGTGACGCCAAAGTCGCAAAACGCGATCAGCCGGAGAATCGGCTCCGACACCGAAATCGAGCCTGACGCTGGTTTCACACCAAATTGGCATTCTCCAGCCCCCCAAAATGACGAAACCGTGGCACCTGCCGCGCGGCCTGAAAGTACACATCTCATTAGCGATCCTAATGACTGATTCTCCGGGGCCTCATCGATTCAGCGCCTCGGATGGTCCGAATTCCCGACGGCGTATTTCTAATATGCTATACAAAATCGTGAACCTGGCATGCTGGCTACGGCGGCAGAGAGAGGAGGTAGGAGGTGGGGTGGGGGTACTGCGGGCTCCAGCTCGGACACCGGTCGTTCTTTCTGTGGGGTGGGTCCCTGCCAGGGCCACGTGAGGGGAGGGGAAAGTGGGGGGGGGAAAGGTTGAGCAGCCGGGGAGCTCCCAACCAGGAGAGGGGTGGTGCCCAGGCACCGACCGCCATTACGGTGGCCATCTTGCACCCATACGGCCGTGTTCACTGCATGCACCCACCCCGGCCCCTGGGTGGAAACGCTGTGGAAATGGCCGTATGGGTGCCCCCTGCCCCATCATCACCCTACCCACCTGGCAACACCCACCGCGGGACCACCCAGGGCCACGCCGACGGCAGCAACCAGTGAGGGCAGTGCCATCCAATGGTGCCCCTGGCAGCAGGGATGGGCGCCAGGACAGGGTGCACCAACGGGGCCAGGATGCAGGGGTGGGGGGCATGTGCAGTTGGGGCGCACGGTGACAACCGGGGCCACCATGTAGTCCATGGTATCTGGATGGGCACGGGTGTATGCGCCATGATTACATGTTTGCCTTTCGCCCCCTGCAGAGAATTATGGCGTTTGGACATCAACCTGCGATGTTGGCCAGCATGACGATGGGCGAGCCCTGAATGCAGCCCTGTGGCAGCGTGAGCTGGGGCGGCTCAGAGGTGAGGTGAGGCACGATCAATTGGACAAAAGAGGATAGTTGAATCCAACTGAGGCTTTATTGCTATCAGATGTGTGGGCTCCCACAGCAGCTGGCGAAATGGCTGCTGGCTGGAGAACACGCATATTTATACCCCCTCCTGGGCGGAGCCAGCAGGCAGGGACTACCGGCGAACCTGTAGTACAGGTCCTACCGTACATCACCTAATACAGGTGCAACAGTGTTTTACCACATTCACCACATGTTAAAAATTGAGTCCGGCGTGGGTGGTGGATAATTATATACAACAATGAGTTAATATTTACAAGATTTGAGCAAACGAATGTCCTTTAATGTCCGGTGGACTGGTCAGAGGTTTAGCCGGTCCGGGGTCTTGATGTTCCTCTGGGAGCGACGCAATGGTGTCGGCGATGTTGGTGCTGATCTGGTCGATGGTGACTCCGGGAGCATGCCGTAATCCTCTTCATCGTCTGGTGTGGGCAGAGGGGGAACGGATGGTCCTGGGGGGGGTTGCTGTTGGGAGCGACGGGGGAGGGGAGGGTGTCGCCGGGGGCAGAGGGGGTGTGGGGGTGGAACCTGCTGGTGCCAGGTCCCCGAGGGAGACAGTATCCTGGCAGCCGTCGGGGAACGCCACGTAGGCGTACTGGGGGTTTGCGTGGAGCAAGTGCACCCTCTCCACCAACGGGTCCGCCTTGTGGAGTCGGACGTGCTTACGGAGAAGCACGGTTCCCCGAGCTGCGAGCCAAGTCTGGAGCGACACCCAGGATGTGGACTTCCTGGGGCAGGCAAAAAAGACGTTCATGGGGTGTATTGTTAGTGGCAGTGCAGAGTAATGAGTGAATGGAGTGGAGTGCATCAGGGAGGACTGCTTGCCAGCGGGAGGCCGGGAGATTTCTGGACCGTAGGGCCAGCCCTCCATACCGTCCCATTCCCCCTTTCTACCTGTCCGTTTCCCCGGGGGTTATAGCTTGTCGTTCTGCTGGAGGCGATACCCCTGCTGAGCAGGAACTGATGCAGCTCATCACTCATGAATGAGGATCCCCTGTCACTGTGGATGTAGGCGGGGAAACCGAACAGAGTGAAGATTGTGTTGAGGGCGTTCATGACGATGGCAGACGTCATGTCGGGGCATGGGATGGCAAAGGGGAATCTGGAGTATTCGTCAATCACACTGAGAAAATATGTGTGATGGTCGGTGGAGGGGAAGGGGCCTTTGAAGTCCACGCTGAGGCGTTCAAAGGGGCGGGAGGCCTTCACCAGGTGCGCGCGGTCCGGCCGGTAGATGTGCGGCTTGCACTCCGCACAGATCTGGCAGTCCCTGGTGACTGTCTTTACTTCCTCGACGGAGTAGGGCAGATTTTGTGCCTTAATGAAGTGGTACAACCGTGTGACTCCTGGGTGACAACGGCTGCGGTGCAGGGCCCGGAGTCGGTCTACCTGTGCGCTGGCACATGTACCTCGTGATAGAGCGTCTGGAGGTTCGTTGAGTTTGCCGGGGCGATACATAATCTCATAATTATAGGTGGAGAGCTCGATTCTCCACTGCAAGATTTTATCATCTTTGATCTTGTCCCGCTGTGTGTTGTTGAACATGAAGGCTACTGACCGTTGGTCAGTGAGGAGAGTGAATCTCCTGCCGGCCAGGTAATGCCTCCAATGCCGCACAGCTTCAACGATAGCTTGGGCCTCCTTTTCGACGGATGACTGCCGAATTTCTGAGGCAAGAAGGGTGCGGGAAAAGAATGCCACGGGCCTGCCTGTTTGATTGAGGGTGGCGGCAAGGGCGACGTCTGATGCGTCGCTTTCTACTTGGAAGGGCAGTGTCTCATCTACAGCGTGCTTGTGGCCTTGGCAATATCAGCTCTGATCCGGGCAAAGGCCGTCAGGGGAAACTGGGTGGACTGTATGAGTGGGCGGGCCTTGTCCGCATAGTTTGGGACTCACTGAGCGTAGTACGAAAAGAACCCCAGGCAGCGTTTGAGGGCCTTGGGGCAGTGGGGGAGGGGGAGCTCCATGAGGGGGCGCATGCGGTCGGGATCGGGCCCCAGAACTCCGTTTTGGGCCGCATAGCCGAGGATGGCTAAGCGGTTCGTGTTGTTGTAAGTGAGGTTTAGGAGAGTAGCCGTGTGGAGAAATTTAGCAAGGTTGGCGTCGTGGTCCTGCTGATCATGGCCGCAGATGGTGACGTTGTCTAGGTACGGAAAAGTGGCCCACAACCCGTACCGGTCGACCATTCGGTCCACCTCCCTTTGAAAGACCGAGACCCCGTTTGTGATGCCGAAAGGGACCCTAAGGAAGTGGTATAGGCGGCCGTCTGCCTCAAAGGCAGTGTATGGACGGTCTACGGATGGGGCGCTGGTGGTAGGTGGATTTCAGGTCTACCGTTGAGAAGACCCCGTACTGCGCAATCTGGTTAACCATGTCAGATATGCGTGGGAGGGGGTACGCGTCGAGCTGCATGTACCGGTTGATGGTCTGGCTGTAGTCCACGACCATTCGGTGTTTCTCCCCAGTTTTAACTACTATCACTTGAGCTCTCCAGGGGCTGTTGCTGGCCTCGATGATGCCTTCCCGAAGCAGCCGCTGGACTTCGGACCTGATGAAGGTCTTGTCCTGGGTGCTGGACCGTCTGCTCCTGGTGGCAATGTGTTTGCAATCTGGAGTTAGATTGGCAAAGAGACCAGCAGCAGCAACCCAGGGGGAGGGGGGGGGGGGGGGGGGGTTTAGTTTAGGTCAAAGATAAAGGGGTTTTGTTACTTGTGTATTGTTTAAAATTTCTGTATTGTTATTGTTGCGTTTGCTTTGTAAGAGGGGAAAAATTGTTGTTTGGGAAAAAATTTTCAATAAAACATTTATAAAAAAAAATAGATTGGCAAAGAGGGAAGGTGGGTCAACCTTTAGGGTCGCGAGGCTGAACACAGTAAGGGGTGGTAAGGGTCCGCCGAATCTCAGAGTTAGGCTCTGGAGATTGCACTGGAAGTCCAGGCCGACGATTAGTGCAGCGCAGAGGTTAGGGAGGACGCGGAAGCTGCTGAATTCTACGCCCTGGACCTTGAGTGTGACCGTACAGTACCCCCGGATCGCTACGCAATGGGATCCGGAGGCCAGGGAGATTTTTTGGTTGGTGGGGTGTATCGTGAGGGAGCATCGCCTTACCGTATCTGGGTGTATGAAGCTTTTGCTGCTCCCGGAGTCCAGCAGGCAGGAGGTTATATGTCCGTCGACTTTCACGCTGGTGGATGCGTTGGTCAGGTCATGCGGACGAGACTGGTCGATTGACATGGAGGCGAGTCGTGGTTGGTCGTCGATTAATGGGGCGTCTGGTGAGCCCGGGTCCTGGAACGTTGGTGGTGCCCATGTGCTGAGGGGTAGACAAGATGGTGGCGCCCGAAGATCTTAAGGGTTACAAAATGGCGGCACCCATGGAACGGACGTTGCGGGGGTGGAACAAGATGGCGGCACCCATGAAACGCACGTGTTGCGCGGAGGGGAAGATGGCGGCGCTCACTGGCTGCACGTGGCTTGAGCTGGGGATGGCGGCGCCCATTGTCCGTGACCGAGGGGGGTGGGGGCGATAGCGGCTACTGAGCGGGCCTGGCACACCGCGGTGAAGTGGCCCTTCTTCCTGCTTTACAAAGGGCAGCGCGGGCCGGGCAGCGTTGGCGGGGGTGCTTCTGTTGGCCGCAAAAATAGCATCGGGGGCCCCCGGGGTTCGCTGGCTGGCATGCAGCGCAAGCGTATTGGGTGGGCAGCGCCCCCGCTGGGGCGTCTGTTTCTTGGGGTCCACGAAGCGTAGGAGGGTTGGGCCGCGCGGCTGGGGGTGTAGGACTGGACGTTGCGCAGGGCGACCGTCATGGAGAGCGGTAGCGTTTTAGTCTCTGCGAGGTCGCGCCTGGCCCTTTCTAGGAGCCGCTGGCGTATGAGATCTGACCCAATTCCAGTCACAAAGGCATAAGGAGGTCTGAGTGTTCCGTGGCCTGACAGTCACAGTCCCGGACTAGTGGGATTAGGGTCCGCCAGAAGTCTTCTATGGACTCACCAGGAAGTTGAGAGTGAGTGGCGAGTGCCTGCCTGGCGAAGAGTGTGTTCGTTTTCTGTGCATAGTTGTCCTTGAGTAGAGTCATGGCTTTGGCGTAGTTTGGCGCGTCCTGGATTAACGGAAAGACTTTGGAGCTCACCCTGGAATATAAAATCTGAATCTTCTGAGCCTCCGGAACAGGGGCTGGTGCCGCGTTGATATACGCCTCGAAGCAAGTTAGCCAGTGCTTGAAGTCCTTTCTGGCGTCGCTTGAGTGCAGATCCAGCTGCAGGCGATCCGGTTTGATACGGAGGTCCATCCTTAGAAACTGATAGCATAAATTAAGGCACGGTCAATTGGACAAAAGACGATAGTTGAATCCAACTGAGACTTTATTGCTTTCAGATGTGTGGCCTCCCACAGCAGATGGCGAAATGGCTGTTGAATGGAGGACACACAGATTTATACTCTGCCTCCTGGCAGGCAGGGACTTCCGGCAAACCTGTAGTATAGGTCCTACCGTACATCACCTAATACAGTGGTTTACCACATGAGGCGAAGGCTGTAGCAGAGGAGCGGGCTGTAAAGGGGCAGGTGGCAGCCGCTCTGGCTGGAGGGCCGCCCGCCCAAAAAGCCGAGGAGGAGGAGAAAGAGGTGCCATGGAGGCGGCGGACGAGGCCACGCATTTACCACGACCGCATATCATTTGAGGACATTCCCCACTGGGCATGCAGACAGAGACTGCAGTTGAGCAGGGAGACAGTGCGACACTGATGGCACACCTGGCATCGCATGGGTATGGGGGAGGACACCCGCTCCCGGTGGCTGTCAAGATGACAGTGACGCTGAACCTTTACGCAACGTGGTTATTCCAGTCGTCGAGTGGGGACCTGTCTGGCATCTCCCAGGCATCGGCGCACATGTGCACCCGCTCCATCATGGACGCCCTGTATGCCCAGGCGGAGCGGTACATCCAGTACCCTGTGGACCGTGCCCACCAGGACGCCCGGGCAGCGGGCTGCACATCATCGCCGGGATGCCGCGGGTCCAGGGGGTCATTGATGGGGTGCATGTCGCCCTACAGCCACAGGCGGATAACAGGCCGCTGTTCACCAACAGGAAGGGGTACCATTCGATGAACATTCAGGTGGTCTGTGACCATCATATGCGGACCCTACACGTCTGCACCCAATTCCCGGGCAGTGTACATGACACTTTCGTCTTGGCACACTCGGTGATCTCAGACACCTCTCGAGGGACACCCCCCACCAGCTGCGGGGCTGGTTGCTGGCCGACAGGGATTACCCGTTGTGGTCGTGGCTGGTGACGGCTATACGGAGGCCACAGACCGAGGCGGAGCACTGCTGCAATGAGGCCCATTGTGCGACCAGGGGTGTTATCGAGAGGTGCTTCAGGATCCTGAAAATGCGCTTCAGGTGCCTGGACTGCTCTGAAGGGATCCTCCAGTACGAGTCCAGGAGGGTCGCCCGCATCTTCGTGGTCTGCTGCGTCCTCCACAACATCACGCAGCAGAGGGGCAATGTGCTGGAGGAGGATTGGCAGGCCTCATCCGACGAGGACGATGATGGGGACAATGAGCGGGACATGGGGCCTGGCCAGGCACGGGAGGCCACACAACGCCATCGCCAGGGCCAGCGTGCATGGGACACTCGGCGCGACATGGTTCACAGACTGGGGGGGGAGGGGGTCGCTGGCCAGGGACACGGATACCACCATACCACACATCCTCTCCTTCCACACCACCAAACCACCCGCATGCACACCTCTACCGTTATATATACCTGCGGCCATATGAGCTGGGTTGGCAGTGACAGCGTCTGACTCATGCCCACAGTAGCATCTTCCACCTAGGTGATCCCTGCATGCGAACTGGCCAGTCCATCACATGGCCGTGTTGAATAGCTGGGGAGGGGGTTCTGGGGACGGTCGGGGCGGGGGGGGGGGGCTGTTACACGGTCCACCCACTGGGCCTCACCCGCCCTCCACTCCCAGTGGCCAGCACTGACCGCCCCACCCCCACACCCATCAGACAGAGCACAAAGGCAGGTTTGAACGGTGTGAACATGTGTTTATTGTGAGCAAATAAATACAGTCTGTGCCCCTATAACTAAACCGTGCCCTGCATCTGTGCCTCACGGGCCCTACCACTACACCTTTGTGGTTCCCCAGACGATACAGCAGGAGTGGAGGCGGACTGCTGTGACTCCTGCCTGCGACGAGGGTCCCCATTGGCGCACGTCTCCTCTGGCGGCCGGCCTGGATGGGCTCGGCTTCTCCTCGGGTGTCTCAGGTGGCGTGGTGCCGCCCTGTTCTGCCCGCTGCCCACCAGATTCACCAGAGACAGGAGGAGCGGAGTCTGAGGTGTGCGGTGTTCCGGCACCTCCCCTGCGGGAGCCATTGGCATGGGCCCCATCACCTCCTCCTCCCTTGGGGTGCCCGATGGCTACCGGGCTTCTCCATGGGACAGGGGTATAAGCAAAGCCATCCCCCAAGGCCCCCACCCCCACCCCACCACCTGGCACTGCCAGTTCTGGAGGCCTGCTCTGGTATCGACAAGGGTCTGAACGTTAGCAGCCATGGAGCACTGGGAGTGGCCCATCTCCATATGGGACTGCAGCACATCACTCTGCGACTGTGCCACCACAATGAGGATGTGCTGTAGCCATCTGGTATGGCCACTTACAACCAGGAACAGAGAAGCTCGCAAAGCATAGAGGGTAAAATGGACAAAGCAAGGTTCAGGCAGGCTCAGAGCCTGAAATGTATATTTGCAAGTGAGGAATCCAGACGGTATCGAAACCCTGCCCAATTAGCATTTGATGGACCGATTAGCATTTGATGGCCAATCTCCGCCAGACAAAGGACTGGTACTTAAGCGACCAGTACAGTCCCAGCCATTTCGGCGCCACTCCCTGTGCTAGGGAAGCGTAACAACGGGGTCAGTGACCGCTTGGGACACGCCCAGCCATCCAGGCACCCGCCCATTTATTGGTTTGAAATCGAACATAGTGATCAGGGATCACCCAATTAGTGGGGTTATGGTAAACACGACTAGCAACACATTGCATGTATTACGGTACTGCTACTCTATTAAAGGTACAACGGTAAATCCCTGCCTGCTAGCTCCTCCCAGCAGGCGGCGTATAAAAGTGTATGCTCTCCTGCGCTGCTCCCATTCTGGTTCCAGCTGCAGGAGGCACAACATCTTGTGCAATAAAGCCTTGATTGTTTCACCATTCTCGTCTCGTGGTAATTGACGGTACATCAATTTATTGCACAAGATTTTACAAAGATGGACTTCCTAATCAAGCTTGATCGCCTGCAGCTGAGCCCTCACGCAGCCAACGCCACGTCCGCCTTCGAACACTGGCTAGCCTGCTTTGAAGGCTACCTCAGAGCAGCCACTGAAGAACTCTCGGACCCACAGAAGCTCCAAGTCCTCTACTCACGGGTGAGCCCTGAAATTTTTCCCCTTATCCGGGATGCTCCCACCTACACAGAAGCGATGACGCTACTGAAAGGACAGTACATTAAGTCTGTGAATCAAGTGTACGCCAGGCACCTCCTGGCCACGAGACGGCAACTCCCGGGGGAAACTCTGGACGACTTCTTGCGGGCCCGACAGATTCTCAGCAGGAACTGTGACTGTCAGGCAGTTTCGCAGTCCAACACACCGAACTATTGATCAGAGACGCTTACGTCACGGGCATGACGTCTACGTATGTTCGCCGGCGACTATTGGAAGGGGGTACGATCGATCTTGCAGAGACTAGGCAGCTTGCTAATTCACTAGAAGTGGCCTCCCGTAATCTGGAGGCCTACACCCCCGACCGCGCGGCACCATTGTGGGCCCCACCAGCTGCCGACTCGCGCTCGCCACAAGCCTGCGCCGCGCGGCAGCCAGCCAAGTCCGGGAGGCCCAAGTGTTAGTTTTGCGGCCAGAGCAAACATTCCAGGCAGCGTTGCCCGGCGCGGAGCGCGACCTGCAACGGGTGCGGAAGAAGGGCCACTTTGTTGCCGTTTGCCAGGCCCAGTCGGTCGCCGCTGTTTCCAGGCCCAGCATTGCTACACCCCCCACGTGTGATCCAGGGGCGCCGCCATTTCTTTCACCACAAGCCACATGCGGCCCGCGGGCGCTGCCATCTTTGATGTCGCCCGCCATGTGCGCTTCGTGGGCGCTGCCACCTTCGGCGCCATTTTGCACCGCGTCTCCGGACCCCTGCTCGTCTGGCCGTTCGCTGCCCGCTGATACCTTCGCCACCGCTGATCAGCCCGGGACCCCCCAATATCTTCCGCAGCTCGCCTCCATCACCCTGGATCTGTCTCGGCCCCGCAACCTCGTGACCGCTACGACGACAGTGAAGATCAACGGGCACGAGCCGACCTGCCTCTTTGATACTCCGGGTGCACAGAGAGTTTCATCCACACTGCTACGGTAAAGCGCTGCTCCCTCCCGATACTCCCCGTCTCCCAGAAAATCTCCCTGGCCTCTGGATCCCATTCCGTGGAAATCCGGGGTACTGTGTCGCGACCCTCACCGTTCAGGGCATAGAGTTCAGCAACTTCAGGCTCTACGTCCTCCCCCACCTCTGCGCTGCCCTGTTACTAGGCCTTGATTTCCAATGCCACCTCCAAAGCTTTATTTTGAAATTCGGCGGACCCCTGCCCCCCCCTCACCGTCTGCGGCCTCATGACCCTTAAGGTCGATCCACCTTCACTGTTTGCAAACCTCACCCCGGACTGCAAGCCCATCGCCACTAGGAGCAGGCGGTACAGTGCGCAGGACAGGGCCTCCATCAAGTCGGAGGTCCAATGGCTCTGCAGGAGGGGATCATTGAGGCCAGTAACAGCCCCTGGAGAGCTCAAGTGGTGATAGTGAAGACTGGGGAGAAGCACAGGATGGTCATTGACTACAGTCAGACCATCAACCGGTACACGCAGCTCGACGCGTACCCCCTCCCACGCATATCTGACATGGTCAATCAAATTGCGCAGTATTGAGTCTTCTCCACAGTAGACTTGAAGTCCGCCTACCACCAGCTCCCCATCCGCCCGGAGGACCGCCAATACACTGCATTCGAAGCAGATGGCCGCCTCTATCATTTCCTCAGAGTTCCCTTCGGCGTCATTAATGGGATCTCGGTCTTCCAGCAAGAGATGGACCAAATGGTTGACCAGTACGGGCTGCGGGCCACCTTCCCATACGTAGAAAATGTCACCATCTGCGGCCACGATCCGCTGGACCACAACACAAACCTCCAAAAATTCCTCCATACCGCCAAACTCCTTAACCTCACCTACAATAAGGAGAAATGTGTGTTCCGCACCAACCGCTTAGCCATCCTTGGCTACGTAGTGGAAAATGGAGTCCTAGGGCCCGCCCCCGACTGCATGCGCCCCTCCTGGAACTCCCTCTCCCCCACTGCTCCAAGGCCCTGAAACAATGCCTAGGGTTTTTCTCGTATTATGCCCAGTGGGTCCTGTATTGTGCGGACAAAGCCCGCCCACTCATCACGCCCACAGTTTTTCCCCTGACAGCGGAGGCCCGCCAGGCCTTCAACCACATCATGGCAGACATCGCCAAGGTGGAGAGCGATGCATCAGACGTAGCTCTGGCCGCCACCCTCGACCAGGCGGGCAGACCTGTGGCTTTCTTTTCCCGCACCCTCCATGCCTCCGAAATTTGGCACTCCTAGGTCGAAAAGGAGGCCCAAGCCATTGTGGAAGCTGTGCAACATTGCAGGCATTACCTGGCCAGCAGGAGATTCACTCTCCTCACTGACCAACGGTCGGTTGCCTTCATGTTTAATAATACGCAGTGGGGCAAGATCTAAAATGACAAGATCTTGAGGTGGAGGATCGAGCACGCCACCTATAACTATGAGATCTTGTATCGCCCGGGGAAGCTCAATGAGCCCCCTGATGCCCTATCCCGTGGTACATGTGCCAGCGCACAAATGGACCGACTCCGGGCTCTCCACAATGACCTCTGTCACCCGGGGGTCACCCGGTTCTTCCATTTTGTCAAGGCCCGCAACCTGCCCTACTCCATGGAGGAGGTCAGGACCGTAACCAGAGACTGGCAAGTCTGCGCAGAGTGCAAGCCGCACTTCTACCGGCCAGATAGAGCGCACCTGGTGAAGGCCTCCCGCATCTTTGAGTGCCTCAGCATGGACTTCAAAGGGCCCCTCCCCTCCACCAACCGCAACCTGTACTTCCTCAGCCTAATTGATGAGTACTCCTGGTTCCCTTTCACCATCCCCTGCCCCGACATGACTTCTGCCATGGTCATCAAAGCCCTGCACAGCATCTTCACTCTGTTCGGTTTCCTCACCTACATCCACAGCGATCGGGGATCCCCCTTCATGAGTGATGAGCTGTGTCAGTTCCTGCTCAGCAAGGGCATCGCTTCGAGCAGGACGACCAGCTACAACCCCCGGGGAAACGTCCTGCTGGCCCTGCGGTCTAGAAATCTCCCGGTCTCCCACTAGCAGGAGGTCCTCCCCAACGCGCTCCACTCCATCCGGTCGCTCCTGTGCATCGCTACTAATGAAACCCCTCATGAGCGTGTGTTTGCCTTACCTAGAAAGTCCACCTCCGGGGTCTCGCTCCCAACATGGCTGACAGTTCCTGGACCCGTCCTCCTCCGGAAGCATGTGCGGAACCATAAATCGGATCCCTTAGTTGAGAAAGTCCACCTCCTCCATGCAAACCCACAGTACGCCTACATGGCACACCCCGACGGGCGACAGGACACAGTCTCCCTCCGGGACCTGGCACCCACTGGGTCCCCACCCACAACACCCGACCTGACACCACTCCTTCCCCCCCCCCCCGGTTGCCTCATTCACCCCTGCGCCACCCACCCTCCCTCCAGCGAACCTCACCGCAGCCCCCACCCTAGCAGGATCCATCCCCTCACTGGATCCACTAAGGGGTGACGAAGGAGAGGACAACATGCTCCCTGAGTCGCAGGTGACCACGTCGGCACCCACATCACCCCCAGGACTGAGGTGATCACAGTGGAGGGTCAGAGCCCTCGACAGACTCAATCTGGATTGTTTATCTTCACCCCCGCTGGACTAGTTTTTTAAACAGGGGGTGAATGTGGTAAACACCACTAGTAACACATTGCATGTATTACGGTACTGCTACTCTATTACAGGTACAACGGTAAATCCCTGCCTGCTAGCTCCTCCCAGCAGGCGGCGTATAAAAGTGTATGCTCTCCTGCGCTGCTCCCATTCTGGTTCCAGCAGCAGGAGGCACAACATCTTGTGCAATAAAGCCTCGATTGTTTCACCATTCTCGTCTCGTGGTAATTGATGGTACATCAGGGGTCCAAATTGATGGACCGCCCAAAAGAGCGTGAAAACCCCCAAGCATAAGAAGAGAGTCCACCATGTGGTCGGCCTCTTTTGGACCTGGCGCCCCGGCAATGTCCATCTCCAATCGCAGCACCACCAGAAGCAAGTCCAAGTTCAACGCCCACTACCAGACGGATGAGCCTAGATGAGCAGCAGTTACTTCTCCAGACTCGATAGATCCAGAATCGAACAACGGCCACTGTTCCTCTGACCTAAGCTGGGTGCCTGAAGTTAAGTATCGGTTGTCTTAATCGATAGGTGTAGGTAACTAGTAGTGTTTATATTGCATGATTAATTGTGTGTGTAAAAAAAGTACCCTTGACCTTGAACTAACTCACTGGTGTTTGGCTCTTTGATCGATAGCCGGTTGAACCTTGTGATGGTATCATTTGATACCTGGCGACTCTGAGCAATAGAATATTGGTATCTAAAGGAAGGAGGGCAACCTCACTGATTGCCATAATTACAGCAGAGCCACAGAAAAGGCAACAGTTATTGGCGACATCTGACCGGATTCTACCCAGAAGTGACTGTGTCACTCCGAGAACCCACAAAAGTGATTGAATTACAAATCCAAATTGGCAAAGTAAAAGAAACCACAAGCTAAACCAGTATCGATCAAACCTCCAAAATTCGGAAGTGTGTAATTTGCATGCGTCCTAACAAAGGGATGGAAGGTAACCTCGATAGATTTTGTTGCGTGAAACTTTCGGGAGTTGCGTAAACTGGAAAATAGCTTGAGCCATACCCGTGTTTGCACCACTGCTTTATTCCCCCTTGTTCCAAATTCCCGGTAGAGACAGAAATAATTGTAGGGATGACCATGAAGCCAATGGAACGCCTTATGCATCCACAACAACCCGAGGTTGCAGCGGCCAATAGATCAGAACAGTGTCCCGTATGGGAAGAAGAGATTTGGAGATACCTAAAGGGATGGCCCCTAAGATCGGGATTTTGCGCAAATGAGGAAACAGATCCTGGCAGCATAGGACAGACTTGGTGGGACAGCCTGACCGTGATCCACAAGAAAAGTTTAAGCAAGGTTCGTAAGCCGATGGCAATCGTGTCTTGTCTGGCACAATTGCGAGGCACAGAGGAGGTTGTGAGGATGCTCCGTAGACAGCTTGAGGAGAAGGAGAGAAGTAGAGAAGGAAACATTAGTGAAAGTGAGAGATTAAATGTGCAACTCTGGGAGCAGCTAGCGGCGAAGGACAAGGAGATGGATGATGTCAAGAGGGCACACCAATCTTGTCTCACCCACCTCAGCAGCTTCCAGATTCAATATGATAAGGCCTACCAGGACACGCAACGTGCTGTAATGGTAAGAGAAGAAACAGAGAACCAGGTAGAACAGTTGAGGAAACAATGTGAGGATTTGAAGGCAGCCCTCCGAGCACTCCACAGTTCCACCACGGAACAGAGGCAGAGTTCGGTGGATCATGCCAAGTGCAGGCAGCAGGTTGCAAAATTGCAATCCCTGCTATCTGTCCAGAATGGGTTCAGAGATACCTTTGGCCCACAGCTAGATCAGGAAGATGGCCCCAATTGGCAGGAACTCAGTGAAACGGCCCAACGGTACGTGAATGAGGCAGAAAACCAGAATAGAAACCCCCAGGCCCCGAAAAGGAAAGCACCCAACCCAATGAACCCCATCACTACGCAGCGCAGGGTCACAACGGAAGACCAACCCTATTTTGTGTATACAACCCCATTAACCATCACCCAGTTAAGAGATGCCCGAGATAAGATTTCCACCCCACATCAGACCCACACCACTTTTTCTAACTAGTGAAGCAACAGACCCTCGTGTACAGTTTAGATTAGCAGGAAGAGGTAAAGCTCATAGTGATGTGCCTAGACCCGTCAGTTAGTTCAGCCCTTCCCGACCCACAAAATGTAGGAGGAGGTAGCCTCCAAGAGATGAAAACAGCCATTTTAGACGCCATTGGCTACAATAGAGGAGATCCGGTAGAAGGACTCAACCGGTGCAGACAGAAAAAGGGAGAGCATCCAACAGCGTTTGCTGGTCGCTTCTGGATCCACTTTACCGCTGTATTTGGTGAGTTAGCCCGCACCCGTTTATCAGCAGACGATACGGCCAAATGGACCCATACTCTAGTATCCCATGCCACAGAGGCAGGATAGAAGGCATGTGCCAACTACGACACCTGAGACCCAGCACACAATGACGTGTGGGTACTGAAGCGCTTCTGGATCCACTTTACCGCTGTATTTGGTGAGTTAGCCCGCACCCGTTAATCAGCAGACGATACGGCCAAATGGACCCATACTCTAGTATCCCATGCCACAGAGGCAGGATAGAAGGCATGTGCCAACTACGGCACCTGAGACCCAGCACACAATGAAGTGTGGGTACTGAAGCGCTTATCCAGAGCTTGGGAACAGTCCCTACACAGAAAGACAGAGCAGGAGAGAGTAGATGCCACAATGAATCCAGTAAGGGCACACCAAGACCCCACATGGGTAAATGAAGGCAGAAGTAACGCGCAGCACCCCAAAACACAGGAATGTTATAATTGCGGACAGAAAGGACATTACGCACGAGAATGTCAAGCCCGCCCCCCCCGAAGCAGCAACGGAATCAGCACACAAATGCCCCCCGCTAGAAACAATGCCAGACCCATCCACAGTGTGCAGATAATTTGGCCATAAACGGCACCGATTGACAGTGTTCGGGCTCCCCAACTTGGGTCTGCAATACCCTTTGGGATAAGTCCGGAAGACCGGTAGTTGCAGGCACAGTCCGGGGACACCCCGTAGTGTTCCTTTGGTACACAGGAGGGTCCCGAATCACATTAAACTCCTCCGCGATGTACCAGAGAGATATATGGCCCACTGCGGACACCATTACCCTTAGTAGCTTTAAAGGTCACCTCCAGCAGGGACACATCACAGCCCCTGTGGATGTACAGATTGGTAATATTAAAACAAAACACTTGGTCGTTTTAGTAGATTTACCCCAGGCAGCAGAACACATCCTGGGCATAGATTTCATGAGTGCACACAACCTTTCGTTTGATCCAGTTAATAGATGTATATGGAAAATGGCTAGAGCAGCACGCGCCCCCGCAACGCTCACAGTAGGAGACTATGCACACAGAATTAGCTCAGTGGGAGAGTACTGGTTTGATCCACAAATCATTACCACAGACAAAACGGGGAGAGAAGTCTTGAAAAGACATAAAGCATCGTTTGCCCAGCACAAGCACGACTGCGGCAAAATCCCAGGAGTGGTTAACATTACAGGTCCCGATCCTAAGCTCCAGAAACAATACGGCTTTCCCCAGCAAGCCGAGGGAGAGATAGCCAAGGTAATACAAAGTTTATTGAACCAAGGAGTGATTCGACCCAGAGCATCGACGAACAATGCCCCGATTTGGCCAGTAAGGAAACCAGATGGTTCATAGCGACTGACCATCGATTATAGGGAATGAAACAAAGTGACTCCCTTAGCAGCCCCCACCGTTGCCACGAGTCCCGAGACCATGTTAAAACAGGGACTCCAGTCGAAATTTTTCACGGTATTGGACATCAGCAACTGATACCACTGGACAGAGCATGCCAGTACAAATTTGCATTCACTTTCCAGGGACAGCAGTACACATGGACTTGCCTTCCACAAGGCTTCCACAACTCCCCCTCCATTTTTCACAGACAATTGGCGAACGGCTTATCTAATATTTCCTGCCCTGAATGCCTTGTTCAGTATGTGGATGACTTGCTCCGACAGACTGACACCAAGGAAGAGCACATTTTACTTCTTTCGGAAGTATTAGGACTACTCACAAAAATTGGATGCAAAATTAACCCCAGGAAAGACCAAATCCTCCAGGAAAAAGTCACATATTTAGGTACGGTCATCACACATGGTAAGCATGAAATAGAACATAAATGCATAGACTCGATTGTAAAATTGCCCTTGCCCCAAAAAGTTACAGCACTCCGGTCATTTTTAGAACTGGTTGGTTATTTAGAAACCACGTAGATGGTTTTGCCACAAAAGCAGCCCCACTTTCTGAGCTCCTTAAGAACAGGCCCCATGGAAATGGCTTCCAAAGATGGCGTGGATGCGTTGAAACGCCCCCTGAGCACAGCCTCCGCTTTGCAGGCCCCAGATCCACACTCCCCATACGCGATAGAGGTAGCGACCACCAACCGAACCCTTTCGGCTGTACTCCTGCAGCAAAGGCACGATCGTTTAGGACCCGTAGCCTATGCCTCACGAGTTTTAGATCCAGTAGAGCAGGGATTTCCAGCCTGCGAAAGGCACCTTCTAGCAGTTTTCTGTACTTCTTGTACATAACCGGACTCAACCCAGTAACCATTCTGACCGAGCACACCACGACACAGCTTTTATTAGATGGCAGACTGAAAGACGGCACAGTAAGCCAAACTCGAGCAGCGCGATGGACCCTGCTCCTACAAGGATGCAACATTACTGTAAAACAGACAAAAACCACACGTTTCTGGCCGACAATTTACACTATGCAGGAACCCCACATGAGTGCGAGATCATAGCCCCCAAGCACAGCGCAGGCCCCTTTGTTCCTAAATCGGTACCGAGAAAGACAGGCATCCGACCACAGACGACCCAGCCCACAGACAACGCTTTGAGAATTTATGTAGACGGTTCCTCCACAGTCTTTGATGGAAAAAGAATCACAGGATGTGGGATTTATGTAGAGGACGCACGGGGAGGCGCTTTGGAAGAGATCGCATTAAAGTTGCCTGGACACTTAGGTTCGCAGGCAGCCGAGTTAGCAGCCATCGCTTACATTGTCCAGCACCCCGATTCGTCCCGACCCCAGCAGACATATATTCAGATAGTTTGTACATCTGCAACAGCCTGACAGAATTCCGACCCCTGTGGGAATCTAGAGGATTTATTTCCGCCGACGGAAAACCTCTACCCTCAGTGCCATTACTCAAACACATCCTCCAGGCAGCGAATGGCAGAAAATATGGCACTGTTAAAGTTAGAAGTCACCATCATTCCTCCCCACCCGGTAACGTGAAAGCTGATGCCCTAGCAAAGACAGGCTCACGACATGGCCACTTTTGGCAACCCCCCGAGAGTGCCCCAGTTCACGCAGTTCAGGTCTCACAGACCATACTTCAAGACTTAGCTCAAGCACAGAAGGAAGACGAGACATTAAAGGAACTTCTGAAAGGAAATTTCCCAGCTCCCTACGAAAAGTTCAGGAATTCTTTGACGATCCATGAGGGAATCGTTTTCAAAGATGGAATTTATGTAATCCCCGCCCAGGACAGGAACGAGATCATTTGTAAGTTCCATGACGGACATGGACACCAAGGGATAGAATCCACCCTTGCCCACCTCAGACCTCTCTGCTGGTGGCCTGATTTGAAAACCGACGTATCCCATTACGTTGAAAATTGCCTGATTTGTGCACAAAATAACCCGGACAGAAATGCGAAAAAAGCCCAGCTACGACACACCCGCCCTGTAACTGGCTCATGGACAAACTTACAGTTAGAATATATTGGTCCCCTCCCGCCCCTGCAGAAATGGATACAAATATGTGTTGGTTGTCATCGACACATTTACCAAATGGGTCGAAGCTTTCCCCTCGAGAACAAATACGGCCAAGGCCATGACAAAGATTCTAACCGAGCAAATTTTCACGGGGTGGGAACTCCCCCGTAGTATTGAGTCGGACCAAGGTTCACACTTCACAGGCAGGGTCATGAAAAACGTCATGACAATTTTTGGTATAAGGCAAAAGTTTCACATTGCCTATCACCCGCAGTCCAGCGGCATTGTGGAACGCACTAAAGGCCACACTTAGAAAAATGGTGCAGCAGCACAACACGACATGGGACACAGTGCTCCCATTCGCACTGATGTTTATTAGAAACACGGTGTCGCGTTCGACAGGTTACACCCCCATACCCTCATGACCCGATGACCCATGAAGGGTACCGAGTATTTATTTGGACTTGATTTGGCCAGCCCCACAGTCACCGCCCTGACCCATGAGAAAGCAGTCCAAAACATGTCAGAGAATATTAAAGCAGCACAGCTCGCTGCAGCTGTTCCACTAGGCGCTAAACAAAAGCCGAGTGAGGCCTGCTTTGATAAGACAGTACACCCGACAGAGTATACAGTCAGACAGCAAGTCATGATCTACAACCCCAGCTCATTCCTCTCCCCTAAATTTGCAGGACTCTAATCAATCTCGGACAAAGTAAGCCCCTCAGTTTATAAAATCACATATCCGAATGGAAAGTCAGGATGGTTCCATGTAAACCAGCTTAAGGTTTATGGAACGCAGTGCAGCCATTCGCACCACCTCTCATTGGCGATGGCAGACAACGGAGACCCATCCACTGACAAACCGATCCCGTCCTCCTCTAGCAGCAGCAGCACCATTACCCCACCATTACTGCAGCACGTCCACAGACACGACCTTGCCCCGCCGCCAGGATCAAATTTCACCCTGCGCTTGATTCGGCTGACAGTTACAGTTACAGCACAACTGACGCCCCTGAGAGACCCGAACAATGGACACACAGACCAGGCCCCAGTCACTACAGCTCCAGAGACACCGACCATGATATGTTCAGCCCCTTAGAGACAATTTATTTGCCCTCACCGGAACCTGACTCACCATCTGACGATAGAGACCCCCCCTTGCCCCTACCGCCCTACAGAATTCAAAACACTGGCACTGCGATAATTCCTGTCGCCTGACACGGAATGACGAAATGGACCCCACATCGGCACACGCCGCATTGGCACTAAAACTCCAGGCACGAGTTTGGCACCCGGGAGATGGTGATGACTCCGAGTCTGACTCCCACCATGGTAACCCCTTTGAGACACTTTTTGGAATGGAACCTTGAGGTGTCCAGATGATGAGAGACAGAAACCGATTGAGATTTACGGTGTCCTATACTTTGATGGAACCTGCCCGCTTTTCTTCTTTAGTTGTTTTTAAATGTTGCACGTTCTCTCTTGTACGATTTTGTGTGTTAGCCTCACGAATAATTTCTTGATACAGTAATGACTACTCTTCTGACGCCACATGGCAGTTAAGGAAACAAGTTTGTTGCAGCCCATATACCCATAAATTCTTACCGCTCTTGGAAGGTCACTCAGGCATGGAGTAACGGCACTTATCCCCGCCCTGCCTGAGGACCCCCTATACATTTGGTCAGCCAAGCTCGGGTAGTGGAGCAACGGCACTGATCACCGCCCTACCCGGGGATTCCACCCATTCTTGCCCTGCCGTGGATCATACGAACCCCATTCGGAGAATTTTTTCGAAACTCATTGCTCTTCTTTTTCACGTCTGTGGTTTAAAGAATGCACTTTTGCCACAACTTTTGCCTCGTCCCGGCAACCCTTCGGTTGCTATCCCCCCACCTGCTATTTACATGTTCGAATCACTTGGTTGAAAAACGAGTTTGCAGAGGACGGAGAAATTGTCCGCCCACTCAGCCCATCAAACTCAGTCTGCGAGACTGCTCGCACTGTGACAGAATTTTATTTCGGATGTCTTCTCTCCCAAATGATTGTTAAAAAAAAAAATGAGGGAGTCACATATGGTGACGATTCTATAGGGAAATTGACGATAAGGAGAAACAGACAGACAGACGAGATGTTAAGCAACAAGATAATAACAGATATTATGCTTGTACCCCGAGGAAGATACGAAGATACTTAAAGACGGAGAAAAGCATGAACAAGATGAAGACGAACCTGATGATCTGCATCGTGATCGTCGCTGGAACAATACAGTTGCGCGCGTTACCCCCCTCTACCTCCCTCACCACACAGGCCCTGAATACAACTACCCAACGCAACACCCCCAGCCGGACACTACACCACACATAGACACAGCCACTGATACCCCCACATGGTGTGAGAATCTCATTAAATGGTACTCCCTGTCATACACAGTAGAAGCCTTTCTGGTGATAGCTATATTGTGCAGTGTCATCCAGACAAACAGACTTCGGAAATGGAGAAGGAGAGCCTCCCACCCTCCAATATACACCTTCAGAGCCCCTTTCCATGGACTCCAGCAAACCCCACACTCTTTCTGAACCCTTCCTCCCTAATAAATTCCACGGTTGTTGTTTAGTTAATAAAGTTACTTCTTTGTACATAGATATTTGATAAGTAGGAATGTGATGCTGCTATTGGTTATATGTTGTTTGTATTGTAAGATAAGTTCTTTGATTGTTAAATAGCAGCATGAGTATAGTCTAGTTAGAGACAGTTAGAGGTTTTTTGTGTAAGGAGACTGACATATAGGTTTGAATGTTAAATGCCCCCTTAGGAATTTTTAGAATATGCGTTGTGTTAGGGAAATTTAGGGAAATATTTTGACCCATAGGACAGAGTAGGTAGAACCTGTCCTTGATTGAGGGCACCCGGAATGTAAGAGAACAGGAGAAGATCCAGTAGTGTGATCCTTCACGCTTCGCGTTGAGGATCAAGAGGAATATGTGTAGCCATCTGGGATGGCCACTTACAACCAGGAACAGAGAAACTCACAAAGCATAGCGGGTAAACTGGACAAAGCGAGATTCAGGCAGGCTCAGAGCCTGAATGTCTATTTGCGAGTGAGGAATCCAGACGGTATCGAAACCCCACCCAATTAGCATTGGATGGCCCATTTCCGCCAGACAAAGGACTGGTACTTGAGCGACCAGTACAGTCCCAGACATTTTGGTGCCACTCCCTGTGCTAGGGAAGCGTAAACAACGGGGTCAGTGACCGCTTGGGACACGCCCAGCCATCCAGGCACCCGCCCATTTATTGGTTCGAAATCGAACATAGCAATCAGGGATCACCCAATTTGTGGGGTCCAAACTGAAGGACCGCCCAAAAGAGCGCGAAAACCCCCAAGCATAAGAAGAGAGTCCACCATGTGTTCGTCCTCTTTTGGACCTGGTGCTCTGGCAACGTCCATCTCCAATTGCAGCACCACCAGAAGCAAGTCCAAGTTCAATGCCCGCTACCAGACGGATGAGCCCAGCTGAGCAGCAGTTACTTCTCCAGACTCAATAGATCCCGACTCAAACAACGGCCACTGTTCCTCTGACCTAAGCCGGTTGCCTGAAATTAAGTACAGGTTGTCTTAGTCGATAGATGTAGGTAACTAGTAGTGTTTATGTTGCATGATTAATTGTGTGTGTTAATAAAGTACCTTTGACCTTGAACTAACTAACTGGTGTTTGGCTCTTTGATCGATAGCCGGTTGATACATTTGATACCTGGCGACTCTGAGCAATAGAATATTGGTATCTAAAGGAAGGAGGGCATCCTCACTGATTGACATAGTTACAACAGAGCCACAGAAAAGGCAACAGTGCCACATCAGCCAGTGAGTGGGCCATATCCCTCTGAGGCTGGATCACCTCTCTCTGTATCTGCGCCACGCCGGCCTGTGCCTGGGCATTGCTGCCGACGCTCTCAGCAATGGCCTGCTGTGACTGGGTCACACCGAGAAGCACCGCTGCAATCTCTAGCTGGTTCTGGCACATGGTTGCCTGTGAGAGGGCAGTCCTGTCCTGGGCTTCGGCCCCCGCCTGCACAGAATGCCCCAGACCTTGAATTTACTAACCCATGTCCGATACCGTCGCCCCCATTGCCTCCACCGCGGACGCCACCCATGCAGTTTCTGTCTTGGTGGCACACATGAACCGCACCGCCCACTGCTCCTGCCCCCAGCAGGTGATGGAAGCCGGCCGTCATCCCCACCTCTAGTCCCTGGGTCTCTGACCTGCACTGTGGCTGCGACTGGATGTTCCAGGAGCCCGGGACCTGTCTGGGCGGCAGTTGGTTCCTGGGGCCGCACAGCCCTCCAACCGCCCGTCACCTCGGCTGCTCCTACCTCCACCTGCTGTACTGGACCGACACTGTGGTGCGCACCAGGTTGCATCCCAGAAGCCTCTTCATTAGTTTACTCAACGGAGGTGATAGTTTCTGAGATGGTGGAGGGTGTTGGAGACAGCAGTGACAGAAAGTCAGTGTCCTTCTCTGATCTGAACTCCGGGGTCTGCTGAGTCTCGGGCAGGGGCTGGTATTCTGGCTGCCTTTCCCATCGGTGCTGTGCCGTCTGGGGGGGCACTGGCTCTGGCACTGGCTGGGGACGGGAGGTCCCCGGATGGGCTGGCCCCATCTCCGGCATGTCCTGTAAGGCGGCATGTATGGTTAGACAGCCTGACAGTGGTAAGGCGTGAGGGGGTGAGAGCTGAGGTGAGGGGGTGGGTGGGGGTGGGGGGGGTGAGGAGGGAGGGTTGGTGTGGGGTGAAGGGTTGGGGTAGGGTGAGGGGGTTTGGGGTGGGGTGAAGGGTTGGGGTAGGGTGAGGGGGGTTGGGGTGGGGTGAAGGGTTGGGGTGGGGTGAGCGGGGTTGGGATGGGCACACATGTATCATGAGGGCAGGGGGTCTCACTTCATCGCGCGCCGCCGACCTCCGCGTCAGCGACCTCCCTCTCCTCCGGGCCACCGATCACATCCAGTGCCCTCTGCTCGGGCGCAGTGAGTGGCCGCAGGTCTGGTGGTCCCCCTCCACCTGCGGGGGGGGAACACAAACAACCACACTGTTAGACAGTTCGGTGCATGCAGCCCAGGGGTTGGGTAGCTGATGGCATCAGTCGCCAGGGCACACGGCTATTGCGGCTGGCATGGGTTCTGGCATGTGGGGCAGGATGGGAGTCCGGCCGTCCCTCGGGGGGGGGGGGGGGGGGGGGTCCGGGTCACGTGTGTGGGGGTAGGGGGGTTAGTGCCAGGGACACAGCGCTGTCTACTATTCACCCAGGCCGCTCTGAGGAGGTCGTGCAGTTTTTTCTGCACTGGGTGCCAGTCCGGGCGACTTTGCTGACGGTGCTGGCGGTGACTCCCACCTCCGCCAAGGAACGGCGAACAGTAGCACCTGAGGACCTCCCTCCCGGGCCGGGGAACAGCACCAGCCGCCTTTCCTCCACTGAATCACGGAGGGTCTCCAGTCCTGCATCATGGAAGCGCGGCGTTGCTCTCTTTCCAACCATGTTGGCTGCGACAATTGTGTGTGGGAGGGGGAGAATCCCTTCAGTGCAGCTGCAGTTGTGCGGCAATCCCAGAACAGGCAAATCCGCCGCCGTTCAGCTTCCAAAGTGTGGCGTTTCCTGTGACGCCCGTGCTAGCCTCTTTGGAGTGGCTGAATACCTTCACCTGTGGCGCTGTTTTTGCCGTCGTGAAACTCCAGTTTTCATGACGACATCAGCACTTAGTCTCAGAAACGGAGAATCCAGCCGTTAGTCTGCAGAATGGAGAATCCAGCCCCAGAAATCTGTCTATCTCAGCCCAAATATATTCAACGATGGAAAATCCACAGTCCTCTGAGGCAGAGAATTCCTAAAACATACAACCCTTTGAGTAAAGATATTTCTCCTCATCTCAGTCTTAAATGATCAGCCCCTTATCCTATCATTATACCCGCACCCCCCCCCCACTCCATGCTAAATTAATCTAGATACCCCAGCCAGCAAAAACGACAGGCAGATTCTCCATCACCGGGTCACCCCGATGGGAAGAAGAATCGGGCATCGGGGCAAGCTGGCGGTGTGAACAGGTTCCACACCGCACGCCTGCGGGAGTATGGAAATAAATGCAAATGGGTTGCATCTATTTAGCGGGCCCTGCACCTATGCTCCTCCCTCCCATGACCATCTGAGGCCCTTCATTCCCCCCCCCCCCCCGCTCCGCAGATCAGCCCTGACCACCCCATCCCCCCCCCCCCCCCCCCAAACGCTCAGCAGCCTCCAAACCCCTGGATTGCCTTGGTGCCCCCCCCACCCCCAAGTATGAGGGTGGGCCAACCCATCCCTCCCAGGGACCCCTGTATTAGTGGGACCCTCCGCCCCACAGGGACCTCTGTAATGGGAGGTCCATCTCCCACCCACCCAAGAGACCCCTGTAATAGGGGACTCCCCCCCCACAGGGACCCCTTCAATAGGGGGATATGTTGGGTCTCCCCCATACTTAGGGTGTGTGTGTGGGGGGGGGGGGAGCGCTGTCGTGGCTGATCTGTGGGAGGTTGGGATTTTGTGGCCAATTTGCAGTGGCCGTGGTCCAGTCCAATTTGAGGTGGGGGGGGGGGGGGGCAGGGGGGTCATGGCCAACTATAGTGCGGGTTGGAGGGCCAATTTGACCACAAAGGGATCATAAAACTAGTGCAATTCAGCTCCGGCAGGAGAACATAGGGCTGGATTCTCCGATTGCCAATGCCGAAATCGCGTTCAGCAATTGGGCAGAGAATGCATTTTGACGTCGAATTTGGGGACAGCGCTGTTTTCCGGATGCTCCTCCCCCTCCAAATCGGCGTCATTGCTGAGTACGCCATATGCCATTGGGACGGCCTCAGGACCTCACTTGAAGGCCCTTCCCCGATGCTCCTCGATGGGTCAACTTCCTGATGACGTGTATCACTGTGGTCTGAGGTTTCGGCAACCTAGCGTGGCGGCTGCGGACTGTGACCAGTACCGATACAGTCAGGGGAGGGGGGGAGGGGGGGGGAGCCATTCCGCTGGCCGGGGGGGGGGGGGGGGGGGGGGGGGCTTCGCTGGGGCCTCGGGGGACTGGTGGGAGTTTGGTCCGGGGGTGGCAAGGGGAGTTAAAGGGGGGAACTATTTGGCAGGCTGGGTCCGTGCGTGGCCGGCATCCTGTTGTACGGCACAACCTCCGCAGGTCACCACCGTGCACATGCGCGGCCATGGACCCGGCAATTCTCTGTCCGTATCTGCAGGTAAAGCCGGGGGCTTTACGCGACGGGGCTGCTAGCCCCCAACCGCGCGAAGCATCAGTGCGGAGGCGGCGCTGACATTTTGGTCGTAAGACAAGACACATTCCGGACATAGCCTCAAAATCAGAGAATCCAGGCCATAGTCTCCCAAGCGGAGAATCCTGGCCAACCTCTCAGTTCGACCCTGTCAAGTCCCTACAAGATCTTGTATGTTTCGATGAGATCACCTCTCATTCTTCTAAACCCCAGAGAACATAACTATAATTTACTCAGCCTCTCATCATAGAATAATCCCAGGGATCAAACTAGTGAACCTACACTATACCATCTCCACTACATGTTTGTCTTTCCTTAAACATGGAGACCAAAATTGTACACAGTATTCCAGGTGTGATCTCACCTCAGCCCTGTAAAATCATAACAAGACTTTCTTATTCGTAAACTCCAAATCCCTTGCAATAAAAGTCAATATGGCATTTGCCATCCTAATTGCTTGTTGTGTCTGAATGCTAACTTTCCATGTTCCTGCAAGAAGAATACACAAATCCCTCAACATTCTCAAGTGTCATGTATTTTAACAAGTATTCCATATATCTATTCTATGGAACAGATATATTGTCCCACCATTCAATGAGATCATGTCCCACCATTCAGTGAGATCATGGCTGAACTGTGGCCTAACTCCATCATTGCCTTTGGCCCAAATCCCTTAATATCTTTACTCAACAAAAATCTATCTATCTCAGAATTAAGATTAACAACTGTTCTAGCTCCATTTTGTGGGAGAGAGTTCCAAACCTCTACCACCCTTTGTGTGAAAAAGTGCTTCCCAACATCTCTCCTGAACTGTTTTGCCCTAATTTTGAGACTATTCTTACAATTAGAGTAAATAATCTTACAGTTCCCCACGTTTTACATCTGCCACTTTGTTGTCCACAGTACTCTAAATTTTTAGAAAAAAATAATGGATTCACATTAAACCAACAATAGAAATGAAATAATCTACAGATTGCCATTTCTGGTTACTTGAATACGGTTTACCAAACCTATTGATCAAAATATATGGCGGTATTCTTGACCAACATTGTTGGAATCACAAATGGGTGGAGAATTGGGTGTCAGCCGAAAACCGAGGTCGGCACAAGCACCCAACGGAGTGCCATACTCTGGCACCTCGATGGTGGCATGGATACGTCCAACACCCCGTGCTGGCGTGGGCATGAAAATCACATATCAATGCCCATTAACACACCATTAATGGGGCCGACCTGGTAGTCTCTGGCCTCCAGTGATTCTCCGCCTCTGCCAGGCAGAAGTGACGCTGCCGCGGTTCACTTGAAGTATTTAAAAACGGGGACCAGACGCTGTGGCTGGTGAGGGAAAGAGAGGAGCTAAGAAAAGGTTTCAAGGGCGCAATGGTGGGCTGATAGTTGTGCCTCTGGCTGGGCGGGTAGCTTCACAGGGCGGGGTGGAGTAATGGGTCGCGACCAGGGGATGGACTGTTGGCCTGAGGTGTCCGGACATGGGCAGACATTGCTGCAGTCCACACGGCAGCTACCTGGCTGCGCATTCCAACCTCCCACCGTGACCCATAAATATGCAGACGCTACCGGCAGTATAGGTGTCCCACCAGCACCACCCCCCCATCCCAGGCCACCCCTAGGAACCCCCAGACTCCAGGCAACCCGTCAACGGGATGGGCGTGGTCCACAACAGCCTGTGGGCACCAGGTGTTGGCAATCCTCAGTGCACCCATCCGAGATACTGCCTCACAGCAGAGGGAACAGGGGAAGAGTAGAGTGCACCCCGAACAGCGTACGCATGCACCGTGGTCCTGCCAGCTTCCCTGGCACACTGCCCCCCCCCCAAGGGCAGATGCCCCACCAGTGGCACACCAGCTAGCCCAACCCACAGGAACAACAGCTGTCTCCAAGCCCCACCTGCCCCGGCATCCTTGCTCCCGTCCGCCTGCCCCAGGCAGGTAGGCACAATCTGTGTGTCGCACACAGGACCAGCGGCACACCTACAGCTATGGTCCCAACGGGTGCTCACCCCCTTCGCCCAGCCCCATGTGTGGGCCCTGCTCGCACGCATGCCAACAGGCATGGTACCAGCTGGTGGCACATGTTGCCACCCCCACAACCAGGAGCTACCCTGCTGATGGGGTATCACGTGGCTCGCCCAAGGAGGGCACCCACGGTAGACCCCACAGGAAGGCAGAGGCCAGGGGTTACAGACCATATCGCTGGCAGGGACGGGTGGCAGGGCTGGAGGCCCCCCCCCTCCCACCGGTGACAGGCACCGGCGGGGCCAGGAGCGTGGTGCAGAAGGCACAGTGTGGTTGGGAACGACTTGGGTGGGGCTAGGATTAGGTCGTGGACATGCAAGGGTAGGGACTGCAGTGCAGTCCAGGGCCACCATGGGGCCCAGTGAACGGCACAGTAGTACTCACCATGCTAACATGTCTACCCTTTACCCTCTGCAGAAAATTGCAGTCTGAAATGGTTGACATCTGCCTGGCCGCCGCAGCCCTGGCAGACGCACTGAGGCTGCATGAGCACGAGCTGCTCAGGGAGGATCCTGCAGAACGGGAGCATGCCCCAGAGGAGCAGGGACCAGCAGGTGACAATGGAGAGGTGGCAGCCCAGCAAGCCGATGAGGAGGTGACAAGGAGGCGCCGCATCAGGCCCGTGTATACTAGAAGCGCCTGTCCTCCAAGGACAAGCCGGACTGAGCATGTCACTGACAACTATGGCTGAACAGGGAGACTGTGCAACATTTTTGCCAGATATTGGTGCACCTGGAACCGCGGGGGAATGGGGGCGGGGGAATGGATGCCCTGTCATCAGGGGCATATGGTGCCCATCAAGGTGACAGTCGCCCTGAACATTTATGCCACGGGGTTCTTCCAGGCACCGAGCAGGGACCTGTCTGGGATCTCTAAGACATCCGTGCACAGGTGCATCCATGCCTCAAAGGATGCTCTATATACCTAGGTGACACAGTATATCACGCTCAATGTGGACCGAGCCCACCAGGTTGCCCGGGCAGTGGGATTCACCACAATCGCTGGCATGCCACAGGTCCAGGAGGTAATCTCTTCATGAGCACCGGCGCATGAAGGAATGCACTTCATCAATAGGAAGGGATTCCACTCCCGGAATGCGCAGCTGCTGTGTGACCACCGGGATGCACATCATGCACATCTGCGCCCATTATCCAGGCAATGTGCACGATACCTTTGTCCTGACACACATGACGGTTCCCGACATTGTCGAGGCATTCCCCCGGTTGAGGATTTGGATTTTGGGAGACAGGGGTTATCTGCTGAGTCGTGGCTAATGGAGGCCCAAGACTGACGCGGCGAACCGCGATAAAGACGCCCATTCAGCGATCAGGGGCATCATCAAGCTGTGCATCGGCATACTGAAGGTGTATTCAGGTGCCTGGATCATTCGAGGGGCCCCTCCAATACAGCCCTAGGTTGGTCTCCTGCATTATGGTGGCCTGCTGCATCCTCCACAACATCGCAGAGCAGAGGGGCAACATGTTGGAGCAGGAGGTAGAGGAATGCACTTCATCCAATGAGGAGAATGCAGAGGACGGCCAGGATAGAACATAAGAACTATGAGCAGGAGTAGGTCATCTGGCCCCTCAAGCCTGCTCCGCCATTCAATATGATCATGGCTGATCTTTTCGTGGACTCAGCTCCACTTATCCGCCTGCTCAACATAACCCTTAATTCCTTTACCGTTCAATCTCTCTTTGCCTTAATAACATTCAACAAGGTAGCCTCAACTGCTTCACTGGGCAGGGAATTCCACAGATTCACAACCATTTTGTTTAGAAAATGTTTTATTGAAGCATTTATAATTTTCACAGTTTAATACATTAACATCTCTTAAACAACCGTGCGGGCCGACACACGTAAAGAAAGAAAAAACAACCTACAGAACAACACCCCCTACTCCCCCCGCTTTATTCCCTAGCTGCCCGTAAACTATATTCTCTGTCCCGTTGTAACGTTGCCGTGCCTCTTGTTTTCCTCCCCCACCTTTTTCCCTCCCACCCATTACTGCTGACGTACAATTTTCCTTGAAGTAGTCTATGAACGGCTGCCATCTCTGGGCGAACCCTTGAATTGATCCTCTCAAAGCGAATTTAATTTTCTCCAGACTGAGAAACCCTGCCATATCGCTGACCCACACTCCTGACTTCGGGGGCTCCGAGTCCCTCCATCCCAACAAAATCCGTCTCCGGGCCACCAGGGAGGAGAAGGCCAGAACATCGGCCTCCTCCCCACCACCCCCCCCCCCCCCCCCCTTGGCCCCCGGATCTTCCGATACCCCAAATATTGCCAGTTCTGGACTCGGAGTTACCCTCCCTGCCAGGACCTCTGACATAACGTCCGCAAATCCCTGCCAGAATCCCCTCAACTTCGGACATGCCCAGAACCTATGTACATGGTTGGCCGGGCTACCCCCACAATATCCGGAGGTGGCCGGGCTACCTCCGGACAATATCCCGTACCTGGAGGTACCGAAACCCATTCCCGCCCAGCAACCCAAACTCCTCCTCTAATGCCTCCAAGGTCGGGAAACCCTCCTGAATGAATAGGTCCCCAAATCTCTCAATCCCTGCCAGCCGCCATCCGTTATAGCCCCCATCCGCCCTCCCCAGATTCACAAGCCTTTGGGTGAAGAAGTTCCTCCTCAACCTAAATCTGCTGCCCCTTATTTTGAGGCTATGCCCCTAGATATGGGGCCCGAACAGGCTCAGGAGACCGCACGACATGTGCGCCAAGGCCACCATACATGGGACAACCTGATTGCATCCAGGTTCGCCGACTCGGGGGCCTGGCCACTGGCAGATCAACTATCCTATCCTACCCCCACAACCACACCCGTTTCCTGCACTCCATCCCCCCCCCTCCCCAGCGCTCCCACCCCATCCAAGCCCCTAGGGTATTGGGCCTGGGGCCAAATGTATCAGGGATCTAGTCAATTGGCAGAGGATGATGACCATCCGCTTCACGATGAACTCCGGGTTTCCGCATCATCTGACTCCCACCCTTGTGTCACATACCACTGTCTGCCCTGCATGGGAGCTGAAGGAAATTAGTATTAGTAAAAAATGGGGTGGAATTCTCTGATAATGACGTTATGTCCTCACGTCCGGAAGCAAATGGGCGCAAATCACTCTGGACTTTCCTGGAGAAATCCCAGAGTGATTCTCCATTTTGCAAGGGGCTTGCAGGGCCCCGGAGTGCTCCTCGCAACTCCGGCTGCCGATACAGGGCCCTGCACTTCTGGCGGCGGATCCGCGCATGCGCGCAGCGGCCGCCTGCCCCACGCAACATGGTAGACCCACACTGCGGGCCGGCCCCGACAATATAGGCCCCCCCCCCACGAGATCACGAGCGCCCGCCAATCGGTGGCCCCCGATCGTGAGCCAGGTCGTCCTGGAGGCCCCCCCACCTCGGTGGCAGGATCCCCCTGCCACCCCACCAGGGCGGCCACAGACTGTGTCCCGCGCTCACACCAGGTGGAACCATGAGTGCACCACGCTGGCGGGAACTCGGCCAGTTGTCGGCGGAGAATTGGCACGGGGGCATCTTTCAATGGCCCCCGACTGGCGCCGCGTCAACCGCGCACGCACAATTGGCGGCGATTCTCCGGTCCCCGGAGAATCGCATGAGCAGCATTGGACCCAATCGCGGGTCTGACGCCCATTCTCCGCTCCCATGCCAAGCGCGATTGCGGTGCAGAGGCTGTGAGAATCTCGCCCATGGTTTAGGGGAAATTAATGGGATTGAGGGCAGGCAAATCTCCAGGGCCTGATAATCTTCAGCCAAGGGTACTTAAGGAATTGGCCCTAGAAATAGTCGATGCATTGGTGGCTATTTTCCAAAATTCTTTGGACTCTGGAATAGTTCCTACAAATTATAGGTAAGGGAATGTAACCCCGCTATTGAAAAAGGGAGGTAGAGAGAAAACAGGGAACTATATACAGTGGTGGGGTCCCAGGTATCTGCTGCTATTGTCCTTCTAGATGGTCATGGGTTTGGAAGGTGCTGTCTAAGGAAACTTGGTGAGTAACTGTAGTGCACCTTGTAGATGGTACACATGGCTGCCACTCTTCATCAGTGGTGGAGGGTTTGAATGTGTGTGGAAGGGGAAGCAATCAAGCGGGCTGCTTTGTCCTGGATGGTGTCGAGTTTCTTGAGTGTTATTGGAGCTGCACTCATCCAGGCAAGTGGAGCATATTCCATTACACTCCTGCCTTGTCCCTTGGAGATGGTGGTCAGGCTTTGGGGGGTCATGAGGTGAGTTACTCGCCATAGGATTTCTAGCTTTTGACATGCCCTGAAAGCCACAGTATAAATATGGCTAGTCTAATTCAGTTTCTGATTGATATACCTTCAATTCACTGAGAGGCAGAGAGAGCGAGTGAACATTAGGCTTTATTAGTCATGAACTTGCCTAGCCAGAGTTGGTTGTACAGATGAATGCCACCCACGGGCGGCCGGTCTATATATGGCCCCGGTGAGGGCGGAGCCAGAGGCGGAGCCCACCGGGGTTACAGTACAGTACCTGGAAGCAGCTCGTATCACCACTTCCAGGTCATAGGTCATAGGTTACAGTGTCATGCATGCATTAGGTGAATACATTCACCAAACTGATCAAATGTTGATTGCGGGGAATTCAGCGGTGGTAATGCCATTGAATGACAAGGGGCGGTAGTTAGATCCTCTCTTATAGGAGATGGCCATTGCCTGGCACTTGTGTGGCACCAATGTAACTTGCCACTTGTCAGCCCAAGCCTGGATATTGTCCAGGTCTTGCTGCATTTTTGCTGCATTTAGGTCACACATCAGGACATGGGCTGCTTCATTATCTGAGGATTTTGATTTGATTTTATTGTCACATGTACCGAAGTAGAGTGAAAAGTATTTTTCTGTGAATGGTGAACGGTGGAATTGCGAATGATGCTGAACATTGTGCAGTCATCCGCAAACATCCCCCTTCTGACCTTATGCAGGAAGGGAAGTCATAAAAGGAGCAGCATTATATATTAATGATTTGGACAAGGGAACTAAATGTATGATCTCCAAATTTGCAGATGATACAAAGTTGGGTGGGTGGGTGAGCTGTGAGGCAGATGCAAAGATGCTTCAGCGGGATTTGGACAGGTGAAGGTTTATCAGACTGTTTCCTGGGATGGCGGGACTGTCATACGAGGAGAGATTAAATTGGTTAGGATTATATTCATTGGAGTTTAGAAGAGTGAGAGGGGATCTCATTGAAATTAATAAAATTCTAACAGGGTAGATTCAGAAAGAATGGTCCCGATGGTGGGGGAGTCCAGGACTAGGGGTCATAGTTTAAGGATCAGTGGTAAACCTTTTAGGACTGAGGTGAGGAGAAATTTCTTCACCCAGAGAGTGATGAATCTGTGGAATTTGCTACCATAGAAAGTAGTTGAGACCAAAACATTGTGTAATTTCAAGAAGGAATTAGATATAGCTCCTGGGGCTAAAGGGATCAAGGGATATGGAGGGGAAGGTGGGATCAAGGTATTGAACTTGATGATCAGCCATGATCATAATGAACAGCCTCCTCCTACTTCTATTTTCTATGTTTCTATGCCTGCTGGCCATTCCATCACCATGGCCCATGAAACATCTGGCAGAAAGAAAGTCGGTGAACATGTGTTTATTTGTGACAGCGCTATGTACAATAATTGTGCTCTAGCTCCTAATGCTATCCTATGCGCTGCACCCATGCCAAATTAACTGGGTCTACATTTCTAATCATACGAGTCCTAATGCTCCTTCTAGGTGGTTCCCCCAGGCGGAACATCAGCCCTGGAGGTGGCCTGCTGCATTTCCTGCCCTGTAACCTGGGTTCCCTTTAGCAGATGTCCTGTGGAGAGATCAGGCCTGGATGGACGTGGCAGTCTTCCGGCTGTTACAGGTGGCATGGTGCCCCATCACTTCCTAATTAAAGATTGATAGATTTTTGACAACCAAAGGAAGTAAGGGGTTTGGGAAAAGGTGAGTTTGTGGAATTAGGTCTCACATCAGGCATGATCACACTGAATAGCAGAAAAGGTTAATGGGTGAAATGGCCCGCTCCTATCTGTATAATAATAATAATAATCACATATTGTCACAAACAGGCCATTAGTCGTCACATTCCGGCAAACCAGCTGTTTAGTCCACTGTGCTAAATCACCCCCTGTAATACTTCCAACTGTGATAGTTTCCACAACAGGACACTACAGAACAGGAAGGCATGCAGTCCAGCTTGTAAGTTTTGCGCACGTGAAGTAGAGGCAGCCTGAGTGAGGCAGCCAGAGGGAGGATTGAAAGTTGGTAATTTGGAGCAGTGTGGTAATTAAAAGAGATAAGTGGTGAATTTAATTTTCCTTTTTTTCAGTTAAAAGTTTGTGTCTAGTTAGCTGGAGCTGCCCCCACCCTAATTGCTGAGTGGTAGTTATCTGTCAGTCACCTGAAGCCTGATTAGAGGCCAAGGTGTAAATTGCATTCTTCTTTTTGAAGTTTCACTAATGTGAGTCATGTCAGTTTAGCTGGGCTCTATACAAGAGAGGCATAAAATGCACACTCAGGAAGCTTTGTGCACGTGAAGTAGAGACAGTCTGAGTGAGGCAGCCAGAGTGGGGATTGAAAGTTGGTAATTTGGAGCAGTGTGGGAATTAAAAGAGATAAGTGGTGAATTTAATTTTTCTGTTTTTCAGTTAAAAGTTTAGTATCTAGTTGGCTGGAGCTGCCCCCACTCTAATTGCTGAGTGGCAGTTATCTGTTAGTTGTCTGTCAATCACCTGAGCTCCAGGAGAATCAGGGCAGAGGTGAGTGCAATGGCCATCACTAAGGAAAAGGTTCTGCGGAAATGGAAAGTTCTGAAGGTGGATAAATCACCTGGACCGGATTGAGTGCACCTCAGGGTTCTAAGAGAGATAGCTCAGGAGATTGTGGAGGCATTGGTGGTGATCTTTCAGGAATCACTGGAGGCCGGACGGATCCCAGAGGACTGGAAAGTGACTAATGTAATATCGCTGTTTAAGAAGGGAGGGAGGCAGAAGACAGGAAATTATAGGCTGGTTAGCCTGACTTCGATCATTGGGAAGATTTTAGAGTCCATTATTAAAGATGAGATCGTGGAGTACTTGGAAGTGCATGGTAAAATAGGACTGAGTCAGCATGGCTTCATCAAGGGGAGGTCATGTCTGACAAAACTGTTAGAGTTCTTTGAGGAAGTAACAAGGAAGTTAGACAAAGGAGAACCAGTGGATGTGATTCATTTGAATTTCCAGAAGCCTTTGACAAGGTGCTGCATAGGAGATTGTAAAATAAATTAAGAGCCCGTGGTGTTCAGGGTAAGATCCTGGCATGGACAGAGGATTGGCTGACTGGCAGAAGGCAGAAGGTGGGGATAAAGGGGTCTTTTTCAGGATGGCAGCCGGTGACTAGTGTGCCTCAGGGGTCTGTGCTGGGGCCACAACTTTCACAATATACATTAATGATCTGGAAGAACAAACTGAAGGCGCTGTTGCTAAGTTTGTAGATGATACAAAGATTTGTAGAAGGACAGGTAGTATTGAGGAAGCAAGGGGGCTGCAGAAGGACTTGGACAGGCTAGGAGAGTGGGCAATGAAGTGGCAGGTGGAATACAATGTGGAAAAGTGTGAGGTTATGCACTTTGGAAGGAGGAATGGAGGCATAGACTATTTTCTGAATGGGGAAATGCTTAGGAAATCAGAAGCACAAAGGGACTTGGGAGTCCTTGTTCATGAATATCTATGGTTAACATGCAGGTTCAGTCGGCAGTTAGGGAGGCAAATGCAATGTTAGCATTCATGTCGAGAGACCTAGAATACAAGAGCAGGGATGTACTTCTGAGGCTGTATAAGGCACTGGTCAGACCCCATTTGGAGTATTGTGAGCAGTTTTGGACCCCGTATTTAAGGAAGGATGTGCTGGCCTTGGAAAAGGTCCAGAGGAGGTTCACAAGAATGATCCCTGGAATGAAGAGCTTGTCGTATGAGGAACGGTTGAGGACTCTGGGTCTGTACTCGCTAGGGTTTAGAAGGATGAGGGGGGATTTTATTGGAACTTACAGGATACTGCGAGGCCTAGATAGAGTGCACGTGGAGAGGATGTTTCCACTTGTAGGAAAAACTAGAACCAGAGGACACAATCTCAGACTAAAGGGACGATCCTTTAAAACCGAGATGAGGAGGAATTTCTTCAGCCAGAGGGTGGTAAATCTGGAGAACTCTGCCGCAGAAGGCTGTGGAGGCCAAATTACTGAGTGTCTTTAAGACAGAGATAGATAAGTTCTTGATTAATAAGGGGATCAGGGGTTATGGGGAGAAGGCAGGAGAATGGGGATGAGAAAAATATCAGCCATGATTGATTGGCGGAGCAGGCTCGATGGGCCGAGTGGCCTAATTCTGCTCCTATGTCTTATGGTCTTGTCACAACCACACCACTGACTTATCTCTGCATCCTAGTCATCGGCATCTCACCTAATTCAGTTACAACCACACAGCTTATTTCCTGCTCTTGTGAGCTCCATAAAATACCCCCAAGTGTTATTAAATGCAATTACTCACATGGATGGAAACACCCGCAGTTTCTTCTCATGGTCCTGCAGCAGGGTTGTGTATTTACTAGGAGAAAGATCAGACACCGATCATTCTGGCAGATTCTTCAGAGGTAGCATTATAGATTAATGTGAGCTAGTGTTCCTTGAAGGGAGGTGCACTCATAAGGTAGGCAGGTTACAGAATCATACCTACAACATTATAGCTTGTATTGAAATCACATTCCCGACAAACTATTGTTAATTTTTTTGTTTATATCACTATAGTGACACAGTAGATTGTAGCTCCAATGTGCTGTACCATGAAATGTAGGTGGTACATAGGTGCCTAATGATACACCAAAAGGCATGCCAATTTCACACTTATCTTTTCAGAAAGATGTTAAGAAGTCAGATACTTTCTAAACGAACAGGATAGGGAAATAGTCGGATGGATATTTCAAGTTGCTCTCTCAGATTTCCAATCAACCAATATAGTCATAGCCAATCAAACCTGCCGATCTAGGACCTCTTGGTCTTTCATGTTGCGTAGCACATGAAAAAGAATCCACTTCAAAGTTAAAGAAGCATTTAATGACAAAGATCTATTATATTAGAGGGTTGCTCACTCCTCATAGTATTCCAATCCCAGGACTCCCTTATTCTTCACGATGTGGTACTCATTTGGTATCAGACTGTCAGGAACTTCAAAATGCTTCTGTTGAAAGAAATAATGGTCACACTCTCAATGCGAAAAACAGTTTACTGACATAAGTATATTAAAAAAGTGAGTACAGTAGCATATTCACCTGCATCCTGAAATAAAAACAGAAAATGTTGGATTAACTCAGCAAGTCTGCAGCAGCTGTGGAGAAAGAACACAGTTGGCACTTCGAGTCCATTGAATTGAAACATTAACTCTGCTCCTCTCTCCACAGGTGTAGCCAGACCTGCTGAATTTCCAGCACTTGGCAGTATTTTGCTTTTATTTAAGTACCTAAATCCTGATGTGTGTATCATCCAAACACCATTACTCTTCCTGCTCATGTCCACTTCAGCACATTTCTCCTCACACCAACTTATCTCACATGTATAACTACCCCTCTCTGTCTGTGCACTTTCTCACATGCCCATTTGCCATTCACCATTGACACCATTATCTTTGCGGAATGTCATGCTTCTCCTTCATAGTCAACCTCAACAATTTGTCAGGAAAAATAGTGATGACATGAAAACATTAGTGAAAACCAATAAATAGGAATGGTTTCTGTTGTTTGTATGTGTTTTGAAAAGCTATTGGAAAATTTAAGCTGATTAAGGCAGCAGCAGTTTGGTTATGCTAATGAACTTACTGATTTTGATATGTTGATGAGAATATCAACAGTACAAATAGATGTATATCTAAGGCAACCTGGTAACATTGGGTAACAGAACAAAGGGTTTTGAATGAGGTGTTAGACATTCAAAGGAGGAGACAAGGTTTGAACTTTACATTTACACTCACGAAATGTAGAAAATTAAATTTGACTTCTAAAGAGGTTAGTTCAGATAAGGAAAGACCAAAAGAGAAAAACTCTTTGTTCGGCGATGATTAAACTAATTAAGGGTAGCTGGTTCATACTTCAGCCATAGCAGGAACAGTTGTTTAACTCCCAGCAAGCAGTGTGTGTGAGAAATAAACAATTGTTTGTTTTACCTCAGAAGCAAACCCAAAAGAGATATAACAGCCTGGTGTGGTAACTGTCACTGGATATTTTGATAGTTTGAAAACTATGGGTGGGATTCTCCCTCGGCCGACACTGGAATAAGGAAATGCGAATGAGCGGATAATCGGTTCCGACGCCAAAATTGTGGCATATCATTAGCAGGCCTGACCCGGTATTCTCCGGGGCCTCTGCGATTCTCTGGCTCCAATGATCCGAATTCCTGATAGCGCGGTTCACTTGTGCTTTTGAAACAAGCGTTGTGACTGATGAGGGAGAGAAGGGAGATAGGACACGGAGAGGCATAATCGTGGGCTGCCGAACAGGACACCGGCCGGGCTGGCCAGGGCCTGAGGGGGGGGGGGGGGTGACAGGGGAACGGGCCGTGTGTCCTGGGTGACCCCCCATGGGACTGGGGCAGTGCCCAGGCGCAGACAGCCATTGACACGACCTGCAAGGCAGCCATCTTGCTGCGCAACCAACTGACCACCCACGTTGATCTTGGTTCTGCAGAGTGACACCGGCCGTATGGATGCCCCCACCCCATCACCCCCACACCCTACCCTCCACCATACACCCCCCACTCGGCCAACACCACCCAGCGGCGGGAAACGAGGGGTCCCACGCAAGGACAATGCCCACTGTAGCCCCTACGGGGGCGCCGGATGGGGGACGTGGAGCGTACAGCTGGCATGAGCAATGGCAGTCAACAGTACCCCTGGCAGCAGGGACGGGCACCAGGGCCAGAGAACCCCATGATGCCTGACACCAATGGGTCCCGGGGGGCAGAGAGGAGCAGGGGAGTGGAACAGGAGGGGGCAGGGTCTGCAGCGCCAGTCAGGGCCACCATGTAGCCACGTGGACCAGGCTGGGCACAAGTGTACACACCATGCTAACATGTCGGCCTTTCACCCCCTGCAGACAATGGATATTGGAATTCAACCAGCAATGGTGGCCTTCCTGCTAGTTGCCGCAGCCCTCGGGTATTTCCTGCGGCTGTACAAGCTGGAGCTGTTCGAGGAGGAGGAGGAAGCTGCAGCAGCAGAGCGTGCAGCAGCAGAGCATGCCCCAGAGGAACAGGTTGCAATCGCTCAAGATGGAGAGCCAGCCATCCAAAAGGCCGCGGAAGAGTAGCTGCAAAGGAGCAGATGATGACAACCCGCATCGTTTGAAAATGTCTGACTTCTGGCCACGGTAGCAATTCCACCATCCACCTGGGTGATCCCTGCATGCGGGCTGGCCATTCCATCACACGGTGCCATCAGACCCCCGGGGTAGCGGTGGTGGGGACCGCCGATCACCGGATGTGCCCCCACTTATATCGGAGTGCCTTGTCACATGACCATTGTCTCGAGACCGCATGGTCTGTCTGTACCGCCACCTGGTGGTTGCAGGTCGCACCACCAGCCATCTATAATATTGCTTACAGGCATATCGCCACACCAGTAACCCCATCTAACCTGTTGGACACTAAGGGGCAAATTATCATGGCCAATGCACCTGATCTGCACGTTACTGCAAAAATCCCCTAGTCGCCACACATGCCCTCATTGAACCCTGTTTGGGTTCAATGAGGAAGAATTCAGAATGTCCAATTCATCTAACAAGCACGTCTTTCGGGACTTGCAAGAGGAAACAGGAGCACCTGGAGGAAACCTGCAGACACGGGGAGAACGTGCAGACACTGCAAAGTTATAGCTATCCTCTACACTGTCTACCACTCGGTCAATCTTTGTGTCATCTGCAAATTTCCCAATCATGCTCCCCACGTTCATGTCCAAATCGTTAATATATATCACAAACAGTAAGGGTCCCAACACCGAGCCCTGTGGAACACCACTTGAAACAACTTTCCAATTGCATGGGTAGCCATCGACCATTACTCTTTTTTGCTGTTACTAAGCCAACTTTTTATCCAGTTTGGCACATTGCCCTTTATCCCATGGGCTTTCACTTTCTTGACCAATTTGCCATGTGGGACCTTGTCAAACGCCTTACCAAATTCCATGTACACCACATACACTGCACAACCTTCATTAACCCTTCTTGTCACTTCCTCAAAGAATTTGATCAAATTTGTGAGGCAAGACCTTCGTTTGACAAATCCATGGTGACTATCCTTGACGAGTCCATGTCTTTCTATGTGACAGTTAATCCTATCTCTCAGGATTGATTGTACTAATTTGCACACCACTTATGTAAAACTAACCTCTAATTGTTTGACCCTTCCTTTGATCCTTTTTAAACAAAAGAACCAAGTTTGCATTTCTCCGGTCCTCCAGTACCTCCCCTGTGTCTAGTGAGGATTGGAAAATCATTCTCAGAGCATCTGCTATCTCCTCCCTTACCTCCTTCAGTGGCCTTGGAAAAAATCTATCTGACCCTGGCAGCCTATCAACTTTCATGGATTTCAATCCATTGAGTAGTTCCTCTCTCTTTATGATTTTTATAACATCTTTGGGTTTTCTTTAACTTTACTTGCTAATCTTTTTCATGCCATCTCTTTGATTTCCTTATTGACTTAATCCCTGCACTTTCTACACTCGTCTAGGTTATCTGCAAGTTCTTTATGCCTATCGTACGCTTTCTTTTTCTGTTTGATCTTTCCCTGTATTCCTCTCAACAGCCAGGGGGGTCTAGATTTGGCAGTACCACTCTTATTTGTGGAGGGGACATGTCTACTTTGCACCTTTAAGATCTTTCCTTTTAGTGCTTCCTGCTGATTTTCCACAGATTTATCCTTTAGCAGTGCTGGCCAGTCCACCTCAGCCAAGTCCCTTCTCATTTCTACAAAATTTGCCTTCCCCCAGTTCAAAATCTTTACTCCTGCTTTATGCCTGTCCTTTTCCATGGTAATACTGAATCTAACTGAATTGTGATCACTATCCCCGATATGGTCGCCAGCTGTCACCTCACCCACTTGCCCTTCTTTGTTCCCCAAGACTATGTCTAGAATTGCATCTCCTCTCGTTGGGTTTGTCACTAATTGAGCGAAAAAACTTTCCTGGACACACTGCATAGTTTTTCCCCCACAGTTCCCCTTATATTGTTTGAATCCCAGTTCATATTGGGAGAGTTAAAGGCTCCTACTATTATTCCCTCTTGTTCTTACAGGCAACAATTTGCCTACATATTTGCTTTTCGATCTCCCTTTCACAATTTGTGGGTTTATAGTATGCACTCAGTAGTGTGACTGCCCCTTTTTTATTTCTAAGTTCAACCCATGAAGCCACGTTTGTTGATCCGTTTAGTTTATCATCCCTTCTCACTACTGGAATGGATTCCTTAACCATTAGTGCAACACCCCCCCCCCCCCCCTTTTTTCTTATCTCCCCCTCTGCTCTGCCTGAAAACTCTGTATCCAGGGATATTGAGCTGCCAATTTTGCCTCTCCTTTAGCCAGGTTTCCATTATAGCAATGACATCCTGCTGCCATGTGTCTACCTGTGCTCTTAACTCGTCTACCTTGTTTGTAATACTCCTTGCATTGAAGTGCAAATAATTTAACCCCACCATTTTGCCTTGCTGTACAATTTCAAAACTTTACTTCCCCTATAATTCCAAGTCTATCATCACATCTTCTACATCACTAGAGAAAGTTCTACCTCCATTTTCCTGTTCTGACTTTGACTTATCTGGTCCTATTCCTGGGATCACATCCCTCTGCCTCACTAGTTTAAATAGTCCCCAACAGAATACGCAAAAGCCTTTGCTAGGATATTGGTCCCAGCTCTGCCTGGGTGCAATCCGTCCGGTTTGTACAGGTGCCACCAGCTCCAGAACCGGTCCCAGTGCCTAAAGAATCTAAATCCCTCCCGGCTACACCATCTCTCCAGCCATGCGTTCATCTGATCTATCCTCTATTCCTGCTCTCTCTAGTGCATGGAACTGGGAGTAATCCTGAGATTACTACATTTGAGGTCCTGCATTTTAGTTTATCTCCTATCTTCCTGTTCTCGTCTTGCAGGTCCTCATCCTTTAGTTTACCTATGTCATTGGTACCAATATGTACCACAACCACTGGCTGTTGTACATATTGGCTGTTCATCTGCCCTCCCCAGAATGCCCTGCAGCTGCTCGATGACATCCCGGACCTTGGCACCAGGGAGGCAACATACCATCCTTGATTTATGTTTGCCACCACAGAAGCGTCTGTCTGCCCCTATCTATTGAATCCCCTATCACAATAGCCCTTCCACTTGTTTTTCTCCCACCCATCAGAGCAGCAGAGGCTTCCACGGTGCTGTGGATTTGGCTGCTGCTGCTTTCCCCTGAGAGGCTAGTCCTCCCAACAGTATCCAAAGCGGTATATCTGATTGAGAGGGGAATGACCACAGGAGACTCCTGCACTGCTTTCCTGAGTCTTTTACTGTCCCTGATGGTCACCCATTCCCTTTCTGCCTGTGTAATTCTCACCTGCAGTGTGACCACCTCGCTAAACGTGCTATCTACACCTGCTGGCTCACCAGCTGAGAAGCAGGCAGCCATGAGGGAAGTAACACAGATCAGAGATAGCAGAGACAAATTAGTAGAGGAGCCAGACAAGGTCAACAAGGCGTCTGAGATCTTTTACCAGGGGCTGTACACCTCGGAGCCCCCAGAAGGGGACTTGGGGATGAAGCAGTTCCTTGATGGACTGGACATGCCAGTCGTAGGGGAGGACAGGAAATGGGGCCTGGAAGCAATACTAGAACTGGGAGAGGTCATGGAGAGTATTAGCTCCATGCAGGCAGGAAAGGCTTCGGGACCAGACAGTTCCCCAGCGGACGTCTACAAATTCCGCTACCGGGGATCAAAATCACCCACGACTGGACAGGGATCCACAAATGGAACCTGACCAGCCTGACGGAGGAAGTAAAAAAGGATCTGCAGAGATGGAACACACTCCCACGCTCCCTGGCAGGGAGGGTGCAAACGATCAATACAAATCTGCTCCCCAGGTTCCTCTTCCTGTTTAGATCCATCTTAATCTACATCCCTCAGGCCTTTTCAACTCACTGGACAAACTGAATATGGCATTTGTGTGGGGCAGGAAGAATTCAAGGATCCCAAAGTGAGCCCTGAAGAGAACAAGATTCATGGGTCTAGCCCTCCAAAACCTGCAATATTACCACTGGGCAGCGACGACGGTGAGAGTAAAGGGGTGGATAAAGGAGCCAGAAGCCGAGTGGGTGCTTATGGAGAAGGGCTCCTGCAGAGGGACCTCCCTCCAGGCCATAGGCATGGCGGCTCTCCCATCACCACCTAATAAAGATTCAACGAGCCCAGTGGTGGTAGCAACACATCAGTCGTGGCACCAACTTCGACAGCATTTCGGACTAACCGAAATATCCGACAAAGCCCCCATCTGCAATAACCACAAGTTCACACTAGCGACTATGGACACAACCTTTAAAAGTGTCCCACAGGTCGGGGGGGGACACTGACAGTTAGGGACTTTTACACCAACAACAGGCTAACAACGATCGAAGAACTCACAGAAAGATTCCAACTGATAGGGGCAACGAACTCAGGTACTTGCAAATCAAAAAATCCCTGTGAAGGGAACAACAAGGACGAACCCCCGACCACCACAACAATTACTTCTCGAGGATCTGTTCGACATGAACATCTTAGGGAAAGGGAACTGTGGTGACATGTATGGACGACTGCTGAGGGGCCAATACGCAGCTGGATGAGACAAGAGAGAAGTGGGAGGAAGACTTGGGGTTTGAAATAGGGTGGGGACTCTGGAGCGAAGCACTGCACAGGGTCAACTCCACCTCCACATGTGCAAGGCTAAACCTATTGCAGCTAAAAGTGGTACACAGAGCCCACTTTACCAGAGGCAGAATAAGCACTTTCTTCCCGGAGGTGGAGGTCAGATGCGAACGGTGCCAAAGCGGCCCGGCCAACCACGGCCACATGTGCTGGTCTTGTCCCAGACTTGCTGGGTTATGGACAGCCTTCTTCGAGGCAATGTCCAAGGTAGTGGGGATGAGGGTGGAGCCATGCCCGAGAATGGCAGTCTTCAGGGTATCAGAACAGCCAGATCTATTCATGGGGAGGAGGGCAGACGTCTTTGCCTTTGCCTTCCTAATCGCCCTCAGGAGAATCCTGCTTGGCTGGTGGTCAGCAGCACCACCCAAAGCTGCAGACTGGATGTCCGACCTGTCGGAATTCCTCCAAATGGAGAAAATTAAATTCGCCATATGAGGGTCCAAAGAAGGCTTCCCCTCGGTTGTTCCAAGACCTGTTTGTAGCCAACATCTAGGAAGCCAAAGAACAGGAAGGGTTGGCCACGACGCAGTAAGGAAGACGGGGGATGGGTGGTGGGGGGGGGGGGGGGGGGGGGGGGGTGCAACAACCTGAAACGAAGAGGGCAAGAGGAAAAGACAAAGAGAAAACCAGTGGGAGGAGAAACACAGGGGACCACACGACCACTGCTGATACTACAAGGAGGAAAAAAGAAAACAGTGACAGATGTATGTAAATAGATGAAGCCAATAGAATGAAAATGAATGAAATGAAAATCGCTTATTGTCACAAGTAGGCTTCAAATGAAGTTACTGTGAAAAGCCCCTAGTCGCCACATTCCGGCGCCTGTTCGGGAAGGCTGTTACGGGATACGTGGAATACGTGTATACGTGGAAATAGTTTTAGTTTTCCTTTTTCTTTTGCTTTCTCTCTGTGGGTGGGATGCTCCGCCAGCGGGATTGTCTGTTTTGCTAGCGCCCAGGGGTTTCCCGACGGTGTGGGGCTGCCCCACAATGGGAAACTCCATTGACCGGCCGGCGTAACGGAGAATCCCACCAGCGGGTCAAGACAGAAATGTGGCGCAGCGCAGCGGAGAATCCAGCCCTTTGTTTTTGTTTCATCTCCTAATGTTTGTTCATATTTATATATTTGCTCTGCAAACCAAAAACTCAATAAAGCCATTTTTTTTAAATAGCTGAACTCACTCTGACTTGTTTCCTTTACTATAATTTGATGTGCCTCCATTTTACTGATATTCTGAGTCCCCCCTCCCCCACCAAGCTAGTTTAAACTCCTCCCAAAAGCACTGTCGACCCTACCTGTAAGGATGTTCGTCCCAATGTGGTTCAGGTGCAGACCGTCCCTCTTGTATATCTCTCACCTTCTCCAGAAGTGGTCCCAGTGATCCAAGAATTTAAAAACCCTCGCTCCTACACTCTTGAGCCACACATTCATCTGCTCTATTTTACTATTTCAATACTTGCTGGCACTGGGAGTAGTCCAGAGATTGCAACCCTAGAGGTCCTGCTTTTTAGTCTACTGCCAGTTCCCTGAATTCTTGATGCAAGACCTCATCTTGCATTCTACCTATATCATTGGTACCACCATGTACCACGATCTCTAACTTTTCACCCTCCCCCTTTAGGATGCCCTGCAGCTGTTCAGTGACATCCCTGACCCTGGCACTAGGGAGACAACACACCATCCTGAAGTCACATCTTTGGCTATAGAAACGGCTGTCTGCTCCCCTGACTAATGAATCACCTTTACAATTGCTCTTCCTTTCTTCTTCCTCCCCCACCTATACAGTCAAGCGACTTGAGGTGCCAGAAGCTTGGCTCTGACTGCACCCCAATGAGGTCCCAGCACCCTCATCAGATTCAAAAATGGAATACCGATTTGTAAGCGGGACCCCAGGGGACTCCTGCATTACCTACCTGTTCTTCCTGGACTTCCTGGCTGTTACCCATTTCCTTTTTTCCTCTTGTTCCTTGAACTGTGGCGTGACCACCTCTCAAAACAAGCTATCCACATAACACCCAGCCTTGCGGATGTGCCACAGTGAATTCATCCACTGCTCAAGCTCCAAAAACTGGAGCTCCAGTTTCTGCAGCTGAGAGCATTTCCACACATGTGATCATCTAGGAAACTGGTAGGGTCCAAGATTCCCCACATGTGACAGGCCACAAATTCCATTTGGCTGTCCTCACCTAACATGTCTTAAAAGAAAAAAAAATTATGCCTTAGATTAGAACAGTAATACTTTCCCCAACAAATAACACGCTCCTCACCAAGCCATATTAGTCAACCTCCACACCGAAGCAGAACATATCCTGGGTTTTGGTTTAATGCGGAAATGTAATTTCTCCTTTGACCTGGCAAATTGTTGTATATGGCTGATGACCTAGAGAAGTGAGACGCCAACAGCAGTAGCCACGGGGAGTGATATAGATAGGATTTCCACCATCAGGGAGTTATGGATAAAACCCATAGATGTGATGGATGGCCCAGGGTACAGGGAAGCATTGCAAAGTGCACACACTCATTTGCAAACCATAAACATGACTGTGGCCGGATGACAGTTTAGGAGGTTGAGGGGAGATGTAATAGAAACTTACAAGATAATGAATGGCTTAGATAGGGTGGATGTAGGGAAGTTGTTTCCATTAGCAGGGGAGACTAGGACCCGGGGGCACAGCCTTAGAATAAAAGGGAGTTGACTTCCGGTGACGGCGGGCGGGAAGCGGCTGCACAATGGAGGGCTCCCGTTCGGGAACGGCATTTTCGGAGCTTTAAGCCCGGTCCCAGGGTCCATGGAGGCGCCAGAAGCAGGGAGAAGGCACGGAGGAGGCACAGTGAAGGCACAGAAAAAAAAAGAAAAATGTCGAGGGTGAGCAAAAAAACGGCCGTAAAAAAAACAGCTGAAGGTCCGTCGGGGAGTGGAAAGGTCACCGTGGGGTCACCAAGGAAAATGGAGGCTGGAGCACCAGGGGAGGACGCATTGCTTACAGCTGAAGAAATAACCACGGTGATGGCTGCGGAACTCGAAAAGCAGTTGGCGCAGATTGCGAAATGCATGGAGACGGTGAGGAAGGAGATGAGGGAGGTTTTGAGTGTGCTGGTGGAGGAGGCGGTTTCCCCGGTGAGGACGGAGGTGGCGAGTGCAGTGGCGGAGGTGCGAGAGCTGAAGGAAGTGGAGGAGACGTTATTATAGCACGGTGATCAACTTGCCTCGATGGGGAAGGAGATGCGGAAGGTGATGGACACTAACAAGGATCTGCGAGGAAAAATGGAAGACCTGGAAAACAGATCCAGGCGACAGAATTTGAGGATTGTGGGCTGCCCGAAGGAGTTGAAGGACCGAAGCCGACTGAGTATTTTGCCGCGATGCTGGCAAAACTATTGGGGGAGGGGGAGGATCCCTCCCGATATGAACTGGATCGGGCTCATCGGTCGTGGAGGCCTGTACCAAAGGCGAGTCAGCCGCCAAGGGCAGTGACTCTGTGCTTCCGTAGATACAAGGTGAAGGAGAAGGTCCTGAGCTGGGCCAAGCAGAAGCGGGTGGTGCAGTGAGCTGGAGCTGGTATACGTGTATACCAGGACTTTACGGTGGAGCTGGCTAGGAGGCGGGCTGCCTTCAACCTGGTGAAGAGGGCACTGCACAAGGTGCGGTGCGGCATTGTATATCCAGCGAAGCTGAGGGTGACTTACAAGCTCAGGGACTTTTATTTTGGAACGGCGGAAGCAGCGGAGGAGTTTGCGAAAGCAGAAGGACTGTGGCAGAACTGACAAATTGAGGAATGGCCATGTGCCGATGTAACCTCATGACTGTATTTTCTTCTTTTTTGTATCACTGCGCGCGGGTGTAGAGGCTAAAGGAGCCAATGTTGTATATATTTGGACAAGGGAAGGGACGGGACTTTCACTCGAAATGAGGAATCTTTGGGGTGTAGGTGGATATGCGGGGTTTGTGTGCTAAAAGGGGATCTGTGGGCTTTCCTAGGGCCGGGCAAGGGGGAAAGGGTCCCGGGCGGGGGCCTCCACGCTGGCCGGTTTAAGCCGGCCAGTGAACAGGAGTGAGGTGGAGGGAGGGGCTGCGGCCATCGGAGCCTGGCAGAACAGGGTCCGAGTGGTCTAGCCGGGGTGGAAAGTTGGGGGGAAGGAACCGAGGTTGGGAGGAGGAGTTTTACAAGAGGCAGTGGACTTTTTGTCATTTGTTTATGTAAACATGCGGGTTGAGGTTTGGGGGTTGGTGGGTAGATGGGATCGTTGTTGTTATTATGGGGATTGACATATCTTACTGATTATTGTTTATTGTTGATGGATGTAAATGTGGGAGAAAATGTGAAAAAGGAGAATTTAAAAATAAATAAATAAATAAATAATTTTTTAAAAAGAATAAAAGGGAGTCACTTTAGAACAGAGATGAGGAGAAATTTCTTCAGCCAGAGAGTGGTGGGTCTGTGGAATTCATTGCCACAGAGGGCGGTGGAGGCCGGGATGTTGAGTGTCTTTAAGACAGAAGTTGATAAATTCTTGATTTCTCGAGGAATTAAGGGCTATGGAGAGAGCGGGTAAATGGAGTTGAAATCAGCCATGATTGAATGGTGGAGTGGACTTGATGGGCCGAATGGCTTTACTTCCGCTCCTATGTCTTATGATCTTATGGACAGAGGAAGTCATGATAGAAGGCCCCGATCCAAAAACCCCAAAGACAGTACAGCTTCCCCATGCAAGCTGAGGGGAGATGGCCAAAGTCATGCGCCGCGTTGCCTCCACCAATAATTCCCTGATGTGGCCAGTAGGAAAGCTGGACACATCATGGAGGCTGTCGATCCATAAGACCATAAGACATATAGGCCACTCGCCCATCAAGTCTGCTCCACCATTCAATCATGGCTGATATTTTTTCATCCCCATTCTCCTGCCTTCTCCCCATAACCCCTGATCCCCTTATTAATCAAGTACCTACCTATCTCTGTCTTAAAGACACTCAGTGATTTGGCCTCCACAGCCTTCTGAGGCAAAAAGTTCCACAGATTCACCACCCTCTGGCTGGAGAAATTCCTCCTCATCTCGGTTTTAAAGGATCGTCCCTTTAGTCTGAGATGGTGTCCTCTGGTTCTAGTTTTTCCTACAAGTGGAAACATCCTCTCAACATCCATTCTATTCAGGCCTCGCAGTATCCTGTAAGTTTCAATAAGATCCCCCTTCATCCTTCTAAACTCCAACGAGTACAGACCCAGAGTCCTCAACCGTTCCTCATACGACAAATTCTTCATTCCAGGGATCATTCTTGTGAACCTCCTCTGGACCCTTTCTAAGGCCAGCACATCCATCCTTGGATACGGGGCCCAAAACTGCTCACAATACTCCAAATGGGGTCTGGCCAGAGCCTTATACTGAAGTACATCCCTGCTCTTGTATTCTAGCCCTCTTGACATGAATGCTAACATTGCATTTGCCTTCCTAACTGCCGACTGAACCTACACATTAACCTTAAGAGAATCGTGAACAAGAACTCCCAAGTCCTTTTGTGCTTCTGATTTCCTAAGCAGTTCCCCATTTAGAAAATAGTCTGAACCTAAATTCCTCCTTCCAAAGTGCATAACCTCACACTTTTCCACATTGTATTTCATTTGCCACTTCTTTGCCCACTCTCCTAGCCTGTCCAAATCCTTCTGCAGCCCCCTTGCTTCCTCCATACTACCTGCCCCTCTACAGATCTTTGTATCATCTGCAAACTTTATTATTAAATTAATAATACATTACCCGGAACTGAACAAAACTATCCCGATCACAGCCTCCATGGTAGCGATCACCCCAAAGCCATAATGAGGCAGGCCCCACACGACAAGTATTTCCTGGTGCTGGGCATCAGGTCGGTTCCCCTAGACCGGCAATGCCAGTATAAGTTTGCATTCACCTTTCAGGGCCAGCAATATACTTGGACATTCCTGAGGTAGGGCTTTCTTAACTCAACCTCCATATTTCACCAGAAACTCACAAAGGGTTTTCAAAACCCAAATGTTGAGTGCAGTATGCGGACAATCTCCTCTTCCAGACCAAAACCAGGGAGGAACAATTTAAACTGCTGAAGGAATTGCTAAACCTCCTCACTACGCTAGGCCTAATAATCCACCCCAAGAAAGCCCAGATTATGAGATCACAAGTCTCATACTTGGGCACAGTAGTGACTGAGGGGAAGCATGAAATAGAAAGAAAGTGGATTGAATCAGTAACACCCCTTTCCCTGCTTAAGGACGTGAGCTTGTTGTGCTCCTTTCTAGGTTTGGTGGGAGTAGCTGAAACCACATTGACAGTTTTGTAACCAAAGCTGCCCCCTATCAGACCTCTTAAAGAAAAATGCCCCATCGGAGTGGACCGAGCACCACACACAGGATGTCTTGGACTTAAAACATGCCGTAGCGCAGGCTCCAGCATTGCAAGTACCTAACCCAGACCACCTCTTTGCCCTAAAAGTAGCAGCCACAGACAGCACACTTGCAGCCGTACTTCTGCAGGAGAGCTACAGGAGACTCAACTGGTATCCTATGACTCCCAGCTCCTAACCCCAGTGGAACAAATTTTCCCAATGTGCGAAAGCACCTTTCAGTGATGGTCTAGACAGTGAACGAATTAAGGGGTTCTGCTGGCGGCTAGACATGGAAAAAGACATCCAAAATTACGTCGATAACTCCAAGGTCTGTGCCCAAAACAATCCTTGCCCAAAAACAATTCAGGCAATGGGACCCTGTGTGAGAACCTCTCTGGCTACATCGAGGGCATCTTGAAACCCATCGTACAAGGTACACCCAGCTTCTGTCGCGACACGACAGACTTCCTACAGAAACTCAGCACCCATGGACCAGTTGAACCAGGAACATTCCTCGTCACAATGGACGTCTCGGCACTCTACACCAGCATCCCCCATGACGACGGCATTGCTGCAACAGCCTCAGTACTCAACACCGACAACTGCCAATCTCCAGACGCAATTCTGCAACTCATCCGCTTCATTCTGGATCACAACGTCTTCACCTTCGACAACAAGTTCTTCATCCAGACGCATGGAACAGCCAAGGGGACCAAATTCGCACCCCAATACGCCAACATCTTCATGCACAAGTTTGAACAGGACCTACTCACCGCACAGGTCCTTCAACCGACGTTATACACCAGATACATCGATGACATTTTTTTCCTTTGGACCCACGGCGAAGAATCACTGAAACGACTACACAATGACATCAGTAAGTTCCATCGCACCATCAGACTCACCATGGACTACTCTCCAAAATCAGTTGCATTCTTGGACACACTCGTCTCCATCAAGGACGGTCACCTCAGCACTTCGCTTTACCGCAAACCCACGGATAACCTCATGATGCTCCACTTCTCCAGCTTCCACCCTAAACACATTAAAGAAGCCATCCCCTATGGACAAGCGCTCCGTATACACAGGATATGCTCAGACGAGGAGGAGCGTAACAGACATCTACAGACGTTGAAAGATGCCCTCGTACGAACGGGATATGGCACTCGACTCATCGATCGACAGTTCCAACGCGCCACAGCGAAAAACCGGACCGACCTCCTCAGAAGACAAACATGGGACACAACCGACAGAATACCCTTCGTCGTCCAGTACTTCCCCGGAGCGGAGAAACTACGTCATCTTCTTCACAGCCTTCAACACGTCATTGATGACGATGAACATCTTGCCAAGGTCATCCCCACACCCCCACTACTTGCCTTCAAACAACCGCGCAACCTCAAACGAACCATTGTTTGCAGCAAACTACCCAGTCTTCAGAACAGTGACCACGACACCACACAACCCTGTCATGGCAATCTCTGCAAGACGTGCCAGGTCATCGACATGGATACCACTATTACATGTGAGAACACCACCCACCAGGTACGCGGTACATACTCGTGCGACTCGGCCAACGTTGTCTACCTCATACGCTGCAGGAAAGGATGTCCCGAAGCGTGGTACATTGGCGAGACCATGCAGACGCTGCGACAACGAATGAACGGACATCGCGCAACAATCACCAGGCAGGAATGTTCCCTTCCAGTCGGGGAACACTTCAGCAGTCAAGGGCATTCAGCCTCTGATCTCCGGGTAAGCGTTCTCCAAGGCGGCCTTCAGGACCCGCGACAACGCAGAATCGCCGAGCAGAAACTTATAGCCAAGTTCCGCACACATGAGTGCGGCCTCAACCGGGACCTGGGATTCATGTCGCATTACATTCATCCCCCACCATCTGGCCTGCGAAATCCTACCAACTGTCCTGGCTTGATACAATTCACACCTCTTTAACCTGGGGTTACCCCATCTCTGGATCTGTAAAGATTTAATCACCTGCTAATGCTCGCATTCCTAGCATTGTTTGGCATCTTTGAATTTGTCTATATATGTGTTTCTGGAACAGACCTCTGCATTCACCTGAGGAAGGAGCAGCGCTCCAAAAGCTAGTGACATCGAAACAAACCTGTTGGACTTTAACCTGGTGTTGTAAGACTTCGTACTGTGCTCGGCCCAGTCCAACGCCGGCATCTCCACATCAAAACAATCCTGACAGGTATGCCCACAAGGGAGAACTGAGGCATAACCGACCAGTAGAAGTCCCCTGAATAAATCCGCAGATTGATTATATCGGTCCTCTACTGCCTGGCATGGGAGGTTACAAATACATCCTCTTTGTCATAGACACTTTTAGTAAGTGGGTAGAAGCCTTCCCCACTTGAACCAATATAGCCAAAGTCACGGAAAATATCCTAGTGCAGCAAATTTTCACTTGGTGGGGCGTCCCTCATAGTATAGATTCGGACCAAGACACTCATTTCACCACTTAGGTGATGCAGAAGGTTTGAGATAAGCCAAAAGTTCCACATTGCATATCATCCTCAATCCAGCGGGAGAATGGAAAGGATGAACCGCAAGACCGTCCAACAAAAAAACCACACCTGGAAAAAGTCCTGTCATTTGTTTTAATGACAGTATGGAACACAGTTTCCAGTTCCACCAGGTTCACCCCCATGTACTCATGACAGGGATCAAACCCCAGCTGGGCTGGATGTATCAGAACCCGAGCTCGGAACTCTTAGACGTGAGACCGCAGTTCAAACTGTGATGTAAAATGTACATCTGCATAACTTGAAGCAGCTGTTAAAATGGGGAAAAGGAAGAAGCAGAGTATGGCATACTTCGATGGCACGGTGAAACCCACTGGACATGAGGTTGGGCAGAAGGTCACACTTCATGTTTTGCAGCCTGTCTCATTCCAATACCCCGATACGTGAGACTCTACTCAGTGGTAGAACAGGCGAGTCCATCCATTTACCGGGTACTGATGAATTCCAGGGAAGTCAGATGGTACCATGTGAACTAAATGAAGCTATTTGGCTCCCAAAACAACTACCACCAATACTACATATCGATGGAGGGTATATAAGCACTGGCTCCTGGCCCCCACCCCTGGGGTTCGGACCCTGGCCTATTGCTGCAAGTTTCACCCCACAGACTCCAGAAGCAAAACTCCGTCTAATGACCCAAAATGAGAAAGAAACAAGTCAAGATCAAGCCACATACTCCATAGCAGGCAACAACTTGGTAAAGGTTCTATTTGACAGCTGCATGACTTGCCAATTTTTATACTCAATGCCTCGGTCAATGAAGGCAAGCATGCTGTATGCCTTCTTGACTACCTTCTCCACCTGTGTTGCCCCTTTCAGTGACCTGTACACCCAGATCCCTCTGCCTGTCAATACTCTTAAGGGTTCTGCCATTTACTGTATATTCACCACCTGTATTAGACCTTCCAAAATGCATGACCTCACATTTGTCCGGATTAAACTCCATCTGCCACCTCGCCACCCAAGTCACCAACCATTCTATATCCTGCTGTAACCCCTGACAATCCTCATCGCTATCCGCAATTTCATCAATCTTTGTGTCGTCCGCAAACTTATTAATCAAACCAGTTACATTTCCCTCCAAATCATTTATTTATTTTAAATTTAGAGTATCCAATTAAGGGGCAATTTAGTGTGGCCAATCCACCGAACCTGCACATCTTTGGGTTGTGGGGGTGAAACCCACGCAAACATGGGGAGAATGTGCAAACACCACACGGACAGTGACCCAGGGCCGGGATTCAAACCCGGGTCCTCAGCGCCGCAGTCCCAGTGCTAACCATTGCGCCACATGCCGTCCATATCATTTATATATACTATAAACAGCAAAGGTCCCAGCACTGATCCCTGCAGAACACCGCTAGTCACAGCCCTCTATACAGAAAAGCACATTTCCACTGCTACCCTCTGTCTTCTATGACCAAACCAGTTCTGTATCCACCTTGCCAGCTCACCTCTGATCCCGTGTGACTTCACCTTCTGTACCAGTCTGCTATGAGGGCAGCACGGTAGCATTGTTGATAGCACAATTGCTTCACAGCTCCAGGGTCCCAGGTTCGATTCCGGCTTGGGTCACTGTCTGTGCAGAGTCTGCACATCCTCCCGTGTGTGCGTGGGTTTCCTCCGGGTGCTCCGGTTTCCTCCCACAGTCCAAAGATGTGCAGGTTAGGTGGATTGGCCATGATAAATTGCCCTTCGTGTCCAAAATTGCCCTTAGTGTTGGGTGGGGTTACTGGGTTATGGGGATAGGGTGGAGGTGTTAACCTTGGGTAGGGTGCTCTTTCCAAGAGCCGGTGCAGACTCGATGGGCCGAATGGCCTCCTTCTGCACTGTAAATTCTATGATGAGGGACCTTGTCAAAGGCTTTGATGAGGACCATGTAGACACCACACCTTCACACAATCAGCAGTCCTATTACCATGCCCATCTCTGTTCCCTGCAACTTGCATTTCCTCTTGCCTTCATGCATCTATGGGGTGGCATGGTGGCACAGTGGTTATCACTGCTATCTCACAGCTCCAGGGACCCAGGTTCTATTCCTGCCAAGGTAATTGTCTGTGTGGAGTTTGCACTTTCTCCCCTTGTCTACGTGGGTTTCCTCTGGGTGCTCCAATTTCCTCCCACAGTCCAAAGATGTGCAGGTTAGGTGGATTGGTCATGCTAAAATTGCCCCTTAAGAGTTCAAAAGGTTAGGTGGGGTTACTAGGTTACGGGGATAGGGTGGAGGCGTGGGTTTAGGGAGGGTGATGTTTCCAAGGGCCACTGCAGACTTCTGCACTGTCGATTCTATGATTCTGTTGTTTTTTTAATTTAGAGTACCCATTTATATTTTTTCAATTAAGGGGTAATTCAGCATGGCCAATGCATCGAACCTGCACAACGTTGGGTTGTGGGGGCGAAATATTAAGAATATCATGGAATCATAGAATTTAGAATTTGGGCGGCACGGTGTGGTGGTGGTTAGCATTGCAGCCTACGGCGCTGAGGACCCGGGTTCGATCCTGGCCCCGGGTACAGCACAGAAGGTGGCCATTCGAAACAGCACCCCATCTGGGCCCATACCCCTGCCCGAATCCCATAAGCCCAGCGAACCCGCACAACTTTGGACACTAGAGTACAATTTAGCATGGCCAATCCACCTAATCTGCACATTTTTGGACTGTGGGAGGAATCCCACACAGACACGGGGAGAATGTGTAAACTCCACACAGACTGTCACTCAAGGTCGGAATTGAACCCAGGTCTCTGGCACTGTGAGGCCGCAGTGCTAACCACCGGGCTACTGTGCCTACCATCTTCTCTGCTTTAATTACAACCTAACAAAACCCTCCATGTGAAAAGCATTTATCTCATTCTCTGTTTAATCTTAATTAAAGCGGCTGGTTTAGCACAGTGGGCTAAATAGCTGGCTTGTAATACAGAACAACGCCAGCAGCGCGGGTTCAATTCCCATACCGGCCTCCCCGAACAGGCGCCGGAATGTGGCGACTAGGGGCTTTTCACAGTAACGTCATTGAAGCCTACTTGTGACAATAAGCGATTATTATTATTATTATTGATGCGACCATCAATTCACTCAAGGACTCGTGTCGGAGACTTCCGGGTGCGGCGATGACCAGCTGAGTCGCAAGTTTCGGCAGCTCCCTGTGAAACGGACTTTTGGGCTCTTGATAGGAGCCCCAACGGCAATTTTGACGGCTAAAAACACTGTGCGGTAAACCAGAAGGGAATCCCCCCTGGATACGGATGGAAAAAGGAGGAGAGAGTGGCCACATTGCAGTGGATCCTTTAGAACAGCGGCAAGGAAGGCAAGCAAAAACCAAGATGGCGTCGGAAGGTGGCAGTTTAACATGGGGCCCTGAACAACAAGAGTTCTTGAAATGCTGTGTGGAAGAGATCAAAAAGGAAATGAAGAAAGAGCTGTTGGCCCCGATACTACAGGCGATCGAAGGGCTAAAGGAGGAACAAAAGACCCAGGAGCGGGAGCTTCGGGTCGTGAAGGCAAAGGCAGCCGAGAATGAGGACGATATACAGGGCCTGGTGGTGAAGACGGAGACGCAGGAGGCACATCAGAAACGGTGTGTGGAAAGGTTGGAGGCACTGGAAAACAACGCAAGGAGGAACAACCTGAGGATTCTTGGTCTTCCTGAAGGTGTGGAGGGAGCGGACGTCGGGGCATATGTGAGCACGATGCTGCACTCGTTAATGGGAGCGGAGGCCCCGGCGGGTCCGTTGGAGGTGGAGGGAGCATACCGAGTGATGGCGCGAGGACCGAGAGCAGGAGAAATTCCCAGAGCCATAGTGGTGAGATTCCTCCGTTTTAAGGATAGAGAAATGGTCCTTAGATGGGCAAAGAAAACTCGGAGCAGTAAATGGGAGAACACGGTGATCCGCGTTTATCAAGACTGGAGTGCGGAGGTGGCGAGAAGGAGGGCGAGCTTTAATCGGGCCAAGACGGTGCTTCATAAAAAGAAGATAAAATTTGGAATGCTGCAACCGGCAAGACTGTGGGTCACATATCGAGGGAGGCACCACTACTTTGAGACGGCGGATGAAGCGTGGACTTTTATTGTGGAAGAAAAACTGGAATGAGCGGGTTATTAAAAAGAACGTTCGAACAAAGTGGTGGGGCGAATGTGGGGGGCAAAGAGGGGTTTTATGTACTAATCCTGCGATGTGGTAACTTTTCTCTCTCCCACAGGTGGTGATGGGGGGAGGAGGGGAGGTGGAGGAGATGGGGCGTTGGCCATTGGGGGCGGGGCCAAGGGAGAAGCGCGGGCTTGGTTCCCGCGCTATGATAATCATGGCGGGAATAGAGAAGCAGGAAGGAGGGGGCGTCGCACGGTGCGAGCCGAGGTCACGGGGGGAAGCCGAGGTCAGCCAGAGTTTGCTGACTTCTGGGAGCAACATGGGGGGAGTAATTACGCCTGGGGGAGATACAGCTGCGTGGGAACCGGGTGAGGAGCTGGAAAAAGGTGATGGCTAATCGACAAGGGGGGGGTGGTAGGAAGCCCCCCAACTCGGCTGATCACGTGGAACGTGAGAGGGCTGAACGGGCCGACAAAGAGGACACGGGTACTCGCACACCTTAAGAAACTTAAGGCAGATGTGGTTATGTTACAGGAAACGCACCTGAAACTGATAGACCACGTTAGGCTACGCAAAGGATGGGTGGGGCAGGTGTTCCATTCGGGGCTAGATGCGAAAAACAGGGGGGTGGCTATATTAGTGGGGAAGCGGGTAATGTTCGAGGCAAAGACTATAGTGGCGGATAACGGGGGCAGATACGTGATGGTGAGTGGCAAACTACAGGGGGAGACGGTGGTTTTGGTAAACGTATATGCCCCGAACTGGGATGATGCCAATTTTATGAGGCGGATGCTAGGACGCATTCCGGACCTAGAGATGGGAAAGCTGATAATGGGGGGAGATTTTAATACGGTGTTGGAACCAGGGCTAGATAGGTCGAAGTCCAGGACTGGAAGGAGGCCGGCAGCAGCCAAGGTACTTAAAGATTTTATGGAGCAGATGGGAGGTGTAGACCCGTGGAGATTTAGCAGACCTAGGAGTAAGGAGTTCTCGTTTTTCTCCTATGTCCATAAAGTCTACTCGCGAATAGACTTTTTTGTGCTGGGTAGGGCATTGATCCCGAATGTGAGGGGAACGGAGTATACGGCTATAGCCATTTCGGATCACGCTCCACACTGGGTGGACTTGGAGATAGGGGAGGAAACAGGAGGGCGCCCACCCTGGAGAATGGACATGGGACTAATGGCAGATGAGGGGGTGTGTCTAAGGGTGAGGGGGTGCATTGAAAAGTACTTGGAACTCAATGATAATGGGGAGGTCCAGGTGGGAGTGGTCTGGGAGGCGTTGAAGGCGGTGGTTAGAGGGGAGCTGATATCAATAAGGGCACATAAAGGGAAGCAGGAGAGTAAGGAACGGGAGCGGTTGCTGCAAGAGCTTTTGAGGGTGGACAGACAATATGCGGAAGCACCGGAGGAGGGACTGTACAGGGAAAGGCAAAGGCTACATGTAGAATTTGACTTGCTGACTACAGGCACTGCAGAGGCACAATGGAGGAAGGCACAGGGTGTACAGTACAAATATGGGGAGAAGGCGAGCAGGTTGCTGGCACACCAATTGAGGAAAAGGGGAGCAGCGAGGGAAATAGGGGGAGTGAGGGATGAGGAAGGAGAGATGGAGCGGGGAGCGGAGAGAGTGAATGGAGTGTTCAAGACATTTTATAAAAAATTATATGAAGCTCAACCCCGGGATGGGAGGGAGAGAATGATGGGCTTCTTGGATCAGCTGGAATTTCCCAAGGTGGAAGAGCAGGAAAGGGTGGGACTGGGAGCACAGATCGAGGTAGAAGAAGTGGTGAAAGGAATTAGGAGCATGCAGGCGGGAAAGGCCCCGGGACCGGATGGATTCCCAGTTGAATTCTATAGAAAATATGTGGACTTGCTCGCCCCGGTACTGACGAGGACCTTTAATGAGGCAAAGGAAAGGGGACAACTGCCCCCGACTATGTCTGAAGCAACGATATCGCTTCTCTTAAAGAAGGAAAAGGACCCGCTACAATGCGGGTCCTATAGACCTATTTCCCTCCTAAATGTAGATGCCAAGGTCCTGGCCAAGGTAATGGCAATGAGAATAGAGGAATGTGTCCCGGGGGTGGTCCACGAGGACCAAACTGGGTTTGTGAAGGGGAGACAGCTGAACACGAATATACGGAGGTTGTTAGGGGTAATGATGATGGCCCCACCAGAGGCAGAAACGGAGATAGTAGTGGCGATGGATGCCGAGAAAGCATTTGATAGAGTGGAGTGGGATTATTTGTGGGAGGTGTTGAGGAGATTTGGTTTTGGAGAGGGGTATGTTAGATGGGTGCAGCTGTTGTATAGGGCCCCAGTGGCGAGCGTGGTCACGAATGGACGGGGATCTGCATATTTTCGGCTCCATAGAGGGACAAGGCAGGGATGCCCTCTGTCCCCATTATTGTTTGCACTGGCGATTGAGCCCCTGGCGATAGCGTTGAGGGGTTCCAAGAAGTGGAGGGGAGTACTTAGGGGAGGAGAAGAGCACCGGGTATCTTTGTATGCGGACGATTTGCTACTATACGTGGCGGACCCGGCGGAGGGGATGCCAGAAATAATGCGGATACTTGGGGAGTTTGGGGATTTTTCAGGGTATAAATTGAACATGGGGAAAAGTGAGTTGTTTGTGGTACATCCAGGGGAGCAGAGTAGAGAAATAGAGGACCTACCGTTGAGGAAGGTAACAAGGGACTTTTGTTACCTGGGGATCCAGATAGCTAAGAATTGGGGCACATTGCATAGGTTAAATTTAACGCGGTTGGTGGAACAGTTGGAGGAGGATTTCAAGAGATGGGATATGGTATCCCTGTCAATGGCAGGGAGGGTGCAGGCGGTTAAGATGGTGGTCCTCCCGAGATTCCTCTTTGTGTTTCAGTGCCTCCCGGCGGTGATCACGAAGGCTTTTTTTAAAAGGATTGAAAAGAGCATCATGGGTTTTGTGTGGGCCGGGAAGACCCCGAGAGTGAGGAGGGGATTCTTACAGCGTAGCAGGGATAGGGGGGGGCTGGCACTACCGAGCCTAAGTGAGTATTATTGGGCCGCTAATATTTCAATGGTGAGTAAGTGGATGGGAGAGGAGGATGGAGCGGCGTGGAAGAGATTAGAGAGGGCGTCCTGTAGGGGGACTAGCCTACAGGCTATGGTGACAGCCCCATTGCCGTTCTCACCGAGGAACTACACCACAAGCCCGGTGGTGGTGGCTACACTGAAGATTTGGGGACAGTGGAGACGGCATAGGGGAAAGACTGGAGCCTTGGGGAGGTCCCCGATAAGAAACAACCATAGGTTTGCCCCGGGGGGAATGGATGGGGGATATGGAATGTGGCAAAGAGCAGGAATAACGCAACTGAAAGATCTGTTTGTGGATGGGAAGTTCGCGAGTCTGGGAGCGCTGACCGAGAAATATGGGTTGCCCCAAGGGAATGCATTCAGGTATATGCAACTGAGGGCTTTTGCGAGGCAACAGGTGAGGGAATTCCCGCAGCTCCTGACACAAGAGGTGCAGGACAGAGTGATCTCAAAGACATGGGTGGGGGATGGTAAGGTGTCAGATATATATAGGGAAATGAGGGACGAAGGGGAGACTATGGTAGATGAACTAAAAGGGAAATGGGAAGAAGAGCTGGGGGAGGGGATCGAGGAGGGGCTGTGGGCAGATGCCCTAAGCAGGGTAAACTCGTCGTCCTCGTGTGCCAGGCTAAGCCTGATTCAGTTTAAGGTATTACACAGGGCACATATGACTGGAGCACGGCTCAGTAAATTTTTTGGGGTGGAGGATAGGTGTGCGAGGTGCTCGAGAAGCCCAGCGAATCATACCCATATGTTTTGGTCATGCCCGGCACTACAGGGGTTTTGGATGGGGGTGACAAAGGTACTTTCAAAAGTAGTAGGAGTCCGGGTCGAACCAAGCTGGGGGTTGGCTATATTTGGGGTTGCACAAGAGCCGGGAGTGCAGGAGGCGAGAGAGGCCGATGTTTTGGCCTTTGCGTCCCTAGTAGCCCGGCGCAGGATATTGCTAATGTGGAAAGAAGCCAAGCCCCCGGGGGTGGAGACCTGGATAAATGACATGGCGGGGTTTATAAAGCTAGAGCGGATTAAGTTCGTCCTAAGGGGGTCGGCTCAAAGGTTCACCAGGCGGTGGCAACCGTTCGTCGAATACCTCGCAGAAAGATAGACGGAATGGGAAAAAGAAGGCAGCAGCAGCAGCAGCCCAGGATCGGGGGGGGGGGGGGGGTGGTGGGGGGGGGGGGGGGGAGGGGTGGTGGGGGGGGGGGGAGGGGTGGGGGGGGGGGGGAGGAGGAACCAGAAGGACTCTCAGGGTTGTTAATATATACTGTATAGTATGTATAGGTCGTTGCTACAGATAATTATATATTGGACTGTTAAATTATATTTTTGGAGAGTGTTACTTGTGACAAGGCAGTTGCCAATTAGGGCTAGTTTTCATTTTTGTTATTTATTATTTATTCATTTTTGTTTATAAAATAGGTCATTGTTATTTGTGTTGTTATAATATTGTGTAAAGGATGCATAATGTACTGTGTTGGTTGACCAAAAATTTTCAATAAAATATTTAATTAAAAAAAAAGGACTCGTGTCGGAGTAAAACAGTGGTTTTAATTAACTATCAACTTTGCCTGCCCGCGACTGGTACATATTGAGGACAGTTCCACAGGCCAGCTACTCCTATACTCCTTCAAAGGGGCGGAGCCATGGGCGGAGATCGTACATGCTCCAACATCCTCCAACATCTCCCCCTGTGGGTGAAGCCATACAATGGCCCACAGATAAAACCCACAGGGTTAATAACATAGAACATGACTGGTGAATTAACTGTATTTACAAACATTAGAACATAACTGGTGAATTAACTGTATTTACATTCACCACATTCATCCCCTGTAAAAAAAATAAAGTCCGGCGGGGGTGATAGGTCACAAGATCAGCCGGTCCGGCGCCCGGATCTTACGCTGCGACCGCCGAAGCACTGTTGTTGCAGCCGCGTCAGGTGGCTGGGGAAGTGGGTCCAGTGCAGCCCCAGGGGTGGACTCCGGGAGCGGTTCTTCCTGAGCTTCATTCCTGTGGACTGGTGTGCCGGGTGGAAGGGAGCGCGGGAGCCAAATGGGTGCGGGGGCGCTGGGCATGGGAGAAAGAGCGGGGTACAGCGCGGGGGATACTGTGGACGTAGTGGTGGCGGAGCCTGCGGGCGCAAGGTCTCGGAGGAAGACGGTATCCTGTCGACCATCAGGGTGCTCAACATATGCGTAGTGCGGGTTTGAGTGCAGGAGCTGGACCCTCTCTACCAGGGGATCGGTCTTATGGGTCTGAACGTGTTTCCGGAGGAGAACTGGACCCGATGTCATCAGCCAGGGTGGGAGCGAGACCCCCGAGGTAGCTCCCCTTAGGGAAAATAAACAAGCGGTCATGAGGAGTCTGGTTTGTGGCCATGCAAAGGAGGGACCTAATAGCATGGAGCGCATCGGGGAGGACTTCCTGCCAGTGGGAAACCGGGAGATTCCTGGACCATAGGGTCAGTAGGACGGTCTTCCAGACCGTCACGTTCTCCCTCTCCACCTGTCCGTTTCCCCGGGGGTTGTAACTGGTAGTCCTGCTCGAGGCGATGCCTTTACTGAGCAGGTACTGACGCAGTTCGTCGCTCATGAACGACAAGCCCCTGTCGCTGTGGGCGTAGTTGGAGAAACCAAACAGGGTGAAGACACTGTGCAGGGCTCTGATAACAGCGGGGGTAGTCATATCGGGGTACAGGATGGCAAACGGGAAATGGGAGAACTCATCAATAATATTGAGAAAGTAGGTATTGCGATTAATCGAAGGGAGGGGCCCTTTGAAATCGATACTGAGGCATTCACAGGGCCGGGACGCCTTCACCAGGTGGGCCTTATCTGGTCGAAAGAAGTGCGGTTTACACTCCGCACAGATTTGACAGTCCCTGGTTACAGCTTTGACCTCCTCGGTGGAGGAGGGCAGGTTGCGGGCCTTGATATAATGGGCGAGCCGGGTGACCCCCGGGTGGCAGAGGTCATCGTGGATAGCCCGTAGTCGGTCCTCTTGCGCACTGGCGCATGTGCCGCGGGACAGGGCATCTGGGGACTCGTTGAGCTTCCCAGGACGACATACTATATCGTAATTAGAGGTGGAGAGTTCGATTCTCCACCTCAAGATCTTATCGTTCTTGATTTTGCCCCGCTGCGTATTGTCGAACATGAAGGCTACCGATTGTTGGTCGGTGACGAAGGTAAACCTTCTACCAGCGAGGTAGTGCCTCCAGTGCCGCACGGCTTCCACGATGGCTTGAGCCTCTTTTTCGACCGAGGAGTGTCGAAGTTCAGAGGCGGTGAGGGTGCGTGAAAAAAACGCAACCGGCCTGCCTGCTTGATTGAGTGTGGCGGCGAGAGCGACCTCTGATGCGCGCTCTCCACCTGAAAGGGGGCGGATTCGTCCACCGCACGCATCGCGGCTTTGGCGATGTCCGCCTTGATGCAGTTGAAGGCCTGGCGGGCCTCGGTTGCCAGAGGGAAAAGGGTGGCATTAAATAGTGGCCGGGCTTTGTCCGCATACTGGGGGACCCACTGGGCGTAGTAACTGGTGAATTAACTGTATTTACAAACATAGAACATAACTGGTGAATTAACTGTATTTACATTCACCATAATTATCTTATGTTTATTTCCTTTCAATCATTGGAAACATCCGCCTTGACAAAGGGTCATCTGGACTTGAAACATTAGCTCTTTTCTCTCCCGACAGATGCTGCCAGACCTGCTGGGCTTTCCAGTATTTTTCCTTTGGTTTCAAATTCCAGCATCCGCAGTAATTTGCTTTTATTTATTGGAAACATTCTGTTTCTAACTGCACTGTTTCACTGTCAGCCGAAATTACCTGTGCTATTTTAAGCAAGTCATTAACCCATTCAAATTAAACAGGTTCATGCTTGAACTATCAGGGTGAGGAATTTCACGCGAGTGTGTAAGTGTTCGTGTCCATTGTTCCAGAGTAAAATTTGATTTTTTTTAAAGGCTCTCCATATTGATATTTCTAGTTTCAACCAAGGATACAGCACCATCACTTGGTAACAATGGGCACTCAGTTCATATCTATTGATTCAACAGGGCATGTTTGCTGTGTGCTATGTTGTAATGCAAAAAAGCACAATTTTGAAAACAGCAATGCAAAGTTACATGGCATCCTCTGACATAAAGACTGTTCATTTATTTTCCCAATAGAGTGGTTAATTGCTGAAACTTGCAAGTAGAAAACATATCATTTACTGTGCAGATGGAACGATAAAAAATGAACTACTGCTAGGAATTGGAGATTGAATGCATTGCATATAATAATCCAACAGTCACTTCAACCTCTCCTTGCTGAAGTAGCACAAATCATTAAATTACAGACTAAAGAGTGCGCATATCCAGAGTTCTTAATGTTATTAGAATTTGATGCCAAATCAACTTGGAATAGCCTGTGGGTTTTCAAGTCAGGTGAAGGTAAAAAAATACATAGACTAGCGAAGATGAAAATGAAAATTGCTTATTGTCACAAGTAGGCTTCAAATGAAGTTACTGTGAAAAGCTTCTAGTCGCCACATTCCGGCACCTGTTCGCGGAGGCTGGTACGGGAACCTCTGATTACCTCTGATCCAGGGCTTTACTTCCTAACATCAATGTTTTAAATGATTCACTTTCTAATTTTATTGATTTGCTGTTTCATCCCTCTGATCTACCTAATCTTTTTCAAAACCATGTTGAACAAGTAGTTCCATGTTAAAAATGACAGTTTGGGGGCAGCACGGCGGCACAGTAGTTAGCACTGCTGCCTCACAGCGTCAAAGTCCCAGGTTCGATCCCGGCTCTGGGTCACTGACCATGTGGAGTTTGCACATTCTCTCCACGTTTGCATGGGTTTCGCCCCCACAACCCAAATGACGTGCAGGCTAGATGGATTGGCCACGCTAAATTGCCCCTTAATTGGAATAAATGAATTGGATACTCAATTGCAAAATGACAGTTTGGCATCCATGTTAACACAGAAACCAAACCGGACACTCCAGTGCAGTACTGAGGGAGTGTTGCACTTTTAGAGGTGCTGACCTTCGGATGAGATGGAAAAATTGAGGCCCCATCTACCTGCCTGGATTTCAATGTCCATTTGTAGCCCAAATAGTGGAATGCAATCCTTGAAATGGTGTAATAAAGGTCTTGGATACTTGCTCCATAGGCATTGATTTTTATTCCAACAGGAGACAAATACCCTTCCGCATTCCGCAATGAATCATGCTGAACATAAATCTTTTACTACTTTGTCAAAATTATGAGTTTCTTATCTCTAAACAAATATGCTTGCATCTTGATTTGTACAGAAAGAGCAGATCCCAAGTAGCTAGAGCCCACCCACTTAAATAAATCACCAACTCAAGAAGAATCCAGGGACTCAACTGTCCCTAATTGTACAGTTCATTTCCTGTCTTTAAAAAAAACCCCGAGGCCCTGCGACAGGCCTCTTGTTTTCTTGCCCTTTATACATACTTTTTTCCTCCTTTAATTACACAGAGGAAAATCTCCGTGAGACAGTAGCAGATACTGGTTCTGCTCAATGAATTTACGTCTTCCCCTGGGTTCAGGTTTCCCTTGACTTTTATATAAACACAATGTCTGTACTTTGGGAGGACAGTATAAACTTGCACGAGCTTCCACCTTCAGTGCCATCAGCACACGTACGGGCACATTGAGCCTGATTCAGACACTGGCCCTACCCTGGTATTGAGGCCAACATACCCTCAGATACCCTTCATCTCATCTCTGTTTTCTTTTTACCAGCCCCAAGCTTTGGGTCTCTTTTAATCTTTTAATTGGTCATTTGTATCCACAACCCCTGGCTGAGTATCCACCCTGATCATACAAGAACACAGAGCCATTATCACCCTGCATTCTTTTGACGTCTGTGAACCTCTATCATCATTTACAAGGCTTCCGCTTATGCAACTCTGCCTTGTGACAAAAGACTCATCACCCCAGGAAAGCATCCTATTAAACACAGATTTCTAGACCACCCTGATTAGGGGTAGCCTCGTCTTCACTTCTCAAACACGTAACTTTCGCTTGTACAACTCTGCACTGTGGATTTAGGCCCCGAAATAAACACGGATGCCTGGCAGCCCCAGATTCTGTGATAGAGATATTATAAAAAAGGAATTAGCAAAAGGTGAAAGCATCGGGACGGAGGGATAAGGGAAAGAAATCAGATATGAAGGAACAACAATATGAAGGAATACTGTTATCTCTCTCTCTCTCTACAGAATGTATTAAGCCCTTCTGGCATAGTACCTTGGATTCTTTGCCTCGGGATGGACACAGGGACATGGACCTGCAGAAGAAAGGACCCACAGACAGGAAGATCGAATTAACATACCCTGGATAAGAAGGACCTAATGCAGTGCCTAGATGCAGAAACCACGATCTGGCGCTACAATCAAGGGATATATTCAGAACTCTCACCTCAAAAAGCTTTTTTTTTCTTTCTGTTTTTGTATTTATCTGTATTTTCTACAGATTTATTTTGACATATTAGCCATCTAATTTTGTATTTATGATGTCTGCAGAATTTATATAAATCGGGTAAGGGATTTGGATTGTTTGCTGGAGATTCATGTACTTGCCTATCCTGGAACTTGGTTAGAATTGTGTGATTCGGTTCACTAACACTCACTGGATCAACAGGAGAAACTGTGGTAAAATGGCCAATGGCCTGAATCTTAGGTCTGACACAGAATTGGACACTTTAAATTCAGAATTTGACATTTTAAATTAAACCACTGTCAGAACCACAGCATGACTGATGGGAACTCAAACAGCCAAGTTCGAATATATTGGCCAGAGACAAATAAGCCAGGGTAAATTGGGATTTGTCCTGTAAACAGGAGACAGGAGATAATCGGCCCTATTCAGATAAATTGATTGTTGTGGATTGCCCAAATGCAGCCAGACATTCTGGCACCTCAATTTCCTGCCGTTATCTTATATGGGACAGTGCACCTGAGGATGGACCCGGAGTGGGAGGGGGGGGGGGGAGTTGGTGTTGTTCATGGTGTCCTGCAGAGTTGCAATTGACAACTCTATTGGCTGTTGCAACCCCTTCCCAGTGACCTAATTGGCTGAGGGCCAGAGAAATTTCTGGGAGGGCGCAAAGATGGGACATAAGAAGGGACACTCAGAGACCCTCCCCAGGGAAGACTCGGCATGGAGACAATGGCGAAGACTCAGTGGAAGACAAGAGAGCAGACAGAAGGGGCATGCGAGACCCAACTTTGCAATAGAAGGCCCTGAGATGACTGAGGTTCAGAGGATTGGACCCGCAGCTCATGTTAATCAACACGGGTAGTGTTAGAATCTTGGGAAGATAATATTTGGGACAATTGGGGAGAATAACTATTTTTTAATAAATTTGGGTTGAAACGTGAACCTGTGTTTGTCCTTTGTTCATCTTGTAAATAAGGACACCTAGGTAAAACATAAAATATTAAACTGAACAAAGTATCTGATAATTTATAGACAACAAAAGTCTATTACAACTGTACTCCTTGAAACTAGAATATAATTTGTATGTGAATTAATTCTTAACCGTCTTAACCTGTTGTGACAAAATTAAAGAAATTAATAAAATATTTCATTTGCAAAGTAAAACAAAGAGCACAATACAATTGTTCTTATTCCTGGACCCCTGAGATCTACAAAGACACCTGCAGAACCCGCAGCTTCTACATTCCAGAAATGCATTTGAATTCTAGGTGCATGCTGTGTTTAACCGGTATTTTGAATACTCCGTAAGTATCAAGGCTTCTGAATAGAACCTTGCTAAATCAGGTGAGGCATCCATTCTCTGTAAATACTGGCAGGGAATCAATTGGTGTAAAGCAAAATTACTCAAGAATGAAACACTGAAGTGCAATATTGCAATAATGCTGGCTGCAAATGAGTTTTATCTTGGCAAAATTCATTCCAAGGACGGTGTCAACACTCCAGTAACCTCATTAAATATGTCTTTCAAAGAGCTCAGGATGACAAGAGGGATTCCTCTTTTAACTGAGTCCTAATGATGATAGCCCATCTTTTATGCAGTAATGTGTATTGCAAGTAAAGGCCACAAAAATAAATTTGGTTTCTCAGGTCAGGAAATTTTATTTCCAAAATCCAAAATTGAACTAAAGGCCCATCAGTGCCACAATGTACCCAAAATATTTAACACTGCTGCCTCACGGTGCCGAGGACCCGGGTTTGATCCCGGCCCCGGGTCACTGTCTGTGTGGAGTTTGCACGTTCTCCCCGTGTCTGCGTGGGTTTCACCCCCACAACCCAAAGATGTGCAGGGAGGTGGATTGGCCACGCTAAATTGCTCCATAATTTGAAAAATTTTAAAAAACACTGCTGACTGAAATAAAACATCATAAATTTTGCCATTAAACTATACAGCCTCTCAAAATCTATTATTTACTCACCTTGACAGGTTGCTTTTCAAATTGGGCCCGAGCAGAACTCTTGTCCACGGTTGTTGATACAGGAGGTACTGACTGCTTGGGGCATTTGGAATATACAGCATCACATAAAAATGAGATATCCCTGAAATTAAGGTTGGGAAAGGCATAAATCATTGCACAATTATCAAATAACCACAAAGGATTAAAAAAAACAAATATATCTGTTGTTTTTAAATAATAATAAAATTTCATCTTTCCAGTCCTTTGGACAGCAAAAGATCTACAGTAAAATATTTAACTGGTTGACTTTCATGATCCTTAATTCGTTCACAACTTGATTCAAGCTAAAGTGATCTCAGCTAAAGGGCAGCACAGTGGTGCAGTGGTTAGCACTGCTGCCTCACGAAGCCAAGGTCCAAGGTTTAATCCCGGCTCTAGGTCACTGTCTGTGTGGAGTTTGCACTCTCCCCGTGTTTGCGTGGGTTTCACCTCCACAACACGAAGATGTGCAGGGTAGGTGGATTGGCCACACTAAATTACCTCTTAATTGGAAAAAGTGAATTGGGCACTCTAAATTTATGTTTTTATTAAATAAAGTGTTCTCAGCTTATCCCTCAAATCTAAAATGTTATCTTTGATTTAAGTTGTAAACTGATATTACAACCTTAAAGAGCCCTACCTCCTAATAATATTTCCACAAGGGGACTTCCGGGTGTGGCTATACAGAGCTAGGTCGCATATTCGGTAGCTCCTGCTTGGAATGGACTTTTGGGCTCTTTTGCAGGGCCCCCACGGCATTTGTTTGACATTTCCCGGTGTGGCAAGAGGACTGCAACATTCCCCTGACAGTGTCCCCCAGAAGTGTTGTGTCTTTTGGCTGCCAGGCCCGGCAGAAGCAGTGGAAGATTTGGCTGCAACAGGATAAACAGCATTTGCAGCAGTTTGCAGCATGCAAGCGGGGAAAGGGCATGCTTAAAGCTGCAAACAGTCCTGAGGACCTTTATCAAAAGTGAATTCTAACAGCAGAGGGAACAACTGTGAAAAGATCTCACCAGGGCCACTGAAGAAGCGGGGACGAGGCTTCCGGTGGCGGCCATGGAGGAGTAGGTCACGCATTCGGCAGCTCCCGTCTGGAACGGACACTTAGACCTTTTTCAGGAGTTTCCACGGACATTTTGGGGCAGATTGGTGAAGCGAACACTGCCAAAAGGATTCCCTCTCGAGACTTTTGGGCTCTTTTCAGGGCCCCCAAGGGCACTTTTTCAACGTTTCCCGGTGTGGGAAGGAGTTAATAATAGTTCCCCGTCAGTATATGGCTTTAACTAGGAGCGGGGTGACAAAAAAGGTGGTGGTGGACCAGAAGAAGGGAGGGAAGAAGGACAAAATGGCGGTGGGCGGAGACCAAGCAGCGTGGAGGCAGTGGGCGGAGGAGCAACAGGAGGGTATCCAGCGCTGCCTCAGAGAGATTAAAAAGGACCTGCTAGAGCCGATGAAAGCTTCTATTGATAAGCTGCTGGAGACACAGACGGCCCAGGGGGTGGCGATCCGAGAGGCTCAACAAAAGATCTCTGTCAATGAGGACGAGATCTTAGTCCTGGCGGTAAAGGTGGAGGCGCACGAGGCGCTCCACAAGAAATGGCAGGAGCGGTTCGAAGAGATGGAGAATCGGTCGAGGCGGAAGAATCTGCGGATTCTGGGCCTCCCGGAGGGGCTGGAGGGGCCGGACGTGGGGGCCTATGTGGTCACCATGTTAAACTCGCTGATGGGAGCGGGGTCCTTCCAGGGGCCCCTGGAGCTGGAAGGGGCCCATAGAGTGTTGGCGAGGAGGCCCAAGGCTAACGAGCCTCCGCGGGCGGTGCTGGTGCGGTTCCATCGGTTCGTCGATCGGGAGTGTGTGCTCAGGTGGGCCAAGAAGGAGAGGAGCAGCAGGTGGGAGAACACGGAGGTTCGGATATATCAGGACTGGAGTGCGGAGGTGGCGAAGAGGAGGGCCGGGTACAATCGAGCGAAGGCGGTGCTGCACAGGAAGGGGGTGAAGTTTGGCATGTTGCAGCCGGCGCGATTGTGGGTTACCTACAAGGACCGGCACCATTATTTTGCGTCTCCGGAGGAGGTGTGGGCCTTTGTTCAGGCCGAGAAGCTGGACACAGACTGAGGGTCGGGATGGGCGATTGGGGACTGCGGTGGATATGTTATGCCTATTTTTGGTTTGGTGGGGGGGGCGCCTTTGCATTGTTTTGGGTTTCTTTTTCTCTATGTTTTTCTCTTTCGGGTTGGGGAGGGTGGATGGGGCGGGTTGGGCACTGCTTTGGTTGGTGGCGGGGCCTGGTAGGTGGGGAGCGCGGGATTTTTTTCCCGCGCCGAAGACTGGGGGGGGACGGGACCGGGGCGGGGAAGCGAGGATTGTTTCCCACGCTTAGAACGGAGGGGGAAAGCCTGTGATTGGGGAGCGGGAGAGGAGGGTGTGCCACACAATGGGAGGAGTCGAAGGGGAGGCGGGAGTGGCCGGGGTCAGCAGGAGTCAGCTGACTTGCGGAAGTGCAATGGGGGGAGTAAACCAGCTAGGATGGGTCCTAGCCGGCGGGGGGGGGGGGGGGGGGGGGGGGAATCGAGTTGCTGCTGCTAAGATCAAGGAGGAACTGGAGCGAGTGGGGTGGGTCAAGACGGGGGTATGCCGCTGTGGGGAACGGGCCGGGTGTGGGGTGCGGGCGCGTGGCTGGCCGAGGAGGGGTCATGGCTAGTCGGCGGGGGAGGGGGGCGGGTAGCCCCCTAATCCGGCTGATAACCTGGAATGTAAGGGGACTGAATGGGCCGGTTAAGCGGGCCCGCGTGTTCGCGCACCTGAAGGGGCTCAAGGCGGATGTGGTTATGCTCCAGGAGACACACCTGAAGGTGGCAGACCAGGTAAGACAGAGGAAAGGGTGGGTAGGTCAGGTGTTTCACTCGGGGCTAGATGCCAAAAATCGAGGGGTGGCGATCTTGGTGGGAAAGAAGGTGTTATTCGAGGCGTCGAGCATTGTGGCAGATAATGGCGGTAGGTACATAATGGTAAGTGGTAAGTTGCAGGGAGAGAGGGTGGTACTGGTCAATGTGTATGCTCCGAACTGGGACGATGCGGGTTTTATGTGGCGTATGTTGGGTCGGATCCCAGACTTGGAAGTGGGGGGCCTGATAATGGGTGGAGACTTTAACACGGTGTTGGATCCTGCACTGGATCGCTCCAGGTCTAGGACGGGTAGGAAGCCAGCGGCGGCTAGAGTGTTGAGGGGATTTATGGACCAAATGGGAGGGGTGGACCCTTGGAGATTTGCAAGGCCGGGGGCTAGGGAATTTTCATTCTTCTCACATGTCCATAAGGCTTATTCTCGAATCGACTTTTCATTTTGAGTAGGGCGCTGATAGCGAGAGTAGAGGATACCGAGTATCAGCAATAGCCATTTCGGACCACGCCCCGCATTGGGTGGACTTGGAGATGGGGGAGGAGAGGGACCAGCGCCCGCTGTGGCGCTTGGAGGTGGGGCTGTTGGCGGACGAGGAGGTGAGCGAGCGGGTCCGAGGAAGTATAGAGAGGTACTTGGAGACCAACGACAACGGGGAGGTCCGAGTGGGGATGGTATGGGAGGCACTGAAGGCGGTGGTGAGGGGAGAGCTGATCTCCATCAGGGCCCACAAAGAGCGGAGGGAGCGGGGGGAGAGGGAGAGGCTGGTGGGGGAGATGGTGAGGGTAGACAGGAGGTATGCGGAAGAACCTGAGGAAGGATTGTTGTTGAAGAGGCGCAGCCTCCAGGCCGAATTCGACCTGGTGACCACCAGGAAGGCGGAGGTGCAGTGGAGGAAGGCCCAGGGGGCGGTCTACGAGTATGGGGAAAAGGCAAGCCGGATGCTGGCGCATCAGCTTCAGAAGCGGGACGCAGCTAGGGAGATTGGGGGAGTTAAGGACAGGGGAGGGAGCGTGGTGCGGAGTGGGGTTGGCATCAATGAGGTCTTCAGGGACTTTTACGAGGAATTGTACCGATCCGAGCCCCCACGGGAGGAGGGAGGGATGGGCCGTTTCCTGGACCAATTGAGGTTTCCAAAGATGGAAGAGGGACTGGTGGCGGGACTGGGGGCCCCGATTGGGCTGGAGGAGCGGATCAAAGGGATAGGAAGCATGCAGGCGGGGAAGGCGCCGGGGCCGGACAGTTTCCCGGTCGAGTTCTATAAAAAATATATGGACCTGTTGGGCCCGCTGTTAGTTAGGACCTTTAATGAGGCAAGGGAGGGGGGGTTTTACCCCCGACGATGTCCCGGGCACTGATCTCCTTGATCCTGAAGCGGGACAAGGATCCCCTGCAATGTGGGTCTTACAGACCGATTTCCTTACTAAATGTAGATGCCAAGGTGCTGGCGAAGGTCTTAGCCACGAGGATTGAGGATTGTATGCCGCAGATCATCCATGAAGACCAGACGGGGTTTGTGAAGGGGAGACAGTTGAACGCGAATGTGCGGAGGCTTTTGAACGTTATCATGATGCCGGCGAGGGAGGGAGAGGCGGAGATAGTGGTGGCGATGGACGCTGAGAAAGCCTTCGATAGGCTAGAGTGGGGGTACCTGTGGGAGGTGCTGAAGAGGTTCGGGTTTGGGGAGGGGTTTGTCAGGTGGGTTAGGCTGTCGTACGAGGTCTCGATGGCAAGTGTGGCCACAAATAGGAGGAGGTCCGAGTACTTTCGGTTGCACCGAGGGACGAGACAGGGGTGTCCCCTGTCCCCCCTGCTCTTCGCACTGGCGATTGAACCCCTGGCTATGGCACTGGGAGAGTCGAGGAACTGGAGGGGGTTGGTGCGGGGTGGGGAGGAGCACAGGGTGTCGCTTTATGTGGACGAACTGCTGCTATATGTGGCGGACCCGGTGGGAGGAATGCCAGAGGTAATGAGGATGCTTAGGAAATTTGGGGACTTTTCGGGATACAAGCTCAATATGGGGAAGAGCGAGCTGTTCGTAGTTCAGATAGGGGACCAGGAGAGGGGGATTGGCGAGCTCCCACTAAAAAGGGCAGAGAGGAGTTTCAGATATTTGGGGGTCCAGGTGGCCAGGAGCTGGGGGGCCCTGCATAGGCTTAACTTTACAAGGCTGGTGGAGCAAATGGAGGAGGAGTTCAAGAGGTGGGACGCGTTGCCGCTGTCCCTGGCGGGTAGGGTGCAGTCGATCAAAATGACGATGCTCCCAAGGTTTTTGTTCCTGTTCCAGTGCCTCCCCGTGTTTATCCCGAAGGCTTTTTTCAGGCGGGTTAACAGGAGTGTAATGGGGTTTGTGTGGGCGCGAGGGACTCCGAGGGTGAGAAGGGTGTTCCTGGAGCGGAGTAGAGATAGGGGGGGCTGGTGCTGCCCAACCTCTGTGGGTACTACTGGGCCGCCAATGCGACAATGGCGCGCAAGTGGGTGATGGAGGGGGAGGGGGCTGCATGGAAGAGGCTGGAGACGGCGTCCTGAGTGGGTACGAGTCTGGGGGCGCTGGCAACGGTGCCGCTGCCGCTCCCTCCAAGGAGGTATACCACGAGCCCGGTGGTGGTGGCGGCCCTCAAAATTTGGGGGCAGTGGAGGCGGCATAGGGGGGAAGTTAGGGCCTCGGCGTGGACCCCATTACGGGGGAACCACCGGTTCGCCCCAGGAAGAACAGGTTGAGGGTTTTCGGGGTGGCACAGGGCAGGCATACAAAAGTTAGGGGACCTGTTTGTGGACGGGAAGTTCGCGAGCTTGGGTGAGCTGGAGGAGAAGTACGGGCTCCCCCCGGGGAACACCTTCAGGTACTTACAGGTAAGGGCGTTTGCCAGACGGCAGGTGGTGGAATTCCCACGGCTACTGCCACACACAGTACAGGACAGGGTGCTCTCGGGGGGGTGGGTGGGATTAGGGAAGATCTCGGAAACTTACCAGGTGATGCAGGAGGAGGAGGAGGCCTCGATGGTGGAGTTGAAAGGTAATTGGGAGGAGGAGTTGGGAGAGGAGATCGAAGAGGGGACGTGGGCAGATGCCCTAGGGAGGGTGAACTCTTCCTCTTCATGCGCGAGGCTCAGCCTCATACAGTTTAAGGTGCTGCACAGGGCACACATGACCGGGACAAGGATGAGCAGGTTCTTTGGGGGTGAGGACAGGTGTGTTAGGTGCTCAGGGAGCCCAGCAAATCACACCCATATGTTCTGGGCATGCCCAGCACTGGAGAAATTTTGGAAGGGCGTAGCGAGGACGGTGTCGAGGGTGGTAGGATCCAGGGTCAAACCGGGCTGGGGGCTCGCAATATTTGGGATGGCAGAGGAGCCGGGAGTGCAGGAGGCGAAAGAGGCTGGAATTCTGGCCTTTGCGTCCCTGGTAGCCCGGCGGAGGATTCTCCTTCAGTGGAAAGATACAAGGCCCCCAAGTGTGGAATCCTGGATCAGCGATATGGCAGGGTTCATTAAATTGGAGAGGGTGAAATTCGCCTTGAGAGGGTCGGTACAAGGGTTCTTTAGGCAGTGGCAACCGTTCTTAGACTTTCTGGCAGAACGCTAGACATTGGTCAATGGCAGCAGCAGCTCGGGGGGTGGTGGGGGGGGGGGGGGGGGGGGGTTTACTTTATTTTTGTTTATGTTATTTACACTGGAAGGGTCTGAGGGGGTGTATATACCTGTTGTCTTAAGTCGGGGTGTTAATGTTAATTTATTATTTAGGTACAGGGGGAGAGGGGTTTGGGGGGTTGCTTTTTTAGATTGTGTTTTGTACTTACCTCTGTTGGGTTCTTTTTTCTTTCTCATTTTGTTATTGATATTTTATGAAAACCTTTAATAAAAATTATTTAAAAAAAATAAAATAATGTTTCCACAATATTTTCTTTACTGAGAAATTGAGAATAGGAGGAAATAGTGTTTGTTTACAAAAACAATTGGAGCTGGCAAAAAGAGAAACTCATATACATGCAGAAGGGAGAAATATATAGAAGCCAGTAGGGTCAACAGGAGCAAGGAGAAATCAGAAGTTTGGAAGGTGCCAAGAGAATGATTCAGGAACTTTGGGAATCAAAGGCAAGAAAGACATCACAAATAATAATGAAGCAGAAGACTAAAGATTGTACAGACAAAAATAAATGATGAGTATGGCTCTAACACACTACTGGTCAAATTACTGGACTATAAACCGAAGAATGCATGTTGAAATCCTATTATGACTGTTTGTGAATTGGAATATTTTTCAAAATCAAAACAAATCTGGAATAATAAGGTAGCAAAGTAACTATGTAGTTGTCAGATTATCATAAAATCCAATTGGTTCCGGAATGTCCTTAGGGACACTATTGTTCTTCCCTGGTCTGGTCTGTATATTAGTGGCTTTGAAAGTGGGTAAGTGTACTCCTGGGTATATGGCAAAAATTTCTAAGGGAACTTCTCTTTTACTTTGTAATAGTAGATTTTTTGGGATGAGAATTATTTTCCTACCACCAGGGTTTCCTCTGGTGCTGGGGCTCATGCGCCATCATTCATCTTCCCACTGCTCATTGTTCCTCCAATCACAGGTTGTTTCTCTCCTGCACTAAAGGCACACAAGTGAAATGCAGTTGTGGCTATTAGCAGCAAGGGGGGGGGGGAAACAACCTGTGATTGGAGGAGCAGCAAGAAGGTAAATATTGGCACATGAGCCTGAGCACTGGCACAGAGGTGGTGAGATTGGCAATGACCCAGATATCACCCAAAAGTGGTGTGAAATCCAAGCAGGTTAAAAGATGCTGCACCACCTTAGAATCTCTCTCTGCAGCAGCCAGCAACAGCAACGGAACAACGGTGATATTTACCGGCCACCATGAGGAGGACCATCATGTCATCAACAGAAGGAAGACCAGAGCCAGAGCATCAGACTAGACCAAGGCTACAGGAGTCCAATACAGTTAAAGGCTTTTATCTGTCTGAGTACTTCCTAGTCACTCTAAAGTTAAGTTAAGGTCTAGTATGAACTTCAATAGTCTGTAAAATAATTTGTGTTGGATAGTGTGATTGATTAACTCTAACATTGTGTAAGTGTGAATAAATCCTATTTGATTAAACAAAACCAGCTCGCAGTCATTTATCCACCGCATACAGGTTAAAGACACACTGTGGTAGCAACAATTGGCGAACTCTGGTGGTACATCAACAAGAAGTAACTCTGTTGCTCCGATACCGATTCCCGCAAAACCTAATATTTCTGGAGATTTAGCCTGAGCCCGAATTAAGACTGCAAATGCCAATGCGACGGCCAAGATTTCAAGTAAATCGAAGGGATTAGAAGAGTGAAAGATCATTTAAAAATCAGGAACAACAGATGTGTACTCCGTATTGGACGAATAACTTTTTTTTTCCGGGAAATTGTGTACTAATTGCATGTGTGACTAACGAGGAGGATAGGGTAAACTCTGCAAGTTTGCATTTAAACTCGGAGGATTAGAACTGGAACATAACACAAAGCCCTACCCACAGCCTAGTCGACTCCCTACTCCTTGTCCTTGAAAATGGCTGGAAAGAGCTAAGAGGTCGAGAATTGTCCCACATGGGAAGTGAAAATAAGAGAATATATAAAGAAGAAAGGGTGGCCCCTATGGGCAGAATTTTGTTCAAATACTGAGCTAGGTCCCGGAGGCTTAGGACAGAAGTACTGGGATGATTTGACGAAGGCTCAGAGAAAGTGAGCAGCCATTTTATTGCAATAAATTTGCAAAAGTTGAGTTTTATGTCATTGTTCAGCTGATAAAGTTAAACGTTAAGTTAAATATTTACCGGTTTCAAAGGTTTGTATTTATAAAATTATTTTTGTTTAATAAATGTTTTCCATTAAACTTTACAAGCTTCTACAAATGGCTTACTGAAACATCAAAACTCAACATTTAATTGTGAAATAATTCTAAATGAACAAGATAATTGAAGTAAACAAGGCAGAAACATAATAACACAGGTAACACGGTGTTAACACTGCTGCCTCACAACAAAAGTGACGTGTGTTCAAAAACAAAGAACAAAGAAAAGTACAGCACAGGAACAGGCCCTTCAGCCCTCCAAGCCAGCGCCGACCATGCTGCCCATCTAAACTAAAATTTTCTGCACTTCTGGGGTCCGTATCCCTCTATTCCCATCCTAGTCATGTATTTGTCAAGATGCCCCTTAAATGTCACTATCGTCCCAGCTTCCACCACCTCCTTCGGCAGCGAGTTCCAGGCACCCACTACCCTCTGCGTAAAAAACTTGCCCCTCGCACCTTAAACCTATGCCCCCTAGTAATTGACCCCTCTATCCGGGGAAAAAGTCTCTGACTATCCACTCTGTCTATGCCCCTCATAATTCTCGCCCCTCAACCTCCTTTGTTCCAGTGAGAACAAACCAAGTTTATTCAACCTCTCCTCATAGCTAATGCCCTCCATACCAGGTAACATCCTGGTAAATCTCTTTTGCACTCTCTCTAAAGCCTCCACATCCTTCTGGTAGTGTGGTGGCCAGAATTGAACACTATATTCCAAGTGTGACCTAACTAAGGTTCTATACAGCTGCAACATGATTTGCCAATTTTTATACTCAATGCCACGGCCAATGAAGGCAAGCATGCCATATGCTTTCTTGACTACCTTCTCCACCTGTGTTGCCCCTTTCAGTGACCTGTGGACCTGTACACCAAGATCTCTCTGACTGTCAATACTCTTGAGGGATCTACCATTCACTGTATATTCCCTACCTCTAATAGACCTTCCAGAAAACCATAGCACCTGGAGAAAACCGTACCATGGGGACAACATATAAACTCCACACAGACAGTCACCAAAGCCGTAATTGAACCCAGGATCCTGACGCTGTGAGGCAGCAGTGCTAACCATTGTGCCCCGTAGCTCCACCTTTTTCTGGGTGCTTCGGTTTCCTCCCACAGTCCAAACATGTGCAGGTTAGATGGATTGGCTACGCTAAATTGCCCCATATTGTCCAGAGGTTAGGTGGGGTTACAGGGATAGCGCGGGTGCATGGGCCTGGGTAGGTTGGTGCTCTTTCGGAGCGCCAGTGCAGACTCAATGGGCTGAATGGCTTCTTCTGCACTGCAGTGATTCTATGATTCCATGAACACAAATCAAAAGAAAATCAGGTGTTACAAGGACAGTGACAGCAAAAAGCATACAAACACTTTTAAGCATGCCACACGTAAAGTTATATAATAATAGTATAGATTTTTAAAGTTTCACAGATTTAATACAAATAACCAAACCTATGTTCAGTTATAAATTGTCACATTTAATTATTTAAAAATTTAATTACTTTAAAAGAACGAGTAGCAACAGCAATGCATGTACAAATGAAAGAGCAACAAAAACTACTTTAAAAACTTCTACATACCTTTAGTACACTTGTGAACATATTGCTCTGTCTTCAATGAAAATCTGCAGTTTAAATGCCTGCCTTCAATGGGCAGACCCTACCTGGCCCCGTCATAAGGGCCAGGGCTGCACTCCTCTTGCGCCGCACTGGAGCCGGCGCGATTGTTGGACTGAAGGCCGAGACTGCCGCATGGAGAGGAAGATTCACCACGATACCCGAGTGCAGGTAAGTGTGCATATTTCCATTTCAGAATCAGCCGTTAGCCAGATGTTACGGGCCACATGGGCGACATGGTAGCACGGTGGTTAGCACTGTTGTTTCACAGTGCCAGGGACCTGGGTTCGATTCCTGGCTTGGGTCACTGTCTGTGCGGATTCTGCACATTCTCCCCATGTCTGCATGGGTTTCCTTTGGGTGCTCCGGTTTCCTCCCGCAAATACCAAAAGATGCGTTGTTAGGTGGATTGGACATGCTGAATTCTACCTTAGTGTACCCGAACAGGCGCCAGAGTGTGGTGACTAGGGGATTTTCACAGTGACTTAATTGCAGTGTTAATGCAAACCTACTTATGACACTAATAAAGATTATAAAAAGAAAATTCACCTGAATACAATTTAGGAACTTTTGCCCCTCTCCTCCCTTTATACTACCACTGTCCCAGTCTACATTTGAGTAATTAAAGTCTCCCATTAAAACTACTCTGCAATGTTTGTCTCTCTTTGTAATTTCTCTGCAGATTTGTTCTTCTACACTAGCTGGTGGTCTGTAGATTATACCGTGCAATATAATTGCAACCTATTTTGTTCCTTAGCTCTAGCCAAACTAATTCTGTTCCTGAAGCCTCTGGAAAATCCTCTTTCTGCAGCACTACTATGCTCTCCTTAACCAAACATTGGCACTGTAAAATATAAACCTCCCCATCTCAAAGGTTCTAAAAACCTACCTTCCAGCTCGGGCCAGTGAGACGGGCTGATCTATCAAGTACTTGAATTTGGTTCTTCGAGTTGGGTGATGCCATACACTATCAGTTGGTCGGATGTGATGTAACTGAGGAGACAGAGAATAAGACCTATTTCAGTGTAGGGCATGGATTTGTGTAACTGAAGCAAATGAATGTGCCAAAATAAAACCCAACCTGCATTTTATTTTCCTTTGCCTATTCAAATTAATTAACCCTCAAATTTAGAGTTTAAAAAAAATAAATCTTTCTATGAGCAAAAAATGCTTGAAGTGCACTATTAGTACCTCTTCACTTAAGGCCACATTATTATGGTGCTTCAATATGTTGAATGTAGAAAAACTATATATTCTAATCTGCAACTTCCTCCACCCTATTGCTTCATTGAAACCAGGAGAAATCAAGAAAAATCAAGTGGGCAGCATGGTCGCACAGTGGCTAGCACAGTTGCTTCACAGCTCCAAGATCCCAGGTTCGATTCCCGGCTTGGGCCACTGTCTGTGCGGAGTATGCACATTCTCACCGTGTCTGCATGGGTTTCCTCCGGGTGCTCTGGTTTCCTCTCACAGTCCAAAGAAGTGCAGGTTAGATGGATTGGCTATGCTAAATTGCCCTTAGTGTCCAAAAAAGGTTAGGTGGGATTACGGGGATAGGTTGGAAGTGTGGGCTTAAATGGGGTGCTCTTTCCAAGGGCCGGTGCAGAATCGATGGGCCGAATGGCTTCCTGCTGCACTGTAAATTCTATGATTCTATGAAAATTGTTACTGCAGTTAAGTGAGGAAACATCATAGGCAGAATTTAATACCTAAGGCACTTTCTGAGGCAAGGGGCCATGTGGTTGGGCAGAAATGTGTAAGGTGGAGATAACCCTAATTTCTCACGAACAGAGGGATCCAGAGTAAGTCCCGCTACTCTTAAAATCGACCTCCCTCTCCACTGCATTTGCTGGGCCCTTCTTATATGGCCAAGCAAAACTCCCCACATGCACCTACTTCTGTGTGCTCTGTCGTCAATGACTGGTCTAGGCTATACAGCAGTAATAGTAGTGGCCAACGCTTTTGGGAAAACTGGTAGACATCAGGGGCGAAATTCTCCCCCAACGGCGGGATGCCCGCCGACTGGCGCCAAAGCCGGCGCCAATCAGACGGGCATCGCGCCGGCCCAAAGGTGCGGAAGGCTCCGCATCTTTGGCGGCCTAGCCCCAACATTGAGGGGCTAGGCCGACGCCGGAGGGATTTCCGCCCCGCCAGCTGGCGGAAATGGCGTTTGTTTCCCCGCCAGCTGGCGCGGAAATGCGGCGCATGCGCGGGAGCGTCCGCGGCCGCTGTCAGTTTCCCAGCGCATGCGCGGGAGCGTCCGCGGCCGCTGTCAGTTTTCCAGCGCATGCGCGGGAGCGTCAGCGGCCGCTGTCAGTTTCCCGCGCATGCGCAGTGGGAAGAGTCTCTTCCGCCTCCGCCATGGTGGAGGCCGTGGCGGAGGCGGAAGGGAAAGAGTGCCCCCGCGGCACAGGTCCGCCATGGATCGGTGGGCCCTGATCGCGGGCCAGGCCACCGTGGGGGCACCCCCCGGGGTCAGATCGCCCCGCGCCCCTCCCCAGGACCCCGGAGCCCGCCCACGCCGCCTGGTCCCGCCGGTAAATACCAGGTTTGATTTACGTCGGCGGGACAGGCAATTCCTGGGTGGGACTTCGGCCCATCCGGGCCGGAGAATCCAGCGGGGGGACCCGCCAACCGGCGCGGCCGGATTCCCGCCCCCGCCCAATCTCCGGGAGCGGAGACTTCGGCGGGGGCGGGGGCGGGATTCACGGCGGCCAACGGCCATTCTCCGACCCGGCGGGGGGTCGGAGAATGACGCCCCTTGTGCCTGTTCTAGACATGATGCCATCAGGCCTCCTGAAAATGGCAGCAGTGGGTTGCCACCGTTTTTCCAGCTGTACCTGTTAAGTTCTGCTCCATATTTCTATACCCAGCCTTGAGAGTCACAAAAAGGATGGTGACCCTGACTAGTAAACTAACCACCGCCAGGTTAGTATTTAAACTAAATGAAAATCGCTTATTGTCACAAGTAGGCTTCAAATGAAGTTACTGTGAAAAGCCCCTAGTCGCCACATTCCGGCGCCTGTTCGGGGGGGCTGGTACGGGAATTGAACCGTGTTGTTAGCCTGGTTTGCTTTCAAAGCCAGCGATTTAGCCCTGTGCTAAATAGCCCCTAAAAGGATGCTAACATCATCAAAAATTATTTGGAAAACCTATTTGTTCCCATTATTTGAAAAAAGCAATGAAGAGAGTGTTATATCTCCTCCAACAACCTGTTGAATCTACGTCAGTTGATAGATTTTTGTTAGACAAGAATTACAGAATCAAGACAGATAGATGGAGTCAAGATATAGATCAGCAATGATCTAATTGAATGATGGCACAGGCTTGAGGTGCTGACGAGCCTACTCCTACCCCCCTGTTCCTATCGATGTTGTGACAGTTGTACACAAGTGACACTATGCTGGTGATTTGCATCATTGTGTATTTGCTAACAAGGATAAATTTAACTTGTTTTGGTAAAAAAAATAGTGGCTCTGGAAGACTCAATTTTTACATAACATTTATTTTTGAATGCACATTGGATGTCCTGAACAGAACAGAAGAAAACTAAAAGAGAAGGTTGCTTCAGTTTTTTAAAGGCATCTGTGCTCTGTGCTATAGAACAGTCAATAAGGCTGCCCTCTACTGATCAATAATGCATGCTATTTATTTTATGCTTGAGATTTGTGGGGCGAAATTCTCCGTTATTGGCGGAAAGTCCGCCGATCGGCGCAAAAAATGGCGCAAATCCGACTTGCGTCACGTCGGAAAAATGGGTCGATAGTCTCCGGCCCGAAATGGGCTAGCAGCGACGTAACGGGATCCGCGCTTGCGCAGTGGTTCACGCCGTGCAGCATCATACGCGCTGCATGGCGTGACGGCTCATAAGGCCGCGCTGCTCCCCCCCACCCGACCGCAACACCCGACCGCAACACCCGACTGGATGGCTGGCCGTCGCTCAGCCCCGAGGTTTGAGTCACGCGATGTGGAGGCGCTCCTGGACGCGGTGGAGCAGAGGAGGGACGCCCTGTATCCCGGGCACGGCCGCAGAGTTGCCCCACGCCACAGCCGGCGTCTGTGGAGGGAAGTGGCAGAGGCCGTCACCGCTGTGGCCCTGACACCACGGACAGGCACCCAGTGCCACAAGAAGGTGAACGACCTCGTCAGAGCAGGCAGGGTGAGCCTCCCCCATATCCCCCCCTCCCCATATCCCCCCCTCCCCCATATCCCCCCCTCCCCCATATCCCCCCTCCCCCATATCCCCCCCTCCCCCATATCCCCCCTCCCCCATATCCCCCATATCCCCCCTCCCCATATCCCCCCTCCCCCATATCCACCCCTCCCCCATATCCCCCCTCCCCCATATCCCCCCTCCCCCATATCCCCCCTCCCCATATCCCCCCTCCCCCATATCCCCCCCTCCCCCATATCCCCCCCTCCCCCAAATCCCCCCTCCCCCATATCCCCAAGTGAATCCAGCCCTAACCTTAACCTCTGCAATGCACGCGCAACCGATGGCGTGCATTCATATACCTGCCTAACACTGTTGCCTTTTACCCCTGCCCCCCCCCCCCCCACAGGAGAAGCGCGCACACAACAATAGGGAGCATGTGAGGACTGGAGGAGGGCCCGCTGATGAGAGGCCACTGACCGAACACCAGGAAAGGGCCCTGGAACTGGCTGGCGGACCTGAGGACCGGGAGGTTGCTGATGCAGAGGTCGGGGGCGTACTAGCAAGTGAGCCACCGACAGCCCGTCCCCATATCCCCTCTCCCCTATATCCCCCTCCTCCGTATCACCTGATCACTGCCTGATGTCTAACCATGCATGCTTCATTGTGTATCGCAGGACCAAACGTCCAGGCACCCATCCCCGCAGATGCAGACCGCCCGCAGGATGCCCCTCGCACACCACGGGAGACGGAGAGACCCGGACCCTCCAGCATGCGACACCCGCAGGATGCCCCTCGGAGGCCACGGGAGACGGAGAGACCTGGAGCAACAGGGAGACGACACCCCCGTCACGTGCGGGGGCGACCACCCAGCGACAAGGGGGGCAGCCACAGGCCCCCGTCACATCCGAGCCAGGACACCACTACCCAGGATACCACTACCCAGGACACCACTACCCAGGACACCACTACCCAGGACACCCCTACCCGGGACAGCACTACCCAGGAAGACGAAATACCGGACAGTGACTCAGAGTGGATGGGTGGAGACGAACCCCCACCCCAAAGTGCCATGGACTCAGAGTGGGACGAAGAGCACGACACAACGCCACTGCTGTCACCAACACCCTCCACCATCGAAGAAACACTCACCACAGTTGGGCACTTTAGTGATGAGGCATCTGGTACACTCACTGGTGCGCACAACACAGCCGTCCTGGTACAGCAGGTGGAGGTAGGAGCAGCAGAGGGACCGGGCGGTCGGAGGGCAGCCCAGCCCAAGCGAACATCTGCCGCCCAGATGGATCCCGGACCACAATGATGCGGCCGACCCTATCTGACCGATACTGGAGGGCGCCCCCAGAGAGGTCCAGGCACCTGAAACGCATCTTCAGCACGCCAAAGCACCTCTCTATCACTCCCCTTGTCGCTACATGGGCATCATTGTAGCGGTTCTCCGCCTCATTGCGTGGCCTCCGTATAGGCGTCATCAGCCACGATCGCAATGGGTAGCCCCTGTTGCCCAGCAACCAGCCCCTCAGCCGGGGATGGCGTCCCTCGTACATGCCGGGGATGGATGACCGCGACAACACGAATGAGTCGTGTACACTGCCTGGGTGACGGGCGCAGACGTGCAGGATCATCATGCGGTGGTCGCAGACCACCTGTACGTTCATCGAATAGGTCCCCTTCCTATTAGTGAACATGGCCCTGTTATCTGCAGGTGGCCGCATGGCGACGTGCATCCCATCGATCGCGCCCTGGACCATGGGGAACCCGGCCACGGCAGAGAAGCCCACGGCCCGGGCATCTTGGCTGGCCCGGTCCACGGGGAAGCGGATGTAGCGGTGCGCCATGGCACATAGGGCATCTGTCACTGCCCGGATGCACCGGTGCACTGATGTCTGCGATATGCCGGACAGGTCCCCACTCGGTGCCTGGAATGACCCCGTTGCATAAAAGTTCAGGGCCACCGTAACCTTGACGGACACGGGGAGAGGGTGTCCCCCGCCAGTGCCACGCGGTGACAGGTGTGCCAGCAGGTGGCAGATGTGTGCCACGGTTTCCCGGCTCATCCGGAGTCTCCTCCTGCATTCCCGGTCCGTGAGGTCCTGGTATGACTGCCGGGTCCGGTACACACGGGGCGCCCTCGGGTGCCTCCGTTGCCATGGGGCCGCGACGTCCTCCTCCCCCTCCTCGTCCTGTCGGTCAGGTGTCCCTCCAGCCTGGGCGGCTGCCGCCTGCCCTTCTGCGGCAGCCTGCGCCGCCTCTCTGGCACGCTCCTCCTCCTCCTCATCCAGGGCAACATAGACATGAGCGGCTGCCACCACGGCGGCCAACATCGCTGGATGATCTGAAAACATGACGGCCTGGTGGAGGGGGAGGGGAACGACGACATGTCATCATTGCCCATATCCCTACCTCCCCCCAGCCAGGTGGCATGGACCGCATGGGTCCAACTGTTGGAGGCTGGCACCTGGCCAGGTGGACCAACTCACTTGCCCTCCCATCCCCCTCCTCGGCACGGACCCCCCCCAACCTCCACCCCAGCACGGACCCCCCCCCCCAACCTCCACCCCGGCACGGACCCCCCCCCGCAACCTCCACCCCAGCATGGACCCCCCCCCCCAACCTCCACCCCGGCACAGACCCCCTCCCGGCACTCCCCCGGAGCCCAGCCTACTCTAACCAACCCCCCCCCCCGCCGCACACACACACACACAACCCGAGACACACCTCTCCTCACGTATTCAGACTGCGGCCACGCCATTGCCTGCCCAGAGCCAACCCCCCAGGCCGTCACTCACCTCCACGCTGGTCGGCGTGAGCCTGGAGCACCGGGTCACGCCGATGAAAAGGTTTAATTTACGTCGACGTGAACGGTCATCACGTCGACGGGATGGGAGAATATCGGCAGGCCGAAAATCGGCTGCCTTGCGCAGACCCGTGACATTCTCCGCGGCAGCGGCGTCATTAACGCCCCGCCGACTTTTCTCCCTTCGGAGACTTCGGCAACCGGTGGGGGCGGGATTCACGGCGGCCAACGGCCATTCTCCGACCCTCTGGAGGGTCGGAGAATGACGCCCGTGGTCTTGAAATTATTGTGCTCTGTGTGCATAAAGTTCAAATTAGTCAGTTTGATACCGCTATTAAAATAAGAATATAAATTGATGACACAATAACATGTTAAACATTCATACACTAAAATCATGTGAAGTAATTTTGAAGCTGACATTTCCTGCTTATAAAACCAATACGTCTTCTGGTGACACAATGTGAGGGGAAGACACGCACGAGGTGGCTCCCGCTGGAAACTTGAACTTTCTAGGCTTCTTCCCAGCACCACAGATCTTTAACTTTCCGAAAAAACTCTGAAATTATCTGAAGAAAATTCCTCATCTCTGTGATGCCCAGGAGAGGCAAAGCCGGAAAACAAATCGGCCCGAATTTCGACGACAAACTCAGACTCTGAAGCCTCCCATGGTTCAACTGGAGGTAAGGTGGTGACGGAAGCTTCTTCTCTAGTCACCAACCAACTTCCTGCACCCTGCTGCTTCATGGAAACCAGGAAAAAAAAATCAAGAAAAATCAAGTGGGCAGCATGGCAGCACAGTGGTTAGAATAGTTGCTTCAGCTCCAGGGTCCCAGGTTTGATTCCCGGTTTGGGTCATTGTCTATGCAGAGTCTGCACGTTCTCCCCGGGTCTGCATGGGTTTCCTCTGGGTGCACCGGTTACCTCCCACAGCCCAAAGATGGGCCGGTTAGGAGGATTGGCCATGCTAAATTGGCTTAATGGTCTCCTTCTGCACTGTAAATTCCATGTCTATATGTCATTTGCACATCTTAAGAGTCTAATGTCTGATTTCTTTTTTGTTGCAAGAATCCCACTTACGAATTAAAGATCAGACCAGGTTGTGCAAAAGATGGGTTCGGCAGGTTTTTTTATTCTAGTTTTAATAATAGGGCCAGGGACATGGCGATTTTAATCAACAAGAATTAAATTCTCCTCTTCCCAGATTGTGGCAGACACAAACGGTCGATATATAATCGTATGCAGCTCCCTGCTGAACACCCCAGTAGTTCTGGTCAACGCCTATGCCCATAATTGGGATGAAACGAACTTCATTAATTTGTTGTTATCTTCACTTCCCAACCTTAACACACACCATCTTATTTTAGAGACAACCTAAACTGTGTTTAGGGCCCAAAATTGGATCACTTAAAACTTAAATCTTTTGTCCCATCGGGGTTTGCCAGGGCTTGTCTTCCTTCATGGCTCAGATGGAGGGGTAGACTTCTGGCATTTATTTACTCCACAGGGGCTGGTTTCGCTCACTGGGCTAAATCGCTGGCTTTTAAAGCAGACCAAGGCAGGCCAGCAGCACGGTTCAATTCCCGTGCCAGCCTCCCCGAACAGGCGCCGGAATGTGGCGGCTAGGGGCTTTTCACAGTAACTTCATTGAAGCCTACTCGTGACAATAAGCGATTTTCAATTTTCAATTTTTTTTCACAATGTCAAGAATTTCTCCTTTTTCTCTTATGTTCACCATGTGTATTCCTGCATTGACTTTTTATTCTAGATAGGGCTCTCGCCCCGTCAGTAGTGGAGGCTGAGTACTCAGCGATTGTAATCGCTATCCACGCTCCACACTTTGTCGACCTGTTGCTGGAGACCGGCCCCACTCAACGTCCACGCTTGAGGTTGGACACGACTTTGTTGGCCAGCAAAGAATTTTGCGAGCACCTGTCCACCTCTATTGAAAACTACATAAAATTAAATAGGTCCCCTTCCACACTGTGGGAGCCTCTTATAGCTGTCTTCAGGGGAGAAATTATTTTGAATAGCGCACATGTGCTAAAGATGGAAAAATCAGAACAGACGCTGGCGGTCTTCATTCTAGAGGTAGATCACCAATACTCACTTGGTCCCACTCTGGAATTATATGCAAGCAGGCAAAAGTTGCAGATCCAGTTGAGTTACTGACCACCAATAAAGCTGTATACCTGCTACAGCGCTCCAGGAGTACTTTCTACGAATCTGGGGAGAAGGCCAGTTATCTTTTAGCGCATCAACTTAAATGCCAATCTGCCTCTCGTGAAATTCCCCAGATACCCAATCCAGGGGGTAACCTCGTTTCCGCCCCTCTCCCGGTTTTTTCATCCTTCTATTAAAACCTGTATTAATCTGAGTCCCCCGTACACAAGTCGATCATGGCTCATTTCCTGGATAGCTTCTCCATCCCATCGGCCGAAGCAGTCGAGAGTGGTGAATTGAACTCCCTGTCATGCCCTGATAAGATTTTAAAATGCACAAGTCTTATGCAGGCTGATAAAGCCTCTGGCCCGGATGGCTTTCCAATCGGGTTTTATTAGAAATTATCTGAACAACTCATACCCGTGTTGTTTGCTATATTTCATGACGTTTTTTTAAAATAAATTTAGAGTATCCAAATTTTTTTTTTCAATTAAGGGCCAATTTAGCATAACCAATCCACCTACCCTGCACATCTTTGGGTTGTGGAGGTGAAACCCACACAGACACGGAGAGTGTCCAAACTCCACACAGACAGTGACCCGTGGCTGGGATCGAACCCGGGTCCTCAGCGCCTTAGGCAGGAGTGCGAACCACTGCACCAACATGCCGCCCTGAATTTCATGACTCTCTATCCCGTGGTTCATCACCTCCAACCCTTGCTCACACCTATATTTCCTTGCTCCTTAAGAAGGACATGGACCCAACCGAGTGCAGTTTATAACGACCTTCTCGCTCTTAAATGCAGATGTTAAACTGCACGCTAAGGTTCTGGTGCTCCGGTTGGAAACTTGCCTTCCAAGCATAATTTCAGAGGATCAAACAGACTTTGTAAAGGGGCATCAATTATCAGCGAAGATACATCGCCTTTTGAACATTATACTTTCTCCCTCTACTGCACCCAAGCTAGTGGTGACAGTATCTCTAGATGCAGAAAACGTTGAACAGGGTAAAGTGGGATTACTTGTTTGAGATTCTTAGAAGATTTGGATTCATCCCAAAATTTGTCTCATGGATCCGCTTGTTATACAATGCCCCTAATGCCAGCATACACACAAATACTTCACATTCAGACTACTTCCCCTTTAATAGGGGTAGTAGATGGGGCTCCCCACTCTCTCCACTTTTATTTGCCCTGGCAATAGAGCCTCTCGCTATAACCTTGAAAACTTCAGATCAATGGATGGGTATTAATAGGGAAGGTATGGAACATCTGGAGCTGGATTCTCTGATTCTGAGGCTATGTCCCCACGCTGGCGTGGGAACGGTGGTGTTTTACGCCGGGAGAAATGGCGTAAAACCGTCACCGATCCTCCGTTTGGCTGGGGGCTAGCAGCAAGGCAGCGTAGAGCAACCGGCTCTAGCTGCCGATACGGCCGTGAGAATTGCTGGGTCCGTAGCCGCGCATGGGCAAGGGGGCGACCTGCAGCAGCCGCGCTGTGCTACATGCTGGAGGCTGCTCACAGACCCAGCCAGCGAAATAGTGCCACCTTTGACCGGCTCGCACGCCCCGGAGTACCCCCTCCAACAGTGCCCCCAGCCCCTGACAAAGTCCCCCCTGCCCGCGGATTGGACCTCCCCCGACTGTGGCGGTGCTGGATTGAGACCGCAGCCGCCACGCAGAGTTCCTGACGGATAAGACCACACGTGACCGACGCCGTCGGGACCTCGGTCAGTTGGAGGGCGGAGCATCATGGGGCGGGCCTCAGGCGGTGTCCTGAGGCCGTCAATACGGTGTACTCACGAAAGCGACGCCGCCCCCGATTTGGTTGGGAACTTTGATTCTCCGGCCAATCGCCAAACGCGATTTTGGCATCGCCGATCAGAGAATCCAGCCTCAGGTATCTCTGCAGACGACCTACTTTTGTATATTACAGACCCAATTCTCTCCATCAACGTCATAATGAAGACACTTAATACCTCCATCTCCTTCTCTGGCTATAAATTAAATCTAAGTAAGAGTGAATGTTTAATGGGCAACCCCCCGATAGACAAGCCCATTTAGGCATGTTATCCTTTCGCCTTTCCAGTAGAAGTTTTTGATACTTGGGAGTCAGGGTGGCCCATAATTGGGCCTCACTCCATAAATGGAATTATTCCTGGCTGACCAATAATGTTACAACTGACCTTCAGTGATGGAACAATCTTCCTCTATCTTTGGCTGGCAGGATTCAAACAATTAAAATGAACATACTCCCTAGATTTTTCTTTTTCTTTTATTACCTCCCCATTTTCCTGCCCAAATCCTTTTTAGCAAGGTTAATAAATTGATCTCTGCTTTTTTCTGGGTGGGTAAGAGTTCCAGAATCCGCAGTTTTCTACTCCAGAGGGAGACACAGACAGGAAGCTTGGCATTTCCAAACTTACTGAATTATTACTGGGCCGACATCCAAAAGATGTTGCTGTGGATCAGCGGTCCGGTTCAATCTGGGGCCAAATGGAGGCTCGCTCTTTCACTACATCCACCCTCCTCGCCATAGTTACTGCACCATTGCCCTTTTCTCCCACTAAATTTCACTTGGACCCAATGGTGTTTTCCTCTCATAGGATCTGGAAACAGTTCCAACAACATTTTAAACTCCCATCCATGACCTCACTGGCCCTTATCTGTATCAATCATTGTTTTTGCCTTCAGGCTGAACTCAACCTTTAACCTGTGGAAACTGAAGGGTCTCAAGCACTTTGGTGACCTGTTCATGGAGGGGAGATTTGGCAGCTTTAAAGTGGCAGACAAATCTCAGCTCTAGCTCTAATCTTTTACACTACTTTCAAGATTGCGATCTCACCCATACAGCCATCCCTTCCTTTCCTCTCACTCTACCTTACGAGAGAGGATTCTATCCTCAGCTCAGCTGGGCAGGGGGCGATCTATCTCAGTCCTATATGGCCACATACTCTTCTGATTCCTTTCCACTGGATGGGGTAAGGGCAAAATGGGAGAGTGAATTGGCTCTAACCCACTGGTGAGGTCTGGAGAGACGCCCTACACAGGGTCAACTCCACGTTCGCATGTGCTCGGTTGGGCCTAATTTAGTTAAAAATGCTACATAGGACTCTTTTTTTTAATAAATGTTTTTCACTGGGTTTTTCAACAAAGTATATTTACAGTTATGTACACAGAATAAAATTTATATACATAGAAGAGAATAAAACTAAAGAAAAAAAAGCTAGTACGATATTGTGCACTAGCTCAACAACAGCAACTCTGTACAGTTAGCAATATTATTTTTAACACATAAGTAGGCACCTGTTTGTGAGGGGGGGAAACTGGGGAGGTACATATACATTTGTGTGCTGGAGAAGCAATTACATTGGTTATGTCCAATACAGAGAGGGCAATATGAGAATGGATCTGGAGCGTCATTCTCCGACCCCCAGCGGAGAATGGCCGTTGGCCGCCGTGAATCCCGCCCCCGCTGGTTGCCGAAGTCTCCGGTACCGGATATTCGGTGGGGGCGGGAATCGGGCCGCACCGGTTGGTGGGCCCCCCCGCATGATTCTCCGGCCCGGATGGGCCGAAGTCCCGCCAATAAATTGCCTGTCCCGCCGGCGTAAATTAAAGTACCTATTTACCGGCGGGACAAGGCGGTGTGGGCGGGCTCCGGGGTCCTGGGGGGGGGGCGCGGGGCGATCTGACCCTGGGGGGTGCCCCCACGGTGGCCTGGCCTGCGATCGGGGCCCACCGATCCGCGGGCGGGTCTGTGCCGTGGGGGCACTCTTTCCCTTCTGCCTCCGCAATGGTCTCCACCACGGCGGAGGCGGAAGAGACTGTCAGCGGCTGCTGACGCTCCCGCGCATGCGCCGCCCCGACAGGTCATTTCCGCGCCAGCTGGCGGGGCAACAAAGGCTGTTTCCGCCAGCTGGCGGGACGGAAATCCCTCCGGCGCCGGCCTAGCCCCTCAATGTTGGGGCTCGGCCCCCAAAGATGCGGAGCATTCCGCACCTTTGGGGCGGCGCGATGCCAGTCTAATTGGCGCCGTTTTGGGCGCCAGTCGGCGGACATCGCGCCGTTTGGGGAGAATTTCGCCCCTGGTGTTGGTGTTGTTACTTGCTTCTCCCGGACGGTTTTCGCTGCCGTTGTCGTCTCGTGTTCACTTCCGCTTCGGCCGTTCATCCCATCTTTCGCCCATATTTTCCATGCTCTCTGTTCCTGAGTTTGCCAAGTTTGTTACCATTTCCCGTGCTCTCCTTCCGGCTATCATTCCCTTGCCTCTCCCCCCCCCTCTCTGGTTCCCCTCTATTATTCCCTGCCTCCTCCCTCTTCCCTCTTCCCCCCCTCCCCCCTTCAGCCCCCCTTTCCCCCTCCCCTTCTCCTGTGGTTTGCCTTTCTTTTCTCTTAGGTTTAACTGTGTGCCCCCCCCCCCCCCCCCCCCCCCGGGTCTATCCCTCCCTCTTCCGCCTTGGCTACGTTCCCCTGATTCTTGGCTACCTGGCTATTCTTCTGCTTGTTCGTTGGCCACAGACAGGTCCTGGAACAATTGGGTGAATGGCTCCCACGTTATGTGGAAGCGGTCGTCTGACCCTTGGATGGCAAATTTGATTTTCTCCATTTGGAGAGATTCTGCGAGGTCTGACAGCCAGTCTGCAGCTTTCGGTGGTGCTGCTGACCGCCAGCCAAACAGGATTCTACCGCGGGTGATCAGGGAGGCAAAGGCAAGGGCGTCCGCCCTCCTCCCCAGGAATAGATCTGGCTGGTCTGATACCCCGAAGACCGCCACTTTCGGGCATGGCTCCACCCTCACCCCCACCACTTTGGACATTGCCACAAAGAAGGTTGTCCAGTACTCCGCAAGTCTGGGGCAAGACCAGAACATGTGGCCATGGTTGGCCGGGCCTCCTTGGCACCATTCACATCTATCCTCCACCTCCGGGAAAAACCTACTCATACGAGTTCTTGTTAAGTGGGCTCTATGTACCACTTTTAGTTGCGTCAGGTTGAGCCTTGCGCACGTGGAGGTGGAGTTGACTCTATGAAGTGCTTCGCTCCAGAGTCCCCACCCTATTTCAATCCCCAGGTCTTCCTCCCATTTCTTTCTTGTTGCGTCCAGTACGGTGTCGGCCCTTTCTGCCAGTCGCTCATACATGTCGCTACAGTTCCCTTTATCTAGGATGCTTGCGTCCAGTAACTCTTCCAGTAATGTCTGTCGTGGCGGTTGTGTGGTCCTTGTCTCCTTTCGTAGGTAGTTTTTGAGTTGCAGGTACCTTAGCTCGTTCCCTCTGGCTAGCTGGAATTTTGCCATCCAGTGTTGCGTCCGTATGTAGGTCCCTAACTGTCAGTGTCTTTCCGTCCTGTCCCATTTTTTGAAGGTGGCGTCAGTCAGCGCTGGTGTGAAACTATGGTTAATTGCAGATGGGAGCTTTGTCAGACCAAATTGCTGCCGTAGTTGGTTCCAGGACTGGAAGGTGGCTATCACCACCGGGCTGCTGGAGTGTTTTTTGGGTCGGGATGGGTGTGCTGCCGTGGCGAGTGCCCGGAGGGAGGTCCCCTTGCAGGTATCTTTCTTAGGTATCAGCGAGATTGAGGTCTATGCTAGCGTAGGTGGCAGTGTGCCCGTAGCTAGTGAGTCTGTGAACATCTCCCGCAGGTGCGGGGCCACTGCTGTCGCAAATTGTTTGTAGAAATCCGCCGGGAACCCCGTCTGGTCCCGGCGCCTTCCCCGTCTGCATGAAGCTAATGCTGTCCATGATCTCTCCCAGTGCTAATGGTGCTTCCAGGCCCCGTTTTCTGCCGTCCCCCACATCAAGGAACCGTTTCATCCCAGACTTCCCTGTTGGGGGCTCTGAGGTGTACAGCCCGTGGTAGAAGGCCTTGAAGGTTTTGTTGATCTTTTCTGGTACATAGGACACACTTGACCAAGGCAAGGATGAGTGGGTTTTTCCGAATGTGGAGAACAGATGTGGCTGCTCTTCGCTTGCCCCAGCAGATCACACACATATGTTTTGGTCCTGCCCCAAAATCGCCAGCTTCTGGGCTTCCTTTTTTGACATTATGTCTAATAATCTCTGAATAGAATGAAAATCACACATGCTGGTGGCCATATTTGGGGTTTCAGATTCTCTGGTAGTTCACCCAGGGGTAGATTTGGACATTATCGCCTTTGACCTTTTAAAATGACTGAAGGCGTGTCTGTCTGTGATCCTCGAACAATAAGAGTATCATAGCACCTCGTACTGCCTACCTCCTTTACTCTGAAGAGATGCTATTGACCCCTCTTGACTGCAGAGACCAAATTCAAAGGGAATCATACAAAGGCCATCTCCTTCCATAAGCCAAACCTGGCCAACTGGAGCCGAGTTATCTGCCAGGACACTGGGCCCTGGCAACTTTCCTTTCAAACTCTCAATGGTTGGAACATTGACAATCTCAGAAATTCAAACAAAGGAATATACACTCTTTGTAAAAGCCAAAGTGGAGAGGTGGGATTCATGTGACATGACTCCCTGTTATGGGCCAGGATTTAGAAAACACCAAAGTATATCATGGAGTTCACCTGACCTACAACTGTTTATTGAGCACAAGAGCCTGCCTTTCAGGTGTTATTCAACAGAGTTCTTAGCCGCTTTTAATCAAAAAAACAAGCTTTCTTCTACAAATTTAGTTAACATTTGTATAAACACACATATGCAACAATTTTTATCAACTACAAACATAAGTACCCCACACAGCTACAGTAATCTATGTAACCCTTAATGAATCCCCCCTTTACTGTTCCAATTTAATAACAAGATCCAAGTAAAAACCAGAAACCCCCTTTCAAAGGTGTGGCCCAGAACACGGCACTCTTACTGGTTTAAGACTTAGAACATAGAACATAGAACATTAAAGTGCAGTACAGGCCCTTCGGCCCTCGATGTTGCGCCGACCTGTGAAACCACTCTAAAGCCCATTTACACTATTCCCTTATCGTCCATATGTCTATCCAATGACCATTTGCATACCCTTAGTGTTGGCGAGTCCACTACTGTTGCAGGCAGGGCATTCCTCTCCCTTACTACTCTCTGAGTAAAGAACCTACCTCTGACGTCTGTTTTATATCTATCTCCCCTCAATTTAAAGCTATGTCCCCTCGTGCTAGACATCACCATCCGAGGAAAAAGGCTCTCACTGTCCACCATATCCAATCCTCTTGGTATTGATACTCTTATTTCCTTTCCAAACAGCCGGTTTGAATTCCTTCCAGATACCAATTATCTTGTTTAAATTATCAAGCAGTCTGGCAACAGCTTTTAAAATGAAGATAGAGAAATCCTTCTTTCAAAATGTGCAGTACAATCCAGTCTAAACTCAAAGTGAAAATAAAAGTCAAAAGCAGAAGTAAATTCACAGAGCCACAGCCCAGTTCCACCCACACAATGACATCACTGAAGCCATGTGATAAGACAAACTATTTCTTAAAGGGACACTCACATAACACACCCCCGTAGCTGGGATAACCAGTTACATGGATGACGATTTGAGCCCGCACTCTCCGTCCATGAGAAAATTAGTGCAGGCACAAAATCTGGAGAGAATCGAAAAATGTGATTGAGTTTTGCAATTGTCACTCCCCTCTCTCCAGTGGAGTAGTGTGAATCACGCCACGGGAGCCCGGAAAACTTGGGTGGGATTCTACGGGAATCGGCGAAGCGGGAAGAAACGGCGCAATGGAGTGGCGGGAACCACTCCGGCGACGGGCCGCCCCAAAGGGACGGAATCCTCCACACCTTCAGGGGCTAGGCCGGCGCCGGAGCGGTTTGCGCGTTTGGAAGGCCTTTGGCGCCACGCCAGCCGGGGCCGAAGGGACTCCACCGGCCGGTGCGGGTCCGCGCATGCGCGGGAGCGTCAGCGTCTGCTGACATCATCCTCGCGGATACGCACATGGAGTCACTTCCGCACCAGGAATGGTGGATGACCACGGCCTCCGGTGCGGAAGGAATAGAGTGCCCCCACGGCACAGGCCCACCCGCGAATTGGTGTGTCTCGACCGCGGGCCAGGCCACCGTGGGGGTGCATCCCAGGGCCAGATCTCCCCACGACCCCCCAATAACCCCGGAGGCCGCCCGCACCGCCAGGTCCCGCCGGTAAGGGACCAACTCCAATTTACGCCGGCAGGACCGGCTACAGGCGGGCGGGACTTCGGCCCGTCGCGGGCATTAGAATTTGGGCGTCCCCGGGGCCCATTGAGTCAAGCCGGACCCCGCCATTCTCCGAGGCGGGAGGCGCGACTCACGCCACGACGGTTTTTGAGGAGTGGGAGAATTCGGAGGCCGGCGGGGGCAGGATTCACGCCGACCCCCAGTGATTCTCCACCCGGCGGGGGGTCGGAGAATCCCGCCCCTTATTTCAATAGATTAGCATGTCATAAGCAAGCACTCTCTCAAAGTCTCGTCCCCTCATGGAATATTCACCGGGCGCAGGTGTGAGGACTACATAAGCGTGAATCTGATGGCTGCATCTCCGAGGAGGATATCGTAGGTGACCACGCAGCCGGCCATGATTCTCCAGGCTCTTCACTATTCAGGTTGCACCAAAGAGGGTGTGGGAGACGTAGATAAGTTCAATTCAGGGATGGGGCTGGTGTTCAATCATTCTTCTTGGAGGGAGGGGTTGCTAGCAGGCCTTACCTTCCATTCACTTTGGGGCGCCCCTTGCTTTAATTGCTCTGGAGATTGTCATGCAGGCATCGTTTTCTGTGTTCTCCTTGCTGGATTTGTGGCCAACTCACTGCTGAAGGGGTGCCCATCCTTAGTGGGAACTGGAAAGTGGTTGGGAGGAGTGAATGCTGATGGTCAACACTGGGGGAGACTGTGAGGTTCCTGGGTGGGGTCCCATGAGAGGCTCGGCTGCAAGGGTAGTGTGGAGCACTCAGGAATGGGTTGTATCCCTGCCTAATGAGGAATGAAGACCTTGTTTCTTGGGGAAACATAACTGAACTGTGAATAGGACCCCACACTCAGGAGCACTCTGAGGACCAAGGGGTTAAGCTCTATTGAATTTCAATTCTACTTGTCTAAGAATTATCTCTCAGGAAATAGTGTCTAGGGTTGTGAAATGGCAGAATGAGGGTGCTGTCTAGATATGTGCTTGTCATGGCAATTACAGGCTTCGCTCTAGCCCGCTGTGCCTCATCTGTCAGGAGACGGTCATTTGCTTGATACGCTATTTCAACTTTCATTGACAAGTGAATTGTGACAATAAAATATGCAGAGCTAAACTTCACTGCCATTGATTGGACGCCCAAGCATGTCCCTTTAAGGGGCTGCCCTTTAATTTGTCCCTCAGTTTATTTAATTTAGTTTATTTGGTTTAATCAAAATGGTTGGACCCCTAAGCATTGAATTCCAATGCTCATACAGGAGTTAACATCCCACAGGAGAGCTCTGAGACAACTGGACCCAGGGCACGTCATCGGCTAGGGGCTCAGTGGTATCCTGGGCTCCGGCATCCCTCCTGCTGTGGGTCATCAGCTGGGAGGTACTCAACAGTGAGTAACCCAGAAGCCTGTCTACTACATATTCCCACCAAGTTGTGAGTATCTACGCTGATGGTAGATGCAGGTGACAGCTGTAATGCCTCTTCTACAGTTATGTCCAAGTATTCCCCCCCTGATCACCTAGGGTTTGTGGTTTCCAGGGGCCGCGAGGATGGTCCAGGCTGCTCTTCTGAATGCCCTGCAAGGGAAGGGTGATGGCATCTGTACATCACGGGGATAAATGATGCGAGATGTTTACCCACGTGAGGATTGAGGAATGACTATTTGTCCTTAGGATTCTCACTTTGTTCGCTGCCCCATTTCACCATTAGCACAAGCGCAGTTCTTCTTCTCCATGGCCAGCTTAAAGGCTCTTTTCTCATTGGGTGGGAATGAGGGTATGGAGCTCCCGCATGACTCCAGGTGGCTGTACCTTCTCAGGCCAGTTGTGCTCGATTATGTCCTGCGAGGATGCAGTGGGGAGATTGTAGGCGGGGTCCTGCCAGTTGAGATGGTTGAGGTGTGGCATACGTGGGACTGGAGTGGGAACAGGGATATGAGGAGCAGAGTTGAGACTGGGAGGCATCAAGGTGGTTGGAGGGAAGGGGGCATCGTGAGAGGAGGACAACCCGTGAGGTGACTGGGTGAGAGATAACCTTGGAGGTCCGAGGAGTGGGTGAGGGGTGCATTGAGAGACTTACCTGGCCGCATGAAGAAGGTCATTCATTTGTTTTCTGCACTGCTGCCCTGTCCTCATCTTCAGGTAGTTGGCACTTAGTAAGGCTGCAATACCCTCCCAAGCAAGGGTGGTCATATTGCTGGTTGGTCACTTCCTGGAGTGCCGATGCAGGATATCCTGCCTCTGCTGGACTCCATCCAGAGGTCTGGACAGGTCTCCCTCCAAGAACCTCAGAGCAGACCTCCTGGCTGCCATCTGACCTGCAATGGATCTGGAACAAGTGCAGAGGAGGTACTTGTAGCAAACTCCCCAGTGATTGAAGTGATTAAGTGTCTCTGGGGTGAGTGAATCAGCAGGCGACAAGATCATGGCGTGATTCACAAAGAGGAAAAACGTTTGCTTGTAGGCTTAAAACTGCATGCAAATTCCCATCGATTCGCACCTTTTTTCTCACCTGAACTGGCACGTTACCATTTTTGGTAAAGTTCCTCCCAGTGTCTTGCTGTTCTGCAAATCTGCCATCCGTCCATCAACTAAGCAGCCTGTGTCCCCTCGCCATCTACACTTTCTACTGGAACTTCTATACCAGCGCCTACAAAACTAATTCATCTCTTTGTGCCAATCTCATCATGGAAGTCAACTGTCCTGAAATATTAAATTATCCAGCATCAGTTCAGCCTGCTGCCCTTCGTGAAGGAATTACAATTGGACTTTTGGATTCTGGGCTCTGGACTCATGCAAAATAATAGTTCTTTATTCTATGGTCTTGGCCCAGAAAATTGTTCTTTCTCTATCGCACATTTATTGTATGAATGCATAGAGGATACATCCCCAACCATGTTTTGATTGAGTGTAAATAAACTAACTCTCTAAGGTTGTCATATCTCGGGTTTTCTGTGGGGTTATTGATAGAAATTGGATCATACCAAAACTGAGGGGTTGGGAAATATACCATTGCTTATAAAGGGGGAAATCAAAATCAACTTTCTGTTTGCAGACAGATGATGAAGGAGAAATCAGGCCTGTTTAAATTAAACCCACTCCTGTCCTTAACAATGACATAAACCATGGTGACTGATGCTTCACTTATGCATAGCATCATTGTGGCAGAATCTACATATCTTCTCCAGGTCAATTAGAGAATGAAAGAAAGGATTACAAACACTTTTCATGTAAACATTAAAATGTTTGCAAGTATTCTTTCTGGTGTCAGTCATGGTTCAGTTGGTAGCATTTTCACCCCTGAATAAAATAGTTGTGGGTTCACACCTACTCCTTAAACACAAATCAGTACTGAAGGAGTGCTGTACTGTCCAAAGTGCTCACTTTCAGATGAAATGTTAAACTTTTTTAAATATAAATTTAGAGTGCCCAATTAATTTTTTCCAATTAAGGGGCAATTTAGCGTGGCCAGTCCACCTACCCTGCACATCTTTGGGTTGTGGTTGCGAAATCCATGCAAACACGGGGAGAATGTTCAAACTCCACATGGATAGTAACCAGAAATTAAAAGAGACGGGATCGAACCTGAGACCTCGGTGCCGTGAGACTGCAGTGCTAACCACTGTGCCACTGTGCTGCCCAGATGAGATGTTAAACTGAGGTTCTGGCTGCCCGTTAGATTTGGGTGAATGTAAAGGGTCCCCGGCACTATTTCGAATAATAGGGAACATATCCCCGGTATTCTGGTCAATGTCTATCCATGAAGCACCGTCACAAATTCAGATTTCCTCTTCATTATCACACCATGATTTGTGGAAACTCATTTTGTGCAAATCTGTTGCTGTGTTTCTTACATTACAATAGTGAGTACACTTCAAAAGTACTTCATTGGCTATAAAGTGCTTTGCAACATCCTAAGCTTGTACAAGAAACGATATGAATGAAAATCCTTTATCATAGAATCCCTACAGTGCAGTAGGAGGCCATTCAGCCCATCGAGTCTGCCACCAACACTCTGAAAGAGCACCCTACATAGGCCCACTCGCCTGCGCTATTCCCATAATACCACCTATTCTTTGGTCACTAAGGGGCAATCTTAGCATGGCTAATCCACCTAACCTTCACATCATTGGATTGTGGAAGAAAACAGGAGCATCCGAAGGAAACCCACGCAGACACTGGGAGAATGTACAAACTTCACACAGACAGTCACCCAAAGTCGGAATCAAACCCAGGTCCCCAGCACTGTGAGAAAGCAATGCTAACCACTGTGTCACCAAGCCATTCTGTCAGTGCACTAATTGAATGAATCATTAAAAAGATGAACTTTAGGGTGGCACGGTGGTGCAGTGGTTACCATTGCTGCCTCACTCCGCTGAGGATCAGAGTTCAGTCCCGGTCACAGGTCACTGTCCATGTGGAATTTGCATATTCTCCCCGTGTTTGCGTGGGTCTCACCCCCAGAACCCAAAAGATCTGCAAGGTAGGTGGTTTGGCCATGCTAAATTGCCCCTTAATTGAAAAAATAAATAATTGAGTACTCTAAGTTTATAAAATTAAAGATGAACTTTTCAGTTGGAAAGTAGTTGAGCCATGTTGACCAGGAAGGTTAGATGTTCAAACCCTAGATTGTGCTAATTTCAGCAAGTACATAGTATTTATAACACCTTGTTATACAATACCTTATACATCAATGAAGAGATTAGCCAATCAACCAGAATCCCCTTTTCTGCACGAGCCTGTACATGCTGAGTGAGGGCTCTTTCTGGTTTCGCTACAATGCAAACTTCAGATTAAGAAACCAGTAACAGTGTTGACGCATTAAGAATGGTTCTTTGTCTGGAAGAACATGCCAAGGACATGTCTCTGGAGCAAACACGGGAACAAGACAATGTTAATCCTGATAAGGGAAGAAAGGAGGTGATCTCATGATTCATATGTTAACCAACTATCTGAAGGCTAAACAGGACATCCCAACATGCAATGAACCACAAGTTGACTTCATTGGCTTCCGATGAAAATAGGAGGAATAACCTTGACTATCTGTCCAAGGCTAATGGACAATTGAATAAATGATTAAACTAAGTCTCCCAGAAATTAGGTATATAAACAGACTCTCATGAGGGGAACTTAAACAGAAGAGTGTTTCTCAAGATGGATCATTTCTGGCTCCAGCCGAACATCTTTAGTAGCTCGAGAAAACTGAAGAAAATAAAGAAACCGGACTTCCAACCCTGACCAAGGAAAAGATGAATAATGTCCTGATATTTCAACCAACTCGAGGAGGCAAAGATCGGAGAGAAGATAACTGCTGTTAGCAAACAGATAAAGACAATTCCAACCATGGAGATCAACTTCATCTATCCAGTTGTCTAATCATAGAATCCCTACAGTGCAGAAGGAGGCCATTCAGCCATCAAGTCTGCACCATCTCATCGAAAGATCACCCTACCTAGGCTCAATATCCCGACCTATTCCTGTAACCCCCACCAAACATTTGGACACTAAGGGGCAATTTAGTATGGTCAATCCACCTGACCTGCACATCTTTGGACTGTGGGAGGAAACCGGATCACCCAGAGGAAACCAACGCCGACTTGGGTGTCTGCAGAACAGTAATTTTCCGAATCGTGTCTTCTTTCAATGTGAGCATGTGCGATCTGGTCCCGCACATGCGCGCAGAATGTTCAAAGTACGATTCGCGCGTTTTCTTCAGGTGCGCTTGCGCAAACTGGCCTTCACTTCCAGCGTGCCAACTTTTTAGCTGCGCCATTGCTTCAACATACCTGAGAATTTTGGCGCCACTTTCCCAATGCATCGTTTCTAGACATCTATTTTTAGTTGCTGTATTGGCACAGGACATTTTAACAGAATCATCCAGCATTACATTTTTGCACTTTTGCAATCGTTCACTCGGCTTTTCGTTTGTTGGAAGCCCCCAACAGCCCACAAATTTTTTCAGGATTACATGGAATTGAGTTTTAAAGGGAGCCCAGTTGAGATATAGTTTACCATCTGTTATGAGATGATCCAGTTTCTGCAGACTTTCCATCTTGCTTCACGGATCACCCTTAGATGTAGAGGCTTGATGGCTTTGTTCAATCGTCGTGTATTTTTTCCGTTTATGATGCGTCTGCTAATCTACCTATTCTCGTTTTTAGGGACAAACTCTTGGTACCATGTGTTGTTCTCTGCCTTGCTCTTACCAGGTGGCTTTGATGTGTAGTGTTGATCAGAGCACAACGAGTCTTGTAAACTAACACTACAATTGGATTCAACACATTTCCCTAAGAACTAACAGTTGATTAAACACACATAAACTATATTCATCCAACATCTAACTTACAAACTCATTAACTTCTCTCTTGCTCTGTCACTATCTTCAGTATCCTAGCTCAGCTCCTGTTCCGACCACTTATTCCAACCTTCTGTCGCACAAGGCTCTGCATTCTCTCTTATATACCTCTGAGACTAGCTCCCTCTAGTGGCCCCCAGTGTACATATATTAACCCTTAGTTTACTGGCATATATAATAATACCACAACGAGAAAATGTACAAACTCCACACAGACAATCACCCGAAGTCGGAATCAAACCCAGGTCCCTAGCGCTGTGAGGCAACAGTGCTAACCACTGTGCCACCATGCCGTCCCAATCCAGGACCAATAAGCTGCTATGAGGAAACTATCAACATCAGCCACGGAGATCCCCCATGCTTTTCCCGATGCAGGAGGATTTTCACCTGTTACACAGCACATATCTTCTCTGCCTATTTATGGAATGTTGCTTATTAATAAACTACCTTAAAATCACTTATGAATTGTCGACCGCCTATTTTGGGTAATCTGTGACTCCTGGAGAGTGGGAGCAAGGGAGGAAAGAAGATTTGCATTTTCATCGTGCTTTTCATGACATGAAAATGCTTCACATCTCCAGAGTGCTTCACAGCCAATTAAGTGCCGTCACTATTGTGATGTAGAAACATAAAAAATAGAAGCAGGAAGAGGCCATTCAGCCCTTCGAGCCTGCTCCGCCATTCATTATGTACATGGCTCATCATCAAGTTCCATGGCCTGATCCCACCTTCATCCAATATCCCTTGATCCCTTTAGCCGCAAGAGCTATATCTAATTCCTTCTTGATATTACACATTAAACTGTATCTGCCATGCATGTTACCACTCACTCAGCCTATCCAAATCCCACTGAAACATCTCTGCATCCTCCTCACAGCTCACCCTCCCACCCAACTTTGTATCATCTAAAATTTGATACCACATTTAGATCCCTCATCCAAATCATAAATACATAATGTGAACGGTTGTGGTTCTAGCACAGATCCCTGCCTAACCCCACTAGTCACTGCCTGCCAATCAGAAAAAGATCCATTTATTCTAACTTTCTGCTTCCTGTCTGCTAACCAGCTTTCTATCCATCTTAAGACACTACCCATAAGGGGCGGCATGGTGGAGCAGTGGCTAGCCCTTCTGCCTCACGGTGCCGAGGGCCCAGGTTCGATCGAGGACCCAGGTTCGATGTCGGCCCCAGCTCACTGTCCGTGTGAGTCTGCACATTCTCCCCATGTCTGTGTGGGTTCCACCCTCACAACACAAAAATATGTGCAGGGTAGGTGGATTGGCCACACTAAATTGCCCCTTAATTGGAAAAATAATAATTGGATTCTCCAATTTTATTTTATTTTAAAAGACGCTACCCGTAATCCCATGCGCTTTAACTTTACGTATTAATCTGCTATATGAGACCATGTCAAAAATCTTCTCAAAGTCTACATAAACCACATCCACCAGTTCTCCCTGGTCAACTCTACTAGTTACATCTTCAGAGAATTGTCGTCGATTTATCAAGCAGTATTTTTCTTTTGTAAAGATGGCCTGTTCCTAGTCTAGAAAACCATCCCGTATGCACACAGAAATTCCTCATCCATTGTGCTGTGACTAATTTGAGTCACCCAATCTAAATGGAGATTAAAGTCACCCATAATCACAGATGTTCCTTTACCACATGCATCTCTGATTTCCTGCCGAATGCTTTTCCCAAAATTACCACTGCAGTTTGGTGCTCTGTATACCACCCCTATGAATGCCCCTTGATGTTTCTTAACTCCACCAAGACAGATTCCACATCATCTGTACTAATATATTTCCTCAATATTGTGCCAATATCTTTTTTAATCAACAATGCAACTCCACCACCTTTTCCTTTCTGTATGTCCTTCCTAAAAACTGAATAGCCCTCAATGTTTAGTTCCCATCCTTGGTTACCTTGGAGCCATGTCTCCGTAATCCCAACTATATCATATCCCTCTACATCTATCTGCACAACCAATTCATCCATTTTATTTTGAATGCTCTATGCGTTCAGCTACAAAACCGTAAAGCTAGTCCTTTTAGAGTACCTTGACCGTCCCTACTATTTTTTACAGTGTCATTATCTGATACAGACCCTTGCTTTCTCTGCCTATCACTTTTCTTATTCTCCTTTCTGTCTTTTTCTCGTGTTCTTGATTCCCTCTGCTCTGAATTATTACGTAGGTTCCTATCCTCCTGCCATATTAGTTAAAACCCTCTCCAGCCACTCTAGCAAGTACCCCCAAGGACATCAGCCCTGGTCTTGCCTAGGTGTAACCCGTCCTGTTTGTACAGGTCCCACCTCCCCAGAACTGGTCCCAATGCCCCAGGAATCTGAACTCGTCCCCCTCACACAATTCCTTCAGCCACATATTCATCCGATATGTCCTACTATTTTTTTTTAATAAACGTTTTATTGAGGTATTTTCTTTGGTAGTTTAACAGCAACAAAATCCACAATATAAATAACAAGAAAAGAAAAAAATATATACATAGTGCAAATTCCGCCACTCTCTCCCGCAGGACCTGCCATTGCTTACCCCCCTACGCTACACTAACATAACTTACCCCCCTATGCTACACTAACCTAACCCCCCCACCCCCTTCTGCTGACGTTTAATTTTCTGCGAGGAAGTCAACGAATGGTTGCCACCTCCAGGCGAACCCTAACAGAGACCCTCTCATGGCGAACTTAATTTTTTCCAGACAGGGGAAGCTTGCCATGTCTGAAAACCAGATCTTCGATTTCTGGGGCTTTGAGTCCCTCCATGCCAGCAATATGTGCCTCGGGGCTACCAGGGAAGCAAAAGCCAGAACATCTGCCTCTTTCTCCTCCTGGATTCCCGGATCCTGCGATACCCCAAAAATCGCCACCTCCGGACTCATTGCCACCCTTGTATTTAATACTGTGGTCATGGTGTCGGCAAACCCCCGCCAAAATCCCCTCAGTTTTGGAGATGCCCAAAACATGCGGACATGGTTCGCTGCGCCCCCACCCCCCTCCCCCCCGCACACTTCGCACATCTGTCCTCTACCCCAAAGAATCTGCTCATCCGGGCCACCGTCATGTGAGCCCGGTGAACAACCTTAAACTGGATCAGGCTGAGCCTGGCACATGTTGCGGTTGAATTGACCCTTCCTAGCGCCTCCGCCCACAGACCCGCCTCCATCTCACCCCCCAGTTCCTCCTCCCACTTAAGTTTCAGCTCCTCGGTCTGCGTCTCCTCTGACCCCATAAGCTCTTTATATATATCCGAGACCCCCCCCTCCCCTATCCCTCCTCTAGAAACCACTCTATCCTGAATCCCCCTGATATACCTTCAATTCACCAAGAGGCCGAGAGCGAGTGAACATAAGGCTTTATTAGTCGTGAACTTGCCTAGCCAGAGTCGGTTGTGCAGATGAGTGCCACACGCAGGTGGCCAGGTTATATATGGCCCCGGTGAGGGCGGAGCCAGAGGCGGAGCCCACCGGGGTTACAGTATAGTACTTGGAAGCAGCTCGTATCACCACTTCCAGGTCAAAGGTTACATTAGATGGATACAATGGTTACAGTGTCATGCATTATGGTGAATACATTCACCACATTCACCCCCTGTTAAAAAAATCAAGTTCAGCGGGGGTGACGTGGGGTCATTACATATTCAGTCTCTCTGGAGGCCGGATCGTTCTCTTCGACCTCCTCAGCTCTGGCGGTGCGGCGGGCACGGTTGTTGCAGGTGGTGACTCCAGGGGCGTTGTGTCTGGAGCTGGAGTCTCAGTCCGGCAAGTCGGAGACAGTTGGGGCATGGGGGTAGACAGGGAAGTGGTGGGTGGGTGCAGTGTCGGTGCGGGACAGTACAGGAGACCCAGGGGGGCATACAGGGCACTGGGGGTGGGGGCAGGTAGCGGGGGGGGGCGCATTGTCAGGGGAACCAGCTGGTGCCAGGTCTCGTAGGGAGACCGTATCTTGCCGTCCGTCCTGGTGCGCGATGTAGGTGGACTGGGGGTTGGCGTGGAGCAGCTGGACCCTCTCGACCAGCGGGTCAGTCTTATGGCTCCTCATGTGCCTCTGGACAAGGACAGGTCCCGGAGTTGACAGCCAAGGTGGAAGCGAGACCCCGGAGATGGACTTCCTGGGGAAGATAAACAAACGATTGTGAGGGGTCTCATTCGTGGCTGTGCAGAGGAGTGATCTGATGGAGTGGAAGGCGGCGGGGAGGACCTCCTGCCAGCGGGGGATTGGGAGACTTCTAGACCTGAGGGTCAGAAGGACGGCCTTCCATACCGTCGCGTTCTCCCCCTCCACCTGCCCGTTTCCCTGCGTGTCATAGCTCGTAGTCCTACTCGAGGCGATGCCTTTGCTGAGCAGGTACTGGCGTAGCTCATCGCTCATGAATGATGTACCCCGGTCGCTGTGAATGTAGGCAGGGAAACCGAACAGTGTGAAGATGGTGTGCAGTGCCTTTATTACAGTGGCCGAGGTCATGTCGGGGTAGGGGACAGCAAAGGGGAAGCGGGAGTACTCGTCGATGACGGTGAGAAAATATATATTACAGTTGGTGGAGGGGAGATGCCCTTTGAATTCGGTACTTAGGTGTTCAAAGGGCCGGGAGGCCTTTTCCAGGCGGGCCTTGTCTGGCCGGTAGAAGTGCGGTTTGCACTCTGCGCAGACTTGGCAGCCCCTGGTCATTGTCTTGACCTCCTCGGTGGAGAAGGGCAGATTGCGGCCTTAATGAAGTGGGTAAGCCGGGTGGCCCCCGGGTGACAGAGGTCATTGTGGATAGCCCGAAGTCGGTCATCTTGCGCGCTGGCGCATGTGCCGCGGGACAGGGCATCTGGGGGCTCGTTGAGCTTCCCAGGACGATATTTGATATCGTAATTGTAGGTGGAGAGTTCGATCCTCCACCTCAGGGTTTTACCATTTTTTATTTTGCCCCGTTGTGCGTTGTCAAACATGAAGGCAACCAACCTGTCGGTGACGAGGGTGAACCTCCTACCGGCTGGGTAGTGCCTCCAGTGCCGCACGGCTTCCACTATGGCTTGTGCTTCCTTCTCGACCGATGAGTGTCGGATTTCGGAAGCGTGGAGGGTCCTAGAGAAGAATGCTATTGGCCTGCCCGCCTGGTTGAGGGTGGCGGCCAGGTCGACGCCTGACGCATCGCTCTCGACCTGGAAGGGGACGGACCCGTCCACCACATACATTGCGGCCTTGATGATGTCGGCCTTGATGTGGTTGAAGGCCGAGCGGGCCCGATCCGTCAGGGGGAATCTGGTGGTTTGAATAAGTGGGCGGGCTTTGTCCGTGTAGTTGGGGACCCACTGGGCGTAGTAGGAGAACAGCCCCAGGCATCGTTTTAGGGCCTTGAGGCTTTGGGGAGGGGGGGGAGTTCTGTGAGGGGGCGCATACGGTTGGGGTCGGGCCCTAGGACTCCGTACCACGACATTGCCGAGCATGGCCAGTCGGGTAGTACGGAAGACACACTTTTCTTTGTTGTATGTAAGATTGAGGGATTGGCAGCCTGGAGGAACCTTTGAAGGTTGACGTCATGGTCCTGCTGATCATGGCCGCAGATGGTCACGTTGTCCAGGTACGGGTATGTTGCCCGCAAACCGTACTGGTCCACCATTCGGTCCGTCGTTCTCTGAAAGACCGAGGCCCCATTAGTGAAGTCGAAGGGAACTCTGAGGAAGTGGAAGAGTCAGCCGGCTGCTCCAAAGGCAGTGTAGTGGCGTTCTTCCGGGCAAATTGGGAGCTGGTGGTAAGCCGACGTCAGATCGACCGTGGAGAACACACGGTACTGCGCGATCTGGTTGACCATCTCCGCTATGCGGGGAGGGGGTACGCATCCAGTTGCGTGAACTGGTTAATTGTCTGGCTGTAGTCCACAACCATCTGGTTCTTTTTCCCGGTCCGGACGAGCATCACTTGCGCTCTCCAGGGGCTGTTGCTGGCCTCTATGATCCCTTCACTCAACAGTTGTTGGACCTCTGACTTCATAAATACCATGTCTGGAGACTTCCGGGCGCGGCGATGACCAGCTAACTCGCACGTTTCGGCAGCTCCCGTTGGAAAGGACTTTTGGGCTCTTGATAAGAGCCCCAACGGCAATTTTAAACGGCCAAAATCACTGTGCGGTGAAATAGAAGGGAATCCCCCCCCCCGGATATTGATGGAAAAAGGAGAGGATAGCGGCAGGATTGCAGTGGATCCTTTGGAGCAGCGGCAAGGAAGGGAAGCTCGAAGCAAGATGGCGTCGGAAGGTGGCCGTTCGATATGGGGCCCGGAGCAACAAGAGTTCATGCGGCGCTGTGTGGAAGAGCTGAAGAAGGAGGTGTTGGCCCCGATGCTACAGGCGATTGAAGGGCTAAAGGAGGCGCAGAGGACCCAGGAGCTGGAGCTTTGGGTCGTGAAGGCAAAGGCTGCTGAAAGTGAAGATGAAATTCAGGGCCTGGTGGTGAAGACAGAGACGCACGAGTGGCAGCACAAGAGGTGTGTGGAGAGGTTGGAAGCCCTGGAGAATAATTCGAGGAGGAAGAATCTAAGAGTCTTGGGTCTTCCCGAGGGCGCAGAGGGGGCGGACGTCGGGGCATATGTGAGCACGATGCTTCACTCGCTAATGGGATCGGAGGACCCGACGGGCCCGTTGGAGGTGGAGGGAGCTTATCAAGTTATGGCGCGAAGACCAAGGGCAGGAGAAATACCTCGAGCCATAGTGGTGAGGTTTCACCGCTATAATGACAGAGAGATGGTCCTAAGATGGGCGAAGAAAACTCGGAGCTGCAGGTGGGAGAACGCGGTGATCTGTGTATACCAGGTTGGAGTGCGGAGGTGGCAAGAAGGAGGGCAAGTTTCAATCGGGCTCAGGCGGTGCTTCACAAAAAGGTGAAATTTGGAATGCTGCAAACGGCGAGACTGTGGGTCACATACCAAGGGAAGCACCACTACTTTGAGACGGCAGAAGAGGCATGGACATTCATAGTGGACGAGAAGCTGGAATAGTCTGGCGAGAGAAAGAGCTTCTGGGACAAAGTGGTGGGGTGACTATGTGGACGAGGAGGGGGGGGGGGATGATTTCTTAATTGTTAACTCTTTAATCCTGTAAATGTTCTCTCTTCCCCTCATTTGGGGGGGGGGGGAGTCTGAGGAACTGTGGGCGCCGGTGGGTAGGAAAGGGGGGCTGAGTGGGAAACGCGGGCCTCGTTCCCGCGCTATGGTAATTATGGCGGGAACAGGGACGCAGGAAGGTGGGGGCCTCGCACAGTGAGAGGCCGAGGGCAAACGGGGAAGCCGAGGTCAGCCAGAGTTCGCTGACTTCTGGGAGCAACATGGGGGGTGTAATTACGCTAGAGGGGGATCTAGCGGGGGGGGGGGGGGGGGGGGAGCTAACTGGGTTGCTCCTGCTAAGGGGGAAGGGGGAGCTGTTATGGGGCGGGGTGGTCGAGGCAGGAGGGTACCGTCGGTGGGATATACGGGTACGTGGGAACCGGGTGAGGAGCTGGGGAAAAAAAGGGGATGGCTAGTCGACAAGGGAGGGGGGGGGGTAAAGAGCCCCCCAACCCGGTTGATCATGTGGAACGTGAGAGGGCTGAATGGGCCGATTAAAAGGGCGTGGGTACTCGCACACCTAAAGAAATTAAAGGCAGATGTGGTTATGTTGCAGGAGACACACCTGAAATTGACAGATCAGGTCAGACTACGTAAAGGATGGGTGGGACAGGTGTTTCATTCGGGTTTGGATGCGAAGAATAGGGGGGTGGCTATTTTAGTGGGAAAACGGGTACTGTTTGAGGCAAAGACCATAGTGGCGGATAGTGGGGGTAGATATGTGATGGTGAGTGGCAGACTGCAAGGGGAGGCGGTGGTTCTGGTGAACGTGTACGCCCGGAACTGGGATGATGCAAACTTCATGAGGCGTATGTTGGGGCGTATCCCGGACCTGGAGGCGGGAAAGTTGGTAATAGGGGGAGATTTCAATACAGTGCTTTATCCAGGGCTGGACTGGTCGAGGTCCAGGACTGGGAGGAGGCCGGCAGCGGCCAAGGTGCTTAAGGACTTCATGGAGCAGATGGGAGGAGTAGACCCTGAGAGATTTAGCAGACCTAGGAGTAAGGAGTTCTCATTCTTCTCCCATGCTCACAAGGTATATTCACGGATAGACTTTTTTGTCCTGGGAAGGGCACTGATTCCGAAGGTGACAGGGACGGAGTACACGGCCATAGCCATCTCGGATCATGCTCCACACTGGGTAGATCTGGAGGTGGGAGAGGAAAAGGAACAGCACCCACTCTGGAGAATGGATATGGGCCTGTTGGCGGATGAGGGGATATGTCTAAGGGTGAGGGGGTGTATCGAAAGGTACTTGGAGCTTAATGACAATGGAGAGGTTCAGGTGGGAGTGGTCTGGGAGGCGTTGAAGGCGGTGGTCAGAGGGGAACTGATATCCATAAGGGCACATAAAGGGAAGCAAGAGAGTAAAGAAAGGGAGCGATTGCTGAGAGAACTTCTGAGGGTGGACAGGTAATATGCAGAGGCACCGGAGGAGGGACTGTACAGGGAAAGACAAAGGTTACATGTGGAATTTGACCTGCTGACCACGGGTAAGGCAGAGGCACAGTGGAGGAGGGCACAGGGAGTGCAGTATGAGTATGGAGAGAAGGCGAGTTGGTTACTGGCCCAACAGTTGAGGAAGAGGGGAGCGGCGAGGGAGATAGGTGGGGTGAGGGATGAGGAGGGAGAGATGGAACGAGGAGCGGAGAGAGTGAATGGGGTGTTTAAGACATTCTATGAGAGGTTGTATAAGGCTCAGCCCCCGGAAGGGAAGGAGGGAATGAGGTGTTTCCTGGATCAGCTGGAATTCCCGAAGGTGGAAGAGCAGGAGAGGGTGGGACTGGGAGCACAGATTGATGTGGAGGAGGTGGTAAAGGGGATTGGGAGCATGCAGGCGGGGAAGGCACCGGGACCGGATGGGTTCCCGGTGGAATTTTATAGGAAATATATAGACCTACTGGCCCCGCTTTTGACAAGAACCTTTAATGAGGCCAGGGAAAGGGGGAAGTTGCCCCCGACTATGTCGGAGGCGACAATATTGTTACTTTTGAAGAAGGATAAAGACCCGCTGCAGTGTGGGTCCTACAGGCCCATTTCCCTTTTGAATGTAGATGCTAAGCTCCTGGCCAAGGTAATGGCGACGAGGATAGAGGATTGTGTCCCGAGGGTGGTCCATGAGGATCAAACTGGGTTCGTTAAGGGGAGACAGCTGAACACGAACATACGGAGGCTGCTAGGGGTGATGATGATGCCCCCACCAGAAGGGGAGGCGGAGATAGTGGTGGCGATGGATGCCGAGAAAGCATTTGACAGGGTCGAGTGGGACTACCTGTGGGAAGTGTTGAGGAGATTTGGTTTCGGTGAAGGGTTCATTGGATGGGTACAGCTGCTATATAGGGCCCCGGTGGCAAGTGTGATCACGAACAGGCAGAGGTCTGACTACTTCCTTCTTTATAGAGGGACGAGGCAGGGGTGTCCCCTGTCTCCGTTATTGTTTGCATTGGTAATTGAGCCCCTGGCCATAGCACTGAGGGGCTCCAGGAAGTGGAGGGGAGTACTCAGGGGAGAAGAACACCGGGTATCATTGTATGCAGATGATTTACTGCTGTATGTTGCGGACCCGGTGGAGGGGATGCCTGGGATAATGCAGACGCTCGGGGAGTTTGGGGAATTCTCGGGGTACAAATTGAACATGGGGAAGAGTGAGTTGTTTGTGGTACATTCGGGGGAGCAGAGTAGGGGAATAGAGGATTTACCGCTGAGGAGGGTAACAAGGGATTTCCGGTACTTGGGGATCCAGATAGCCAGGAGTTGGGGAACTTTACATAGGCTTAATTTAACACGATTGGTGGAACAGATGGAGGAAGATTTTAACAGGTGGGACATGGTGCCCCTGTCACTGGTGGGGAGGGTGCAGGCGGTCAAAATGGTAGTCCTCCCGAGATTCCTTTTTGTGTGTCAGTGCCTCCCGGTGATGGTCACGAAGGCTTTTTTCAAGAAGATCGAGAAAAGCGTTATGAGTTTTGTGTGGGCTGGGAAGACCCCGAGAGTGAGGAGGGGGTTCTTGCAGCGTAGCAGGGAGAGGGGGGACTGGCACTACCGAGCTTAAGTGAGTACTATTGGGCCGCCAATATTTCAATGGTGTGTAAGTGGATGGGAGAAGGGGAGGGAGCGGCGTGGAAGAGATTGGAGATGGCGTCCTGCAAAGGAACCAGCCTACAAGCACTGGTGACGGCACCACTGCCGTTCTCCCCGAAGAAATACACCACAAGTCCAGTGGTGGTAGCAACACTGAAAATTTGGGGGCAGTGGAGAGGGCATAGGGGAACGACGGGAGCCTCGGTGCGGTCCCCGATAAGAAATAATCATAGGTTTGTCCCGGGGAGAATAGATGGGGGATTTGGAACATGGAAGAGAGCAGGGATTGTGCAACTGAGGGATCTGTTCTTGGATGGGACGGTTTGCGAGTCTGGGAGCGCTGACGGAAAAATATGGGTTGCCCCAAGGGAATGAATTTCGATACATGCAACTGAGGGCTTTTGCGAGGCAACAGGTGAGGGAGTTCCCGCAGCTCCCGGCGCAGGAGATTCAGGATAGAGTGATCTCAAGGACATGGGTGGGGGATGGTAGGGTGTCAGATATATACAGGGAAATGAGAGACGAGGGGGAGAACATGGTGGATGAGCTGAAGGGAAAATGGGAGGAAGAGCTGGGGGAAGAGGTCGAAGAGGGGCTGTGGGCAGATGCCCTACGTAGGGTAAACCCTTCGACCTCGTGCGCCAGGCTTAGCCTGATACAATTTAAGGTTTTGCACAGGGCACATATGACCGGAGCAAGGCTCAGTAAATTTTTCGGGGCAGAGGATAGGTGTGGGAGATGCTCAAGAAGCCCAGAAAAGTACACCCACATGTTTTGGTCATGCCCGGCACTGCAGGGGTTCTGGGTGGGGGTGGCGAAGGTGCTTTCAAAGGTGGTTGGGGTCCGGGTCGAGCCAGGCTGGGGGCTGGCTATATTCGGGATTGCAGAAGAGCCGGGAGTGCACAAGGCGAGAGAGGCTGATGTTTTGGCCTTTGCGTCCCTAGTAGCCCGGCGAAGGATACTGCTTATGTGGAAGGAAGCCAAGCCTCCAGGCGTGGAGACCTGGATAAACGACATGGCAGGGTTTATAAAACTGGAACAGATAAAGTTTGCACTAAGGGGTTCGGCTCAGGGGTTCACCAGGCGGTGGCAACCGTTCATTAACTACCTCGCAGAACGATAAAGGAAACGGGAAGGTAGCAGCAGCAACCCGGGGGGGGGGGGGGCTCAGGTGGGTCCTCAGGGGTGTTTTTGTAAAGATATTAGCACTTGGTTATGTATATTGAATTGAAGTGCTGATTTTATTATTTGGGAGAGCTATTATTTTTGTTATGGCAGTTGCCATTTAGTTTATATATTATTTATTTATTTGTTAAAATACGGTCACGGTTATTTATATTGTTTTGCTGTTGTAAAAAGGGGAAAAACTTTTGTATTGTTTTGTATGGCCGAAAAAGTTGAATAAAATATATATATTTTTAAAAATAAATACCATGTCTGGCGAGCTGTACCGCCTGATCCTGGTGGCAACTGGCTTACAGTCAGGAGTGAGATTCGCAAAGAGTGAAGGGGGGGAGACCTTGAGGGTCGCGAGGCTGCATACTGTGAGGGGGGGCAAGGGTCCGCCGAACTGTAGTGTCAGGCTTCGGTGATTACACTGAAAATCCAATCCGAGCAGTAGGGGGGCGCAGAGGTGGGGGAGGACGTAGAGCTTAAAGCGGGTATACTCCACGCCCTGCATCGTGAGATTGGCGATACAGCACCCCCGGATCTGGACCGAATAAGACCCGGAGGCAAGGGAGATTGTTTGTGAGGCGGGGTAGGTGTGGAGGGAGCAGCGCCTTACCATGTCGGGGTGGACAAAGCTCTCTGTACTCCCGGAGTCGAAGAGGCAGGCGGTCTCATGCCCGTTGATCCGGATGACCATCATGGAGTTCTTTAGCGGTTTCGGCTGCGACTGGTCGAGGGACACCACGCCCAGCTGCGGGTAGCCTGCGTGGTCAGTGGAGTCACAAGATGGCGGCCCCCATGTGTCGCACGTGTTGGACGGGATCGAAGATGGCGACCAAGATGGCGGCCCCCATGAGTCGCACGTGCCAGTCGGTGATGGGGCCGGCGGCCAAGATGGCGGCCCCCATGATTTGCACGATGCCGATGACGCATCTGGAGAGGGCGTTCCGGGCAGGCACGCAGCCACATTGCGGGGTCTGTGGGGCTGTGAGTCGGGCCTGGTGCATTTTTGATTTCTGGGCCTTAGATCGGCCCAGGCAGACTCTCGCGTAGTGCCCCTTTTTCCCGCAGTCGCTGCACGTCGCTGAGCGGGCTGGGCAATGCTGCCGAGGGTGTTGGCCCTGGCCGCAGAAGTAGCATTGCGGTTCTCCGGGCTGGGCTGGCAGACGCGCAGCGCAGGTCTGCGACATAGGTGGGTCCGACGAGGGCCGCGACGATAGTGTCCATGAGGGGTTCGTCGGGCCCGCGGGGAACACGCTAAGGTTCTGGTAGGCCACCTAAGCGAGGTAGCTAGCTTCACCGTGTCCCGCAGGTTGGAGGTCCCATTTTCCAGCAGACGTTGCCTGATATAGTTCGAGCGGACCCCCGCCACGTAGGTGTCCCGGATCTGTGAGTTCATATGCTCCTCCGCCGTCACATCTCCATAGCTGCAGTTCCTCGTGAGTAGAGTCAGGGTTTCCAGATACTCGTCCAGTCATTCTCTAGCGCGTTGACGGCGAGTATCATAGATTATCATAGAATTTACAGTGCAGAAGGAGGCCATTCGGTCCATCGAGTCTGCACCGGCCCTTGGAAAGAGCACACTACACAAGTTCAGCACCTCCACCCTATCCCCATAACCCAGTAACCCCACCCAACACTAAGGGCAATTTTGGACACTAAAGGCAATTTATCATGACCAATCCACCTAACCCGCACATCTTTGGACTGTGGGAGGAAACCGGAGCACCCGGAGGAAACCCACGCACACACGGGGAGGATGTGCAGACTCCGCACAGACAGTGACCCTAGCCGGAATCGAACCTGGGACCCTGTAGTGAGGAGGTGTCTAGCGAACACCTCGTTTACGGGCTTCACGAAGTGCGCCTTGAGGGTTGCGACCGCCTCCTCGTACGTGGCCACTTTCTCAATCATTACCGAGATTCGATGGCTCACCTGAGGGTGGAGGAGTCGCAGTTTGAGGGTCTCCGAGGGAGCCGTTGTGGAGGAGTCGATGTAGGCCTCGAAGCCTCGAAGCAAATGTTCAAATATTTCCTTGGCTTCGGACGCGCGGGCATCGAGTTCGAGCCTGTCTGGCTTGAGGGTGGCTTCCATGGTGCTGTCGACAACTAATAAATTGATATACCTTCAATTCACCAAGAGGCCAAGAGTGAGTGAACAGAAGGCTTCATTAGTCGTGAACTTGCCTAGCCAGAGTCGGTTGTGCAGATGAGTGCCACCCACAGGTGGCCAGGTTATATATGGCCCCAGTGAGGGTGGAGCCAGAGGCAGAGCCCACCTGGGTAACAGTACAGTACCTGAAAGCAGCTCGTATCACCACTTCCAGGTCAAAGGTTACATTAGGTGGATACAATGGTTACAGTGTCATGCATTATGATGAATACATTCACCACAGCCCCTTAACGGCAGGAGTGGGAAGGTTGGCACCTGCCTCCACAAACAGTCCCGCACCTGTAAATACCGGAGATCATTCCCTCCAGTCAATGCAAACTTCTCCTCCAGCGCCCTCATACTCGGGAATCTTCCTTCTATGAACAAGTCTCCCATCCTCTCTATTCCCGCTCTCTGCCAAATACGGAATACCCCCCATCCATCCTCCCCGGGGCAAACCTATGGTTATCGCAGATTGGGGGCCACACCGAAGCCCCCAAAGCCCTCACCTGTCTCCTCCACTGCCCCCAGATTCTCAGGTTTGCCACCACCACCGGACTGGTGGAGTAACGCGCCGGCAGAAACGGCAGGGGCGCCATCACCAGTCCCCCTAAACTTGTGCCCTTACACAAGGCTGCCTCCATGCGCACCCATGCCGGCTCCCCCCACCAGCCACCGCCTCACCATGGCTCTGTTGGCCGCCCAGTAGTAATTACTAAAATTTGGCAGCGCTAGCCCGCCATCTCCCCATTTCCTTTCCAGCATTGCCCTCTTCACCCGCGGGGGCTTGCCCCCCCCAAACAAAGCCCACAATAATCTTATTAATCCGCTTGAAAAAGGAACGCGGGATGAAAATGGGGAGGCACCGGAAAACAAAGAGAAACCTCAGGAGGGCTGTCATTTTTAATGACTGCACCCTACCCGCCAGAGACAGCGGGAGCGGTCCCATCTCCAGAAATCCTCCTTCATCTGGTCCACCAACCAGGCCAGGCTCAATTTGTGTAACCTGTCCCAATCCCTCGCCACCTGAATACCCAAGTATCTAGAACCGTCCTCCACCACTCTGAACGGTAGTTCCCCCAAATCGCCTCTCCTGGCTCCTTGCCTGCACCACAAACAGCTCGCTCTTCCCCATATTGAGCTTGTAACCCGAAAACCGGCCGAATTCCCCTAGGATTCCCATAATTTCCCCCATCCCCTCCATTGGGTCAGAGACACACAGCAGCAAGTCATCCGCATACAACGAGACTCTGTGTTCCACCCCCCCGCCCCCCCCCCCCCCCCCCCCCCCGCCGCCGGATCAGCCCCTTCCAGCCCCTTGAGACCCTCAGAGCAACCGCCAGCGGCACTATCGCCAGCGCAAACAGCAGTGGGGAGAGGGGACATCCCTGTCTCGTCCGCCGGTGTAGTCTGAAATATTCCGACGTCATTCTATTTGTCCGTACACTAGCTACCGGCGCCCGGTACAGCAGCCTAACCCAGTCAACAAAGCCCCTCCCAAACCCGAACCGCTCCAGCACCTCCCATAAGTAATCCCACTCGACCCGGTCGAACGCTTTTTCCACGTCCATTGCAACCACCACTTCAACTTCCCTACCTTCCGGGGGCATCAGAATCACATTGAGCAGCCTTCTAACATTGGCCCCCAGCTGCCTGCCCTTAACAAACCCTGTCTGGTCTTCTCCTATAACGTCTGGTACACAGTCCTCAATCCTAAAGGCCAGAATCTTGGCCAGGAGCATGGCATCCACATTTAACAAGGATATCGGCCTATAAGAACCACACAGCTGCGGGTCCTTGTCCCTTTTCAAAATGAGCGAAATCATGACATTGTCTGGGGTAGAACTCCTCTCTCCTTGGCCTTGTTAAAGACTTTCAACAGGACTGGCCCCAATATCCCGGAGAACTTTTTATAGAACTCGACTGGGTAGCCGTCCGGTCCCAGGGCCTTCCCCGACTGCATGGCATTCAAGCCCTCCATTATCTCCTCCAGCCCGACCGGGGCCCCCAGCCCTTCTACCAGCTCCCCATCTACCTTCGGGAAAGTCAGCCCATCCAAAAAGTGCCTCACCCCCTCTGGCCCCCCAGGGGATTCCGATCTATACAGCCTACTATAAAAGTCCCTAAAGGTCTTGCTCACCCCCTCCGAGTCCCCAACTAAGTTCCCATCCCCATCAACCACTTAACAAACCCTGTCCCTATTTCCGTAGCTGCCTCCGTTTTTCTGAGCTGCTGTGCAAACACCTACTGGCCTTTTCCCTGTTTTCGTACACCGCTCCCTTCACCTTCCTGAGCTGCTCCTCTGCCCTACCTGTAGTTAACAAACTAAATGCCACCTGCAACCTCCGGCGTTCCCTCAATAGCCCGCCTCTGGAGCCTCTGCATAACTCCTATCCACTCGTAGGATCTCTCTGACTAGTCGGTCCGTTTCTGCCCTATCCGTCCTGTCCCTGTGTACCCGGATCGAGATCAGCTCCCCTCTCACCACCGCCTTCAGCGCTTACCAGACCACCACTGCTGAGACCTCCCCCGTGTCATTTACCTGCAGGTAGTTCAGCATGCACTTCCTCAATCTCTGGCAGACCGCTTCATCCGGCAACAGCCCCACATCCAATCTCCATTGTGGGCGCTGCTTGCCATCCATACTGACCTGCAGGTCCACCCAGTGCGGAGCATGGTCCTTTATAAAATCCCCGTCCCAATTTGGCACGTATACGTTGACCAACACTACCTTCATCCCCTGCAGCCTACCACTAACCATGATAAATCTTCCTCCTACATCCGAGAATATCCTCCCCGCCTCAAATGCCACCCGCTTATTTATCAAAATCGCAGCACCCCTTGTCCTGGAGTCCAGCCCTGAATGGAAAACCTGCCCAACCCAGCCTTTCCTCAACCTGACCTGATCCACCACCTTAAGATGTGTCTCCTGCAGCAGCACCACATCCACCTTCAAACTCCTAAGGTGTGCAAACACACGCCCTCTTCACCGGCCCATTAAGCCCCCGGACGTTCCAAGTAACCAGCCTAGTTGGGCGGCAAAGTACCCCCCCTCCCTGCCGGTCAGCCATCACCCTTCTTGGACCCGCCTCTAGCCTGTGCGCCGCACCTCTTCCAGCCCGCCCCGGGGCGGCACCCACCCCCAACCCCCTCAGTGACCTTCCATCGAAGTCCCTCCCATGTCAGCAGAACCCATTCCCTCCCTTCCCCCCCTAGCAACACTACTCTAAATCCAAACCCAGCTCATAAACTAATCTTATACACCCCCCCCACTGTGCTTCCGTGAGCTAGCTCACTTGAGTTAGCTTGGTGACCCCCCCCGCCTCTGGTGCCAAGAAGTCTCCCACCCCTTACCCCGCTCCTGCAAACAAGTTTCTTCATCCAGCCGTCCCCCAACAAACACCCAGCAGCAAGCTAAAACAAAGAACAATGACACCACCCACCGAAACCCAGACATGCACGTCTCCATCCCACCAAAGTGCACAAAGGGTATAATTACCCAAACTACCAACACAAGAAGAACAATTACCAACATCTACCCCACAAACAGAAAAGAACCAAAAACAAAACGAAAAATCGATTCTCTCCCCCCACCCCCACTCTCCTCGCCCCTTAACAGAGCTCCAAAAAAAAGACTTATACAAAGCAATACGAAAAAACATAGCCAATTTTAACAACAGTAAGAGAGGAAAAACCACACACCCCCGACCGCAGCCCCACCAACAATCCGAGGGGGGAGAGATGAAAAAATAAGTAAACAAAAACCCTGCCAGAAAAAGAACAAACAAAGAAAAAGGGCCCAATCTAGGCCAACATATTGTCACTGAGCCCAAAATTTCTCAAGCTCACACCAGTCCTTTTCTTTTTGCAAATTCCAGTGCCTCATCGGGCGACTCGAAATAATGGTGTTGGTCTTCATGCTTGGCCAACAGGCGCGCCGGGTACAGCAGGCCGAACTTCACCTGCTTCTTAAAGAAGATCGCCGTGACCTGGTTGAAGCCTGCCCTCTTCCTCGCCACCTCCACGCTCAGGTCCTGGTATACCCGCAGGATGCTATTCTCCCACTTGCAACTTCGCGTGCACTTGGCCCACCGCAGAATACATTCCTTATCTAGGAACCCGTGGAATCTCACCACCATTGCCCTCGGAGGGTCCCCCGCCCACGACTTCCTGGCAAGCACCCGATACGCCCTGTCCACCTCCAGCGGTAGGGGGAATGCCCCTTTGCCAAGCAGCTTTTCGAACATACCTGCCACGTATTCTCCTGCATTTGCTCCCTCAGCTCCCTCAGGAAGCCCGACGATTCTTAGATTCTGTTGGCGGGACGGGTTCTCAATGTCTTCCACCTTTTCCAAGAGTCTTTTCTGCTGCTTTCGAAGCATTCCCACCTCCAGCTCCACCGCTGATTGGTGCTCCTGTTCCAGCAGCGCATTCTCCACCTTCTGAATCACCCGGTCCTGGGCGTCCAGTCTGCATTCCAAGCGATCCATTGACTCCTTGATACAGTCCAGACATTCCCGCTTCTGTCTGGCAAAACCATCCTGGATGTCCTGCATCAATGGGTCCGCTGCACTCTGCGCTGCCACCCCAGGGGTCTGCCCCTCGGCCATACTGACTCCTGTTCCCAGCTTCCACACCGCTCACTACTGGCTTCTTGTTCCTGTCCTTTCGCACGCTTCTAATCCTTTTTTCCATAAACCAATGCGAGGAAACCGTGCCCAGCTGCCTCAGCCAACAAATCTTTGTATTAAAATCGAAGAAAAGTCCGGGGGAAAGGTTCAAAAGCCCAACCAGAGTGGGAGCCACCAAATGTGCGACCTACTCCTCCATAGTCGCCACCGGAAGTCCCATCCTACTATTTCTACTCTGACTAGCATGTGGCACTGGTAGTAATCCTGAGATCACTACCTTTGAGGTCTGACTTCTCAACTTTCTTCCTAACTCCTTATATTCTGCTTTCAAGATCTCATCCCATTTTTTTACTATGCCATTGGTACCAATGTGCACCACGACACTGATTGTTCACCATCCCCCTCCAGAATGTCTTGTAACCGCTCCAAGACATCCTTGACCCTAGCATCAGGGAGACAATATACCATCCTGAAGTGCTTTGAGAGGTTGGTCATGAAGCGCATCACCTCCATACTCCCAGAACGCCTTGAACCGCTGCAATTCACATACGGCCGCAACCGGTCCACAGCAGACACCATCTCCCTGGGCCTACACCCATCCCTAGAGCATCTTGACAACAAGGACTCCTACATCAGACTTCTATTCATTGACTACAGCTCTGCCTTCAACACTATAATCCCAGCCAAGCTCATATCAAAGCTCCAAAACCGAGGTCTTGGCTCCTTACTCTGCAACTGGATCCTCGACTTTCTCACCCACAGACCACAATCAGTAAGAATAAACAAAACCTCCTCCACAATAGTACTCAATATCGTGGCCATGCAAGGCTGCGTATTTAGCCCCCTACTATACTCCCCGTGCATACACGACTGCATGGCAAAATTTAGTTTCAACTCCATCTTCAAGTTTGCTGACGATATGACCATAGTGGGCCAGATCTCGAATTACGACGAGTCAAAATACAGGAGGGAGATTGAGAACCTAGTGGAGTGGTGCAGCGACAACAATCTATCCCTCAATGCCAGCAAAACTAAAGAGCTAGTCATTGACTTCAGAAAGCAAAGTGCTGTACACACTCCTGTCAGCATCAACAGTTAGCAGTTTCAAATTCTTAGGGGCACACATCTCCAAAAATCTGTCCTGGTCCGCCCACGTCGACGCTACCACCAAGAAAGCACAACACCGCCAATACTTCCTCAGGGAACTAAGGAAATTCTGCAATTCCACATTAACTCTTACCAACTTCTGCAGATGCACCATAGAAAGCATCCTATCGGGCTGCATTACAGCCTGGTATGGCAACTGCTCGGCCCAAGACCGCAAGAAACTTCAGAGAGTCGTGAACACCGCCCAGTCCATCACACGAACCTGCCTCCCATCCATTGACTCCATCTACACCTCCCGCTGCCTGGGGAAAGCGGGCAGCATAATCAAAGACCCCTCCCACCCGGCTTACTCACTCTTCTAACTTCTTCCATCGGGCAGGAGATACAACAGTCTGAGAACACGCACGAACAGACTCAAAAACAGCTTCTTCCCCGCTGTTACCAGACTCCTAAACGGCCCTCTTATGGACTGACCTCATTAACACTACACCCCTGTATGCTTCACCCGATGCCAGTGTTATGTAGTTACATTGTGTACTTTGTATTGCCCCATTATGTATTTTCTTTTATTTCCTTTTCTTTTCATGTACTTAATGATTTGTTGATCTCGCAAAAAAAACCTTTCACTGAACCTTGGTACACGTGACAGTAAACAAAATCAATCCATCCTGGAGTCCCGTTTGCGACCACAGAGACACCTATGTATTGCCCTTACAATTGCATCCACTATAATTATTGCATTCCCACACTTTATACTCCTCACCACTGCAGCAGAACCAACTGTGGTGTAACAAATTTGGATGTTTCTGCTTCCCCTTGAGAGGTCATTCCCCGCAACAGTATCCAAAACGGTTATCTGTTTTGCAGGGGATGGCCACAGGGGACTCCTGCACTGCCTGCCTGTGTCACTTGCTCTGCCTTTTGGTCACCCATTCCCTTCCTGCCTGTGGAGTCTGAGCCTGCGGTGTGATCATCTCTCCATATGTGCTATCCATGACACTCTCTGCCTCACGGATGCTCCACAGTGTCTCCAGCCGCCATTCCAGCTCCAAAACATGGGCTTCCAGGAGCCGCAGTTGGAGACACTTCCTGCACACATGTTGGCCTCGGGCACTGGCAATGTTCCCGGCCTCCCACATGCAGCAAGAAGAACAAACCAAGGCTTTGAGTTCTCCTGCCATTACTTATCCTTTTAAATTAAAGCTTTGGAAGATGCTTGATATTAGATTAAATCCAATTCTCTGTGGCCCTTCTTTGCTTGTCCTCATTACTACCAATTATAGCCCTTCCAGATTATAAACCACAAAATGTATTTTCAAACTACTAATTGATTAAAGTTGTAAAGACTTACCGACCTTGCCCACTATTTACCAATTAACTCTCTCCCTTAGAGCCTCAGCTGCAGCAGGGCAAGTCCACTCTCTGAAGATTTAAAAGTTACAAAGCAAGGAGAAAAAGCAAAGAACACCTCTTCCCATTCTGCACCGAATCCCGACTCGCTTCAAATTCCCAAGTTTAAAGCTCACTCTGCCTATGGCTTCATTCCGGATGTGACCTCTTGTGGTAGTCAGTATTAGAGGTATTAAGGTACTCTGTAATGCCGGAAGACCATTGGTGTAGAAGGTACTCTGTTCTCATTGGTTAAGCCTGTCTGCTGGCTCCGCCCAGCAAGGCCAGGTATAAGAGCCCGTGTCGCCCCATCAGCTGCCCTCTGTACCTGCGCTGCTGGGGGAAACACCTAGTGTAATAAAGCCTTCAATTGTCTCCAATCTCGCTTCTGGAGTTATTGATCGAGCATCAATTTATTATACTAGATTTTAAAGAATGGAGCTCCGAATCAACTCAGCCCCCATGCGGCAAACTCAGCGGCAACCATTAAGCACTGGCTGGCGTGCTTTAATTGATATCTCGGGAGGGCAAAAACACACCCACGGAAGACCAGAAACTACAAATTCTGCACTCAAGGGTGAGCCCAGAGATCTACACCCTCATCGAGGATGCGGACGACATCGAGGCCGCAATGGATCTGCTGAAAGGACATTAAATTCGCCCCGCAAACCAGGTCTACGCCCGACATCTACTAGCGATGAGGCGACAAATCCTTGGGGAAATCGCTGGAGGAATTCTACCGTGCGCTCCTGCTGTTGGGGAGAAACTGCAGCTGCCCGCAAGTTTTGGCAAGCGACCACACAGAACTTTTGATCCGGGACGCTTTCGTTGCAGGTATGCTGTCCTCCCAAATCCGCCAGCGATTGCTGGAGAAAGAGACTCTAGGCCTCAGGGAGGGCACGGGCCCTTGCCACCTCCCTGGATGTGGCCTCCTGAAATGCCCGCACTTACGTCCCCGACCGCACAGCAGCCCCCTGGGCAGCGTGGAACCCCCCCCTGCGGCCGACCCCGATGCATCTCCCATCCCCCCATAAGCTTGTGCTGCGAGACGACCTGGCAACCCCGGGGGGCCCCGCTGCTATTTCTGCGGGCAAGCCAAGCTGTCCGGCCCGCTCATCCTTCTGTAAAGGATGCGGGTAAAAGGGCCACTTCCTGGCGGTATGCCAGGCCAGGGCGGTCGCTGCGGTCCCAGGAGGCGAATACAGACCGCCACCACAACCCTCTCCACGGGCCCCGTGCGGCCAGCGGGCGCCGCCATCTTCCTCCTCCAGGGCCACGTGTGGCCTCCGGGCGCCGCCATCTTGTCTCTTGGACACCACGTGCGATGGATGGGCGCCGCCATTTTGTACACCCCCAGCCATGTGCGACCAGTGGGTGCCACCATCTTGGCTGGACTCTCAGGACCCCAATTTGGATGACCACACAACGCCCAAAGAGAACATCCAACTGCTGCCACGACTAGCCTCGGTGACCCTGGACCAGTCTCGGCCCTGAACACTCTCGACTGCAACGACGACGGTGCTCATCAACGGGCATGAAACGTCCTGCCTGATCGACTCTGGGAGCACGGAGAGCTTCATACACCCCGACACGGTAAGGCTCTGTTCTACATAAGAACATAAGAACTAGGAGCAGGAGTAGGCCATCTGGCCCCTCGAGTTTGCTCCGCCATTCAATGAGATAGTGGCTGATCTTTTGTGGACTCAGCTCCACTTTCCCACTCGAACACCATAGCCCTTAATCCCTTTATTCTTCAAAAATTATCTATCTTTATCTTAAAAACATTTAATGAAGGAGCTTCACTGGGCAAGGAAGTCCATAGATTCACAACCCTTTGGGTGAAGAAGTTCCTCCTTAACTCAGTCCTAAATCTACATCCCCTTATTTTGAGGCTATGCCCCCAGTTCTGCTTTCACCCACCAGTGGAAACAACCTGCCCGCATCTATCCTATCTATTCCCTTCATAATTTTATATGTTTCTATAAGATCCCCCCTCATCCTTCTAAATTCCAACGAGTACAGTCGCAGTCTACTCAACCTCTCCTCGTAATCCAACCCCTTCAGCTCTGGGATTAACCGAGTGAATCTCCTCTGCACACCCTCCAGTGCCAGTACGACCTTTCTCAAGTAAGGAGACCAAAACTGAACACAATACTCCAGGTGTGGCCTCACTAACACCTTATACAATTGCAGCATAACCTCCCTAGTCTTAAACTCCATCCCTCTAGCAATGAAGGACAAAATTACATTCGCCTTCTTAATCACCTGTGGCACCTAAACCAACTTTCTGCGACTCATGCACTAGCACACCCAGGTCTCTCTGCACAAAAGCATGTTTTAATATTTTATCATTTAAATAATAATCCCTTTTGCTGTTATTCCTACCTAAATGGATAACCTCACATTTGTCAACATTGAATTCCATCTGCCAGACCCTAGCCCATTTACTTAGCCTATCCAAATCCATCTGCAGACTTCCAGTATCCTCTGCACTTTTTGCTTTGTCACTCATGTTAGTGGCGTCTGCAAACCTGGACACATTGCCCTTGGTCCCCAACTCCAGATCATCTATTGTGGGCCCATTCTCTCCCTGTTCACCCCATTAACCAAAATATCTCCTTGGCCTCCGGGTCTCATTCAGTAGAAATCAAGAGGTTTTGCGTAGCGAACCTCACGGTCCAGGGAAGGGAGTTTAAAAACTACCGGCTCTACGTCCTTCCCCACCTCTGCACTGCCGTACTCCTAGGGTTAGATTTTCAGTGCAACCTCCAAAGCCTAACTTTCAAATTCGGCGGCCCTATACCCCCCCTCACCGTCTGCGGCCTCGCGACCCTTCCCTGTTTGCGAACCTCACCCCGGATTGCAAACCCGTCGCCACCAGGAGCAGACGGTACAGTGCCCAGGACCGGACCTTTATTAGGTCGGAGGTCCAGCGATTACTGAGGGAAGGTGTCATTGAGGCTAGCAACAGCCCCTGGAGAGCTCAAGTAGTGGTTGTGAATACCGGGGAGATAGGATGGTCATAGACTATAGCCAGATCATCAACAGATATACGCAGCTTGACACGTACCCTCTCCTCCGCATATCCGACCTGGTCAACAGGATCGCCCAATGCAAGGTCTTTTCCACGGTGGATCTAAAGTCCGCCTACCACCAGCTCCCCATCCGCCCTAGCGACCGCAAATACACTGCTTTCGAAGCAGATGGGCGGCTCTACCACTTCCTAAGGGTTCCCTTCGGTGTCACTAATGGAGTCTCGGTCTTCCAACAAGAGATGGACCGAATGGTTGACCGGTACGGTTTGCGGCCACATTCCCATACCTCGATAATATCACCATCTGCGGCCACGACCAGTAGGACCACGACACCAACCTCCAAAAATTCCTCCATACTGCAAAAATCCTTAACCTCACATAACAAGGATAAATGCGTGTTCAGTACCGACCGCCTAGCCATCCTCGGCTACGTAGTGCATAATGGAGTTATAGGCCCAGACCCTGAACGTATGCGCCCCCTTATGGAGTTTCCCCTTCCACACTGCTCCAAGGCCCTGAAATGCTGCCTAGGATTTTTCTCTTATTATGCCCAGTGGGTCCCCAACTATGTGGACAAGGCCCGCCCGCTGATCCAATCCACGGTTTTTCCCCTATCGATAGAGGCCCGCCAGGCCTTCAGCCGCATCAAAGCAGACATTGCTTTGATGCACGCCACGATGCACGCCATCGACATCAACAAATCCCTCCCCTTCCAGGTCGAGAGCGACGCGTCCGACGTAGCTCTGGCGGCCACCCTCAACCAAGCGGGCAGACCCGTGGCCTTCTTCTCACACACAGTCCAGGTGTCAGAAATCCGCCATTCCTCAGTTGAAAAGGAAGCCCAGGCCATAGTAGAAGCTGTGCGGCATTGGAGGCGTTACCTGGCCAGCAGGAGATTTACTCTCCTCACTGACCAACGGTCGGTGCCTTCATGTTCGATAATGCACAGCGGGGTAAGATAAAAAACGACAAGATCTTACAGTGGAGGATCGAACTCGCCACCTACAACTATGAGATCTTGTATCGTCCCGACAAGCTAAACGAGCCTCCTGATGCCCTGTCCTGTGGCACATGTGCCAACGCACAAGTGGACCGACTCCGAGCCCTCCACGAGGACTACTGCCACCCCGGGGGTTACTCGATTCTTTCATTTCATCAAGACCCGGAACCTGCCCTACTCCATCGAGGAGGTCAGGACTGCCACCAGGAACTGCCAAATCTGCGCGGAGTGCAAGCCGCACTTTTACAGGCCAGAGAAAGCACACCTGATAAAGGCTTCCCGTCCCTTTGAACGCCTCAGTATGAACTTCAAAGGCCCCCTCCCCTCCACCGACTGCAACACGTATTTCCTCAACGTGATTGACGAGTACTCCCGGTTCCCATTCGCCATCCCCTGTCCCGACATGACCGCAGCCACCGTCATAAAAGCCCGCCACAGTATCTTTACGCTGTTCGGTTTCCCCGCCTACATACACAGCGATAGGGGGTCCTCCTTTATGAGTGACGAACTGCGTCAATTCCTGCTCAGCAAGGACATTGCCTCGAGCAGGACGCCCAGTTACAACCGGATAGGTAGAGAGGGAGGACGCAATGGTCTGGAAGACCGTCCTACTGGCCCTACGGTCCAGGAATCTCCCAGTCTCCTGCTGGCAGGAGGTCCTTCCGGATGCCCTCCACTCCATCCGGTCACTGCTGTGTACCACGGTCAACCAAACACCTCACGAACGTCTCCTTGTCTTCCCTAGGAAGTCCTCCTCTGGGACCTCGCTCCCGAGCTGGCTGGCAGCTCCTGGACCCATCTGCTCCGCAAACATGTGCGGGCGCACAAATCGGACCCATTAATCGAGAGGGTCCATCTCCTCCACGCTAACCCTCAGTACGCCTACGTGGCGTACCCCGACACCCGACAGGATACGGTCTCCCTACGGGACTTGGCGCCCGCTGGATCCACACCCCCACTACCAGTCCCACCCTCACTCCCACCGGCGCACCCCACAGCCCTTCCCAGGTGGATCGGTTCTCCCACCGGTCCCGTCTAGGGGTGATGAAGCAGCTGTCGAAGAAGCCGAAGCCACGCTCCCGGAGCCACAGATGCCCGAGCCGCCGCCTGCATCACCACCAAAGCTACGACGGTCGCAGAGGACGACCAGGGCCCCCAATCAACTAATTGCTTCATTCTGAAATGTAAATAAATGTTGTAAATAGTTGAGATGTAACGAGGCGAAACACTGTACGGAGGTATACCAGGTACCTTCATAACCTTAACTTCTACCACTCTGTAATGCGAGGCTACCACCCCCGCCGGACTCTTTTTTTAACAGGGGGTGAATGTGGTAGTCAGTATTAGAGGTATTACGGTACTCTGTAATGCCAGAAGACCATTGGTGTAGTAGGTACTCTGTTCTCATTGGTTAAGCCCGTCTGCTGGCTCCGCCAGCAAGGCAGGGTATAAGAGCCCGTGTCGCCCGAGCAGCTGCCTTCTGTACCTGCGCTGCTGGGGGAAACATCTAGTGTAATAAAGCCTTCAATTGTCTCCAATCTCGCTTCTGGAGTTATTGATCGAGCATCACCTCTCTCCCACTGCTCGTGCACAAAGCTCACTAAAAGGACCATATAAATGTAAATCATTCTTTAATGATAAATTAATAACTGTTTTCCCTGTTTCCACTATGGCCTGGATGAAGGTTGCCCAAATTCATTTCAAAATGACGATAAACATTTGTATATTAAGAACACAGGAGTAGGAGTGGATCCTATGGCCCCTTGAGCCCGTTCCATTAACTTTGGTCGAAGAATTTCCAAGATTTATCCAATCACCTTGCATAACTTTTGTCCTTACCTTATGAGATTTTTGAGATTTATTTTTCACCGGTGGTCCAAGGGGTTCATCACGACAGCATGACTTTATCACAGTAGTCAAAGCCAGCAGGATTTCCTCTGGGATGAAGTCGTTCTGGAGACTTGTTGGTGGAGGTTGATCAATTGCTTGTGGCTTATCCTTAAGTTTGGGTAATTCTGCAAAGACAAAGATAGAAAAAAATAAACTGTACACTGTCTCAGTAATCAACCAGAAATTAAATATAAGCATTTTTAGTGTGAGTAGAGATCCCTGTTGGAGATAATATTGTGACTCTCAAACAACAGAGTTGGTGAATCATATAGGTGCTTGAAGAGAAAGTTCCTTATTCATCTTAAAGAGTCATGCCAACAATTCATTCAATGCCTTCAGTTGCAAAACCAAATACAAAGTCTTGTACAAAATATACTCTATGAAAAGTAAACTGTTAAGTGAATGAACTTGATAAGCCTATATTGAAGTTAAAGATAAGTGGTATATTAAATTGTCATATTATCAGAATTATAGATATATAATATAAATATATATATTTAAATATATTATACTTCGTTGAGTTTCTATGACATGGGAATAAATCCAACACTGTAGGTTCACAACCTTATTCTTATTGTTCTTTTTTAATTGAATTTTCTGAGAAACAAAGAAAAGATTGCTGCTACAAGTCACCTGACCACAGGGTTGACCCTTTGTGAGCTATTCCCAGGAGTTTCAAAAACAAAATCATTACTTTCTCAGCTTCTGGAAATTCACCCTTCATTCTACAAACCCCTTACAAACCAAAAGGAAGCGTAGACATACTGGCTATCCCAACCTGAACTATCTCAAAAGAGAGAGACGAAAACTAATTACACTAGAAGAGATGCTGTGAACAATCTAATTTCTCTCCCAAGAAGAAACAATAGAATTCTGGCCAGAAGCCAGGGTGGCACAGTAGAACAGTGATTAGCACTGATGCTTCACAGCGCAAGGGACCCGGGTTCGATTCCCGGCTTGGGTCACTCTCTGCGCGTAGTTTGCACTTTCTCCCCATGTCTGGATGAGTTTCTCCAGGTGCTCCGGTTTCCTCCCACTGTCCAAAGATGTGCAGGTTAGGTGGATTGGTCACGCTAAATTGCCCTGTAGTGTTCAAAGGTTAGGTGGGGTTACAGGAATAGGGTGGAGGTGTGGGCTTAGGTAGGGTGCACTTTCAAGGCCAGTGTAGATTCGATGGGCCGAATGGCCTCCTTCTGCACTGTAAATTCCATGATTCTATGATAACTGATTGTTAAACTGCATTAAACATTGATAGGTCTGTCAAAGACCCTGGGCTGGATTTGCCAATTTTGCGGCTAAGTGCCAACGCCGGCGTGGGAACTGTGGCATTTTATGACGCCAAAATTGGCGCTGAACCCTCACTGATAGGGGCTAGCAGCGGTGTCAGGGAAAACCCCCGGCACCCACACCAAAAACGGGCGGAGAATGGCCGGGTCCGCGACCGTGCATATGCACGGTGACGACCTGCAGCGGTCGCGCCATACAACATGTCACCGGCCGCATGCGGACCCGACCTGCCAGAGTGTGCCCCCCTGGAGACTCCCTCGCCACCCCCAGACCATCCCCCACCAGTCTTCCCAGCCCTCGCCGAAGCACCCCCAGCCAGCGGCATGGCTCTCCCCCGACTATGGTAGTGCTGGACACAGTCCGCAGCTGCCACCCGAGGCTCACGAAAACTGAGAGCACAAGTGAACCGCGCCGTCGGGAACTCGGCCCATTGGGGGAGGGCCTATGGGTGACGTCCTGAGGCCATCCCAACAGCGTGCAGTGTACTCTCCGATGACGCCGTTTTGAAGGAGGCTGAGCAAACAGGTGCCACCCCCGATTCGGTCTTAAAAAGGTATTCTCCGTCCGATCGCCAATTACGAAATCGGCGTCAGCAAGCAGAGAATCCCGCCCTCTAAGTCTCTCTACTTTTGGATAGCTTCAGCGTTATGGGTTGGATTCTCCGTTTGGAGACTATGGGCTGGATTCGCCATTTTTCCGGCTAAGTACCGACTCCGGCATGGGAACAGAGGCATTTTGCGACGCCAAAATCAGCGCTGAACTCTCACTGCTCCTGCGACCAGTGCGGGGCTAGCAGCCGCGCCGAGTAAAACTCCTGCTTCCCACGATATAAACGGCTGGAGAATGGCCGGGTCCATGACCGTGCATTTGCATGCATTTAAATGTCATTAGCGCATCCTACCCAGTTTGCTCTCAGGCAGATGCTACGTGGTCACGATTCACTACAGATATTTGCAAGCGGATACTGGGCGCCATGGCTGCTGAGGGGGGGCGAGAGGAGGTAAGCAAAATTGCAGAAAATGCTTAAAACCATGGTGCCTGCTGGAGGGTGGCTGCCAGGACTGGTGGAAATAGCAGGGAGCGACTTGGTGACAGCTCTGTGGATTCAGAGCGTCCCCTCTGGATCGGGCTGCCTGCTCAGGCTGCCATTGCTGCAGTATTTGTTTTAAACGCACCCATTTGGTACAAGTTACAAACAGTTGCCTGCTTACTCTCACTCTACTGACTGCTCACTGTGTCCTGTAAATGGTCACAGAACCTCTGGTCATCTGGGAACCCACCCAGGCCACCCCTCTGGACACCCGTTGACCCCAGATGATCCATCAACGGGATGGGCGTGGCCAACCCAGTGGCACACCCGGTGCTCGCACTCCTCAGTGACCTCATCAGAAGCGCAATCCCACTGCAGGCGAAGCAGGGCAATTGCAAAGCTCATCCCAACAAAGGAACACACACTGTGGACATTCATACCCTCTATAGCACATCTCCCCTCTCAGGGAAGAGGCCTCAGCAGTGACACCATCAGCTAGTCCACCATTCTGGATCACCAGCTGTCCCCAAGCCCTGCCTGCCGACTGCACTCTTGCTCCCATCCATCCTGCTCCTGGTCAGGTTTCCACACCCAGGACCCACATCATACCGTAGGTACACTTTCAGCAGATGACGACTAGCCTGCCTCACCCCCATCCGTAGAACCACCAGACCTCCCATCAGAGCCACCCACCAGAGTCCCCCATAATCTTTGTCCCCATAACCTAGGCCCCCATAACAGCAACCCCCATAAGAGAGACCCCCATAAACAGAGATCCCCCATAACAGAGACCTCCCATAACAGAGACCTCCCACAACAGAGACCCCCATAACAGAGACCCCAAGAAGAGAGACCTCCTGTAACAGAGACCCCCCATAACAGAGACCCCCATAACAGAACGATCCCATAACAGAGACTCCCCATATCAGAGACCTCCCATAACAGGGGCCTCCCATATCAGAGACCCCCCATAACAGAGAACCCCCATAACAGAGATCCCCATAACAGAGACACCCATAAAAGCGATGCCCCATAACAAAGACCTTCATAAAAGAGATCCCCCCATATCAGAGACCTCCCATAACAGAGACCCCCCATAAGAGACCCCCATAACAAAGACCCCCCATAACAGAGACTCCCATAACAACCCCCCCCCCCCATAACAGAGATGCTCCATAACAGAGACAACCCAGAATAGAGAGATCCCATAACAGAGGCCCCTGCCTGGAAGCCAGAGAGCAGTCCAGACAGTGAAAAAAAACACTGCTTAAAACTCACCAGTCCCCTACACCTGCTGCCTTAGCAGAGAAAGCAGCAGTGTATATTTCTGGAAAGCAAAAAACACACAAGTCTCTAGCCTGGAGGCGCGTTGTTGGCACGTGATGACCCTATTCACAGCACAACCAGGTGCCACCCTACTGGCGGGATAACACACGGACCACCCAGTGAGGACACCCATAGTGGACCTCACTGGGGAAACAGGACAGGGGCCACAGAGCCTATCGCTGACACGGGCTGCAGCAGCCACCGGTACCCCTGTCGACATGGCTGGGCAATGAGGATAGAGACTCCCTGGTGCCACTCACTGATAGGGGCAGGAGTGCAGTGTGGAAGGCAACATATCAGGGAGAATGGCCAAGGCGTGGGAGTGGGGAGGGGGGTGGGGGTGGGGGGGAGGGGGAGGGGGGGTGGGGGTGGGGGGAGGGGGAGGGGTGGGACTGGAAATGTGGAGGGTGGACCTGAAGTGCAACTCAGGATCACCATGTAGCCTATTGGATTTGGATGGGCAAGGGTATACTCATCTTGCTAACATGCTTTCTCTTTCTCCCCTGCAGAGAATGAATTCTGGTGAACAGCCAGGAATGCTTGCACTCTACCTGGCCACAGCTGCCCTTGCGGATGCAGGACGCTGCAGGCACAGGCATTTCTCAGGGAGGACCCTGCACAACAGGAGCCTGCCCCAGAAGAACAGGGTGCAGTTGGTGAGGCAGGAGAGCTGGCTGTCCAACAGTCCGAGGAGGTGGTGTGCAAGAGGCATCGCATCAGGCCACTTTTATACCGTCAGCGCCTGTCCTTCGAGGACCTGCGGGACCGCACATGTCACTGAAGACTTTGGCTAACCAGGGAGACGGTGCAACATCTGTGCCAGATGGTGGTGCATCTGAAACCACGGGGGTATGGAGGAGGACACCCGTTCCCGGTGGCCGTCAAGGTGACGGCCATCCTCAACTTCTTTTCCTCAGGGTCTTTCCAGGCACCGAGCGGGGACCTGTCTGGGATATCTCAGACATCCGCAAACAGGTGCATCTGCGCTGTTATAGACGCTTTATTTTCCCGGGCAGTGTACTATATAACCTTCAATCTGGACCAAGTCCAGGCTTTATTTGCCCAGGAAGCAGGATTCGCCGGCATTGCTGTCATGCCCCAGGTCCAAGGGATGATAGATGAGACACATCATCCCCTCCGAGCAGGCATTTCTCGGGGACCTTTATCAACTGGAAGGGCTTCCACTTCCTGAATGTGCAGTTGGTATGTGACCACCAGCTGCACATCATGCACGTCTGAGCCCGATACCCAGGCAGCGCACAAGACCCCTACATACTGCCGCACTCGTCAATTCCTGGCACCTTTGATGTGTTCCCTCAGGCGAGGAGTTGGCTCTTGGGTGACAAGGGTGTCTACTGAGGACCTCTGGTGGTGGCCATGGAGTGAGTGGTCGCTCATAATGTGGCTCCTGCCTGCGGTCGGATTCTTTGCCCATTTTCCTCCGTTTTGCAGGGTCCTTGCAGGTGGAAAACGTGGGAATATCAAAGACTAAGGTATTCTCCTTTGTCAAAGAGTTACCAAACAAGGGGTGTGACGAATAAATTACACCATTTGGACCAGGAGGACTCGCATAGTGCAGTAAGGGAAAAGATGGCGAAGGGACCTGTGGCATCATTGCCCACACTATGGTCAACCAACTGGTGGAATTTCTAAGGGCCGAGTTTAAGCAGCAAAGGAAGGCAGCTTCAGAGAATCTGGTCATGGTGCCAGAGTTGATTCAGGCTGCCCTGGAGAGAGTGGAGCTGAAGCTGGAGGAACAGAATGCGTTGATCCAGAAGGTGGAGGAGACGATGGCTGACCATAAGGATCATATTGCCTTGTTGGAGGCTGAAATGTTGATGATGGTGGAGGGTCAGAAAAAGTTGAGGGAGAAGGTTGATAAGCTGGAGAATCGTTCAAGGAGACAGAATCTGAGGATCGTAGGGCTGCAGAATCTGAGGACTGAGGGAATGCAGGCCACAAAGTATGTGGCCAAGATGTTTGAGAAATTGGTGAGGGAGGGGGGTCTTTGACGGTCCTTTGAAGTGGATCGGGCACACATGTCACTGAGGAGGAAGCCGAAAGTGGGAGAACTGCTGAGAGCAGTCATGGTAAGACTGCATCGGTATTGGATAAGGAGAGGATTCCGAAGTTGGCGAAGGAGACCCGTGAGTGCATTCGGGAAGGCCATATGTTCTGTTTTGCACTGAGTGCTGAATTTGGTGCATTTTGAGTGCTATAGTAAGAGTTTGGCGACCGAGGGAGTATAAGGCTTCATTTTTATCTAAAGTTTAGTCTTTCTTTTATTTAGTTAATTAACTTAAAAGTTGCTGTTTGGTTTAGAAGAAGGTGAATTTTCAATCAGCTTTAAACAAGCTTCTACTTGTAGACACTTGCAGCTGGAGCTTGTTAATTAGTTAATTGGATTAGGCCAGTTTTCAGAGGCTAGATTCACAGTATAAAAGTGATCCCCTACAGTGCAGACTTTGTTTGCACTGAGTGCTGAATTTGGTGCATTTTGAGTGCTATAGTAAGAGTTTGGTGACCGAGGGAGTGCTGAATTTGGTGCATTTTGAGTGCTATAGTAAGAGTTTGGTGACCGAGGGAGTGCTGAATTTGGTGCATTTTGAGTGCTATAGTAAGAGTTTGGTGACCGAGGGAGTTAGGTGACGAGGGAGTAAGGTGCTCCTTTCATTTTGTTCCCGACATTTCCGCAAAGAGTGAGAAGAGAGCCAGGAGTTTACAGAAAGTGTAGCTGACTGGGGGCAGAGTCGGAGGGCGGAGATCTAGTTAGTCCACAGGGCAGCTATATTCTGTCAGGTAAGAGGGGATGGAGGCTAGGCCAGTTGCATGCTCCTCCTGTAGGATGTGGGTGGTGAGGGATACCACCGGTGTCCCCGCTGACTATACCTGCGGGAAGTGCACCCAACTTCAGCTCCTCAAAGACCGTGTTAGGGAACTGGAGCTGAAGATGGATGAACTTCGGATCATCCGGGAGGCAGAGGGGGTGATTGAGAAGAGTTACAGGGAGGTAACCACACCCAAGGTACAGGACAGGAATAGCTGGGTTACAGTCAGGGGGAAAAAAACAAACAGGCAGACAGTGCAGGGATCCCTCGTGGCCGTTCCCCTTCAAAACAAGTATACCGTTTTGGATGCTGTTGGGGGGGATGACCTACCGGGGGAAGGCCCTAGCGGCCAGGTCTCTGGCACTGAGTCTGGCTCTGGGGCTCAGAAGGGAAGGGGGGAGAATAGAAAAGCATTAGTAGTAGGAGATTCAATGGTTAGGGGAATAGATAGGAGATTCTGTGGTCGCGAGCGAGACTCCCGGAAGGTATGTTGCCTCCCGGGTGCCAGGGCCAGGGATGTCTCGGATCGTGTCTTCAGGATCCTTAAGGGGGAGGGTGAGCAGCCAGAAGTCGTGGTGCACATTGGTACCAACGACATAGGTAGGAAAAGGGGTGTGGAGGTAATAAACAAGTTTAGGGAGTTAGGCTGGAAGTTAAAAGCCAGGACAGACAGAGTTGTCATCTCTGGTTTGTTGCTGGTGCCACGTGATAGCGAGGCTAGGAATAGGGAGAGAGTGCAGTTGAACACGTGGCTGCAGGAATGGTGTAGGAGGGAGGGCTTCAGGTATTTGGATAATTGGAGCGCATTCTGGGGAAGGTGGGACCTGTACAAGCAGGACGGGTTGCATCTGAACCAGAGGGGCACCAATATCCTGGGAGGGAGGTTTTCTAGTACTCTTCGGGGGGGTTTAAACTAATTTGGCAGGGGAATGGGAACCGGATTTGTAGTCCAGCAACTAAGGTAGCCGATATTCAGGACGCCAAAGCATGTAATGAGGCAGTGGGGAAGGGAACACTGACAAAGGAGAGTACTTGCAGGCATGGAGATGGGTTGAAGTGTGTATACTTCAACGCAAGAAGTATCAGGAATAAGGTGGGTGAACTTAAGGCATGGATCGGTACTTGGGACTACGATGTGGTGGCCATCATGGAAACTTGGATAGAAGAGGGGCAGAAATGGTTGTTGGAGGTCCCTGGTTATAGATGTTTCAATAAGATTAGGGAGGGTGGTAAAAGAGGTGGGTGGGGGGGGGCATTGTTAATTAGAGATAGTATAACAGCTGCAGAAAGGCAGTTCGAGGAGTATCACCCGAATGAGGTAGTATGGGTTGAAGTCAGAAATAGGAAAGGAGCAGTCACCTTGTTAGGAGTTTTCTATAGGCCCCCCAATAGTAGCAGAGATGTGGAGGAACAGATTGGGAAACAGATTTTGGAAAGGTGCAGAAGTCACAGGGTAGTAGTCATGGGTGACTTTAACTTCCCAAATATTGAGTGGAAACTCTTTAGATCAAATAGTTTGGATGGGGTGGTGTTTGTGCAGTGTGTCCAGGGAGCTTTTCTAACACAGTATGTAGATTGTCCGACCAGAGGAGGGGCAATATTGGATTTAGTACTTGGTAATGAACCAGGGCAAGTGATAGATTTGTTAGTGGGGGAGCATTTTGGAGATAGTGACCACAATTCTGTGACTTTCACTTTAGTAATGGAGAGGGACAGGTGTGTGCAACAGGGCAAGGTTTACAATTGGGGGAAGGGTAAATACGATGTTGTCAGACAAGAATTGAAGTGCATAAGTTGGGAACATAGGCTGTCAGGGAAGGACACAAGTGAAATGTGGAACTTGTTCAAGGAACAGGTACTACGTGTCCTTGATATGTATGTCCCTGTCAGGCAGGGAAGAGATGGTCGAGTGAGGGAACCATGGTTGACAAGAGAGGTTGACTGTCTTGTTAAGAGGAAAAAGGAGACTTATGTAAGGCTGAGGAAGCAAGGTTCAGACAGGGCATTAGAGGGATACAAGATAGCCAGGAGGGAACTGAAGAAAGGGATTACGAGAGCTAAGAGAGGGCATGAACAATCTTTGGCGGGTAGGATCAAGGAAAACCCCAAGGCCTTTTACACATATGTGAGGAATATGAGAATGACTAGAACGAGGGTAGGTCCGATCAAGGACAGTAGCGGGAGATTGTGTATTGAGTCTGAAGAGATAGGAGAGGTCTTGAACGAGTACTTTTCTTCAGTATTTACAAATGAGAGGGGCGATATTGTTGGAGAGGACAGTGTGAAACAGATTAGTAAGCTTGTTAGGAAGGAAGATGTGTTGGGCATTTTGAAAAACTTGTGGATAGACAAGTCCCCCGGGCCTGACGGGATATATCCAAGGATTCTATGGGAAGCAAGAGATGAAATTGCAGAGCCGTTGGCAATGATCTTTTCGTCCTCACTGTCAACGGGGGTGGTACCAGGGGATTGGAGAGTGGCGAATGTCGTGCCCCTGTTCAAAAAAGGGACTCGGGATAACCCTGGGAATTACAGGCCAGTTAGTCTTACTTCGGTGGTAGGCAAAGTAATGGAAAGGGTACAGAAGGATAGGATTTCTGAGCATCTAGAAAGACACTGCTTGATTAGGGATAGTCAGCACGGATTTGTGAGGGGTAGGTCTTGCCTTACAAGTCTTATTGAATTCTTTGAGGAGGTGACCAAGCATGTGGATGAAGGTAAAGCAGTGGATGTAGTGTACATGGATTTTAGTAAGGCATTTGATAAGGTTCCCCATGGTAGGATTATGCAGAAAGTAAGGAGGCATGGGATAGTGGGAAATTTGGCCAGTTGGATAAAGAATTGGCTAACCGATAGAAGTCAGAGAGTGGTGGTGGATGGCAAATATTCAGCCTGGATCCCAGTTACCAGTGGCGTACCGCAGGGATCAGTTCTGGGTCCTCTGCGGTTTGTGATTTTCATTAATGACTTGGATGAGGGAGTTGAAGGGTGGGTCAGTAAATTTGCAGACGATACGAAGATTGGTGGAGTTGTGGATTGTGAGGAGGGCTGTTGTCGGCTGCAAAGAGACATAGATAGGATGCAGAGCTGGGCTGAGAAGTGGCAGATGGAGTTTAACCCTGAAAAGTGTGAGGTTGTCCATTTTGGAAGGACAAATATGAATGCGGAATACAGGGTTAACGGTAGAGTTCTTGGCAATGTGGAGGAGCAGAGAGATCTTGGGGTCTATGTTCATACATCTTTGAAAGTTGCCACTCAAGTGGATAGAGCTGTGAAGGAGGCCAATGGTGTGCTCGCGTTCATTAACAGAGGGATTGAATTTAAGAGCCGTGAGGTGATGATGCAGCTGTACAAAACTTTGGTAAGGCCACATTTGGAGTACTGTGTACAGTTCTGGTCGCCTTATTTTAGAGAGGATGTGGAAGCTTTGGAAAAGGTGCAAAGAAGATTTACCAGGATGTTGCCTGGTATGGAGAGTAGGTCTTACGAGGAAAGGTTGAGGGTGCTAGGCCTTTTCTCATTAGAACGGAGAAGGATGAGGGGCGACTTGATAGAGGTTTATAAGATGATCAGGGGTATAGATAGAGTAGACAGTCAGAGACTTTTTCCCCGGGTAGAACAAACCATTACAAGGGGACATAAATTTAAGGTGAAAGGTGGAAGATATAGGAGGGATATCAGAGGTAGGTTCTTTACCCAGAGAGTAGTGGGGGCATGGAATGCACTGCCTGTGGAAGTAGTTGAGTCGGAAACATTAGGGACCTTCAAGCAGCTATTGGATAGGTACATGGATTACGGTAAAATGATATCGTGTAGATTTTTTTGTTCTTAAGGGCAGCACGGTAGCATTGTGGATAGCACAATTGCTTCACAGCTCCAGGGTCCCATGTTCGATTCCGGCTTGGGTCACTGTCTGTGCGGAGTCTGCACATCCTCCCCGTGTCTGCGTGGGTTTCCTCCGGGTGCTCCGGTTTCCTCCCACAGTCCAAAGATGTGCAGGTTAGGTGGATTGGCCATGATAAATTGCCCTTAGTGTCCAAAATTGCCCTTGGTGTTGGGTGGAGGTGTTGAGTTTGGGTAGGGTGCTCTTTCCAAGAGCCGGTGCAGACTAAAAGGGCCGAATGGCCTCCTTCTGCACTGTAAATTCAGTGATAATCTATGATTAATCTAGGACAAAGGTTCGGCACAACATCGTGGGCCGAAGGGCCTGTTCTGTGCTGTATTTTCTATGTTCTATGTATCTACCAAGACTTGGAAGTGGAACTGGCCAAGCGGCAGGCTGGGTTTAATAGGGTCAAGGCAGCCCTATTCAGGAACAAGATGCGGTTTGGGGTGTTGTACCCTGCTCGTCTGTGGGTCATGCATGAGGTCAGGAGCATTACTTCAACCACCGGAAGAGGTGAGCAACTTTTTAAAAGGACCATGAATTGGGGGACGTTTGAGGGCATTGGATTTTGGTTGGGTTCACCCGCGTAACAGACTGGAGGTGTTGTACTCGGGGAGGAGGAGGGAACTGTATGTTTTCGCACTGGGTTGTTATGTTGGTTTTGTTTTTACTACCCACTCTGTATAGTTAAATGCGTAGGATTTTGTATCTTTTTTGCCTCCCCGTGTTGGGGGTAATGTTATTTGTAATAAAAAATGTGTGGTGGGCAACATGAGGGGTGGGGGAGGAGGGGTGGGTGGTCATGGTGGTGGTGGAGCCCTCCAACCAAATTGGTCTCTTGGAATGTTGGGGGACTGATTGGGCCAATCAAGAGGTCCCATGTTTCCACCCACTTAAAGAGTTTGAAGGCAGATGTGGTGTTCATGCAAGAGATGCATCCAAGGGTTGCGGATCAGGTGAAATTGAGGAAAGGGTGAGTGGGCAGGTGTTTCATTCAGGGTTCGTTATAAAGACGAGGTGGGTTGCGGTGCTGATTAGCAAGAAGGTGGCCTTTTCAGCGAGCAGTGTTTGGGGGGATCCAGGGAGTAGGTATGTATGTGATGACGAGTGGGAGGCTGGTGGGTGCGCTCGTGGTGTTGGTGAACATCTATGCCCCCAATTGGGATGATGCAGATTTTATAAAGAGGGTGCTGGTGAAGGGTCCAGACCTTTACACACACAGGTTGACTATGGGTGGGGGGGACTTTGGGGGTTTATAGTACGGATGAGGGGGTGTGGACCCGTGGCAGTTTGGTAGGCCAAGGGCGAAGGGATTTTTGTTCTTTTCTCATGCACATCGGTGTATACCTGGACGAGACGTTGTTGGCGGGGGTGGTTGGGATGGAGTACTCGGATCATAGAACATAGAACAGTACAGTACAGAACAGGCCCTTCAGTCCTCGATGTTGTGCCGAGCTTTGTCCGAAACCAAGATCAAGCTATCCCACTCCCTGTCATTCTGGTGTGCTCCATGTGCCTATCCAATAACCGCTTGAAAGTTCCTAAAGTGTCCGACTCCACTATCACAGCAGGCAATCCATTTTACACTCTAACCACTCTCTGAGTAAAGAACCTACCTCGGACATTCCTCCTATATCTCCCCCCCAAACCTTATAGTTATGCCCCCTTTTAACAGCTATATCCACCCAAGGAAACAGTCTCTGAATGTCCACTCTATCTATCCCCCTCATCATCTTATAAACCTCTATTAAGTCGCCTCTCATCCTCCTTCGCTCCAATGAGAAAAGCCCTAACTCCCTCAACCTATGCACCACGTCATGTGGAACTGTGTTGGAGAAGCGGGTTTCCCAGCAGTGCAGCCTGGATGTGGGGTTGCTGGCCGATAGGGAGATTTGTGAAAATATAGGGGTGGCATACACACTGTTGTAGAGCTCAATAAAAGTGAGGTGGTCTCTGCTGCCATGTTGTGGGGAGCACTGAAGGTGGTAATTAGGGAGGAGTTTATTTTAGAACATAGAACATAGAACAATACAGCGCAGTACAGGCCCTTCAGCCCACGATGTTGCACCGAAACAAAAGCCATCTAACCTACACTATGCCATTATCATCCATATGTTTATCTAATAAACTTTTAAATGCCCTCAATGTTGGCGAGTTCACTGCTGTAGCAGGTAGGGCATTCCACGGCCTCACTACTCTTTGCGTAAAGAACCTACCTCTGACCTCTGGCCTATATCTATTACCCCTCAGTTTAAAGTTATGTCCCCTCGTGCCAGCCATATCCATCCGCGGGAGAAGGCTCTCACTGTCCACCCTATCCAACCCCCTGATCATTTTGTATGCCTCTATTAAGTCTCCTCTTAACCTTCTTCTCTCCAAGGGCGAAGGGATTTTTGTTCTTTTCTCATGAACATCGGTGTATACCTGGACGAGACGTTGTTGGCGGGGGAATTTTGATTTGGGCGCATAGAGATCAAGTGGAACGGATGGAGAGCCAGAGATTGGTGGGGGCCATTTTGGTGGTGGATCAGAGGTACTTGGCGGCTCCTGAGGAGGGGTTGTTGAAGGAGAGGGAGAAGCTCCCGATGGATTTCGACTTTAGGTCTAAGGGAAAAGTGGTGGGGCCACTGCGTCGGGCTACGGGGGTGCGGTACAAGCATGGGAAGAAGACCAGCAGTTTGCTTGCGCATCAGTTGCAGTGGCAGGCAGCAGTGAGGGAGATTGAGCAGATGAAGGATTCGGGAGTAGGGTGGTCACTGAGTCAAAAAAGGTTAATGGGGCATTGGAGGCCTTCTCCGGGCCCCGGGGCGCGGGGGAGGGGGGGTGTGGGGGTTGAGTGGGGTGGGAGGGGGGGGGGGGTTGGGGTAACTCGGGCATGAGGCCGTTCATGGATGGCCTGGACTTTCCAGTGGTGGGTGAGGGGAAATGTAGGGGTTGGGTGCCCTGACTGGGTTGGGAGAAGTGATAGGGTGTGCGAATTTGATGCAGTCTGGGAAGGACCCGTGTCCGAATGGGTTCCCAGCTGAACTCTATAAAAAAAAATGTTACAAAAGTGGGGTGCCTTTTAGTGGGGATGTTTAACAAGTCGGCTGGCAAGGGGGAGCTTTTGCCCACATTGACACAGGCATCAATTTCACTTCTTTTGAAGAAGGATGAGGATCCAGAGATGTGTGAATCATGTTGTCCAATATCGTTGTTGAATGTAGATGTAAAGCTATTGGCTAAGGTGATGACGCACATGAAGGGTGTGCACCGGGAGTGACAGAGGGCAGCACGGTAGCATAGTTAGCACAATTGCTTCACAGCTCCAGGGTCCCAGGTTCGATTCCCGGGGGTCACTGTCTGTGCGGAGTCTGCACGTTCTCCCCGTGTGTGCGTGGGTTTCCTCCGGGTGCTCCGGTTTCCTCCCACAGTCCAAAGGTGTGCAGGTTTGGTGCATGCTAAATTGCCCTCAGTGTCCAAAGTTGCCCTTAGTGTTGGTTGAGTGGGATTACTGGGTTATGGGGATATGGTGGTGTGGGCTTGGGTAGGGTGCTCTTTCCAAGAGCTGGTGCAGACTCGATGGGCCGAATGGCTTCCTTCTGCACTGTAAATTCTATGATTCTATGAGATGAAGTCCAAACGGGGTTTGTGAAGGGGCTGTTGGCTGTTAAATGTGATTATGGTGCCCTCGGAGGTCAGGAAACGGAGGTGGTAGTGTCTATAGATGCTGAGAAGGTGTTTGACCAGGTCGAGTGCAATTTTTTGTTCAAGGTGATGGGATGGTTTGGATTTGGGCAGGGATTTGTGGATTGGATTGGGTTGTTTTACAGGGCCCCCACGGCGAATGTTAACAGGAATAATATTAGGTTGGGGTATTTAAGTCTGCATCAGGATTATGGGGATATTGGCGGAATTTGGGTCTCTCTGAGTATAAGCTCAATGTAAGAAAGAGCAAGGTGTTCCCGTTCAATGCTCAGGTGCAGTGGAGGGGCTTGGAGAAGTTGCCATTTTGGTTGGTCAAGTCGAGTTTTCGATATATGGCGCTTAGTTGGGGCCAATTGCATAAATTTAACTTGCTGAACTTGGTGGAGGAATGGAACATTTTAAAAGGTGGAATGTTCTACTGCTTTCGTTGGCTGGGAGGGGTGAGACACTAAAGACAGTCTTGCCAAAATTTCAGTTTATTTTTCAGAATCTCCTGATTTTTGTGCCCAAGTCTTTCTTTGGAAGGATGAATAGGATGATATCTGGGTTTATATGGGTGGGTAAGGTACCCCAGATTAGGAGGGTGTTTTTGGAGAGGGACAGGCGAAAAGGGGGGTTGGCGCTGCCGGGCTTGCTGTTGAGTTGGGCCCAGCTGCATAAGTTGAACCTGACGTGGCTGGTGGAGGGAATGAAGGCACACGTTAAGAGGTGAAATGTGTTGCCATTGTCGTGTCCAATGCTACTACCCCCGGTGCTGCAGGATAGTCTTCTTCCGAGGTTGAGATAGGTAAGGACAAGGTTGCAGATATTTATGGGGAGCTGTTGAAGAGGGAGTGTGCCCTCATGGAGGAGGTTAGGCATAAGTAGGAGGAGGGGTTGGGTGGGGCATTGGGGACCGGAGTATGGTGATGCTCTGTGTAGGGGGAATGCATCCTCATCATGTGCAAGACTAGGCCTTATCCAATTTGAGGTGGTGCACAGGGCCCACATTACGAGTGGAGGTTAGGCAAGGCCGGCGAACCATATGCATATGTTTTGGCCCTGTCCGAGGTTGAGGGGGTTTTGGAAGGGATTTTCGGACATAATGTCAAAAGCTTTAGGGGTAGCTCCGAGTCCAGAGGTGGCAATATTTAGAGCGTCAGAGGATCGGGGAGTGCAAAGGGGAGAGAGGCCGACGTGTTGCCCTTTGCCTTCCCTGATAGCCTGGAGATGGATTTTGTTGTGCTGGTGGGACTCGCCGAAGGCAGGTGCATGGGTGAGCGATTTGGCAGAGTCCCTGCATTTGGAAAAGATCAAATTCACCATTCGAGGTTCGGAGGAGGGGTTCACCTCGAGGTGGAAGCTGTTCATCGATTTCTTTAAGGAGTATTGAGTCGTCAGCGGGGAGTGGGGGGGTTCATTTTATTTTTTGTCTGGGGGGGATAAGGTACAAAATTGGAAAAGAGGGCCAGGTGCCAGGGTGGAGGTGGGGTGAGTGGGGGCTTTTATTGGATTTGCTTCCTGTTGCCGCGGTAGGCTTTTGTACTTTTTGGTTATGTATTTATTGAAAATGCCTTCGATAAAGATGTTTTTTTTCAAATATCTCATCTACCAATTTCTGTCACTCCTCCCTAGCCTCCACGTCCACATGTGTCTTAAACTCTCTGATCTCTCCCCTGGTCACCACTTTCAATGCCCCCCACAAAATCAAGGGTGAGACCTCCCCATTATTATTGCTTGCAATGTACTCCTGTATGGTCCTCGAGACCCTCATATAGAACGCCAAGTATCATAACAACCCTACGTCCAGCTGCCCCCCCCCCCAGGGCGCTCTTGACCAACCTCCAGCACCAGGTCAACCCAATGCAAGGCGCGATCGGAGATCATCATCGTTGAATATTCAGCTTCTCTCACCCTCGACAGAAGAGTCCGCCTCATAATAAAGTAATTAATCCACGAGTGCACTTTGTGCACTGTGGAAAACAAAAACTCCCTCTCCCCCGGGTACATGAACCTCCACGAGCCTCCCCTCCACCTCCCCTGCGAGTGTTCCAGGTGACCAACCATGTTGGGGGCTACTGACCGCCCCTCAATCTTGTGTCAGCCATTACCGACAATTCCCAGGCTCCAGGTCCACCAAAGATGGCAACTTGTCCAACCCCAAGGGAGAGACTTTTGATCACTGCTATCCCCGCAGCACCACCCCCCCCCCCCCCCCACCCGCTCCCCACCTCCCAGGCCAGCAGACTACCTGACGCGCCTATTAACCCCCTCCCATCCACACTCTCTAGACCCATCGAGCCTCACCTAACTGGCCCAACAAGTCGCTACCCCTCCCCCACACCACTCCTGGTAACTCTCCTAACTCCTTCGATCCGGCTCCAGGTCGCTGTCTGTGTGAAGTTTGCACATTCTCCCCGTGTTTGCTTGGGTCTCATTTCCACAACCCAAAAAGATGTGCAGGCTAGGTGGATTGGCCAGGCTAAATTGCCCCTTAATTGGGAAAGAAATAATTGGGTACTCTAAATTTTTTAAAAATAAATAAATAAACAAGCCTAACTCCTAGTGCTAACAAGGTATCCGCCCCCTGACCCCCACACCGTCAGGTCCAACATGTCCATATTCCCATATCCAAGTCTCAATCTAACATCATGGGCGGGATTCTCTGACCCCCCCCGCCGGGTCGGAGAATCGCTGGGGGGTGGCGTGAATCCCGCCCCTGCCGGCTGCCGAATTCTCCAGCGCCGGGGATTTGGCAGGGGACGGAATCACCCCGCGCCTGTTGGGGGCCGTTGGCAGCGCCCCCCCCCCCCGGCAATTCTCCAACCCGTGATGGGCCGGGTGGCCGCCCATTTCCGGCCAGTCCCACCGGCGTATGTTACGACAGGTATTTACCGGCGGGACCTGGCTCTGCGGGCGGCCTCTGGGGTCTTCGGGGGGGGGAGCGGGAAGATCTGGCCCCGGGGGGTGCCCCCATGGTGGCCTGGCCCGCAATCGGAGCCCACCAATCCGCGGGCGGGCCTGTGCCATGGGGGCACTCTATTCCTCCGCGCCGGCTTGTGTAACAGTCCGCGATGGCCGGCGCGGAGATGAACCCCCCTGTGCATGCGCTGGGATGAAGCCAGCATATGCGCCAACTCGCGCCGGTCGGCGAAGGCCCTTCGTCGCCGGTTGGCGTGGCACAAAGCCCCTTCCGCGCCAGCTGGCGCGGCGCAAACCACTCCGCCGCCGGCCTAGCCCTTGAAGGTGTGGAGGACTCTGCACCTTCGGGGCGGCCCAACACCGGAGTGGTTCACGCCACTCCTTCCCGCTGGAGTTGCCCGCCCCTCCTGTTTCCGAAGAATCCCGCCCCATGTTTCTCCTTCCCTCCAATTACCATATCAAAAAAACCCTTGTTCTACCATCGCCATGAACCTAATATCTTGAAGAGAAAAAGAAACAAAGAACCCCACCGGTCATCCAGGTCGAACGACAAGGCCACAAAGAGAACAACAAACATAACCCACAATGTTGCAATATTCACAATTATCCCAGCCCAACTTGTACAGAAAGAAAAAAGCCGCCCACCAACCCTTATCAAACCATTCCCATTCCTTGTCCCTTGTCGAAGGCCTCAGCCTGCTCCGGCAATTCAAAATAATGGTCCTTCGAACCCAACGTGACTCTCAGCTTTGCTGGATACACCACTTGGTATTACACACCCTTGTCATACAGCACTCCTTCATCCTGTTAAAGGCTGTCCTCCACTTCGTCAGTTCAGTACCAATGTTCTGGTATATATGCGCCATATTTCCATCCCAGTCGATATTCCGACACTTGTTAGCCCAGTCCAGGACCCACTCCTTCCTCTGGTAGTTGTGAAACTGCACAATCACAGAGTACAGTGGCTTATTCGGCCTCGGCTTCTGTCGCAAGACCCGGTGCATCCTGTGCAACTCCGGCGGAGCGAGCAAATCATCTCCACCCACCAGCCGTAGAACATTTCCGAGAAATACTCGGTTGGCCTCGAGCCCTTCACTCCCTTTGGCAAGCCCACCACTCTGAGGTTCATACGCCTCAACCTGTTCTCGATATCGTCCACTTTGGCTTTTAAATCCTTGATTCTGTCTGCCATAAGCAGCATTTCAGCTTCCATCAAGATCAGCGTGATTTGATGAGGTCTCCTGCAGGCCTTCAACTCCTCGCCCTGCTCCCTCACAGCCTTGGTGGTTTTGCCAAGCTGCTCCCGCATCAGGCCTAGCGTCTCCTCGACAGTGGCTTTAAATGATTCTTTTAGTTCCTTGTCTTGTCACTCGAATCAGCTATCCATCTTCCTTCCAAATTTCTCCAACTCCTGCACTATCACCCCTGCCAAGATTTCCAATATGATGGTATGGCTGCCTCCTCTGCCATCTTATCCCCCCCAGATTTGTTTGCCGGGCTCCCAACCTGGGATTTCTTTACCGCAGTCCTCTTAGACCAAATTTTGACATCCCCAACAACTTAATCCGATCTCCACACCAAACTACTGGGTTAAAACCCAAAGTTTCCCAACCAAAATCGACAAAAAGGATCAAAATACCGGGACCTTAATGGGAGCCACCTTTTGTGTGACCTGCTTTCACATTACGCCACCAGAAGTCACAAGAGCTGAATTTCAGCTGTGCGGTGAGAGAGAATGCCCTTGACATCAAAGCAGCATTTGGCTGAATGCGACATCAAGAGGTACTAGTAAAACTGATGTCAATCGGAATCAGGGGGGAATCTTCCCACTGGTTGGGCAGTCATATTCACCCCAGCATAATCACTATTTGTTCCTAAGGGCAGTGTTCTAGACTCAACCATCTTTAGATGCCTCCATTAATGGTCAGAAGTGGTAATGTTTATTGATGATCACACAGTGATCTGTTCTATTCATAACCCCTCAGAATACGAAAAAGCAATGTCCACAAACAGCAAGGCCTCGGCAATATTTAGGCTTAGGCGATAAGTAGCAAGTGACATTCATGCAAAGCAAGTGCCAAGCAATGATCACCACCAGAAAGAGAAAGTCTAACAATACCCCATTTACATTTAATGGCATTATCATTTTGGAATACCACACTGTCAACATCCCGAGGGTCACTATTAACCAGAGGTTTCTTAGAATCCTTAGAATCCCTCTGTGCAGGAGGCCACCTGACCCATTAGGTCTGCACTGACCCCCCCAAAACAGCACCCCACCCAGGTCCACTCCTCCGCCCCGTCCCCACAGCCCCACCAAACCTGTCATCCCTGGACATCAAGGGGCAATCCCAGCATTGCCAATCCACTCAACGTGCACGTCTTTGGACTGTAGGACTGTCGTGTTAGGTGCACTGGTCTAACACTGGCTGCAACTGGATACAGTTTAGATCAGAAAGATACTCCAGACCTTGAAGTTAGTTCAATTTGATTTATTGAACCAGTAGCACAGTTAGCACAGTTCTCTGCGAGTTCGACTCTCTGCTAACTTAAGTGTGGTTACTCTGTCTGACTGAACCAGACTAGCTCTTAGCCATGTGGTGGAGGTGTGAGATTGTAACAACACCCTTGACTGACTCTCTAGATGTTCATCAGTGGAAAGAGGCGGAGTGTGAGTGCCTTGTGTCGTTTACAGTCAGATCCCACCCCTGAGTGTCCTGCCTGCTTATTGGTCATGTCTTGTTCTCTGTGTCCATCAGATGCTTGTCTGTATATCATTGTGTGTGTATGTGTGCCTGTATATCATGACATCTCCCCTTTTATTTATGTTTGGATGACATATGTGAGCATATTTACAAGAACAGGCCAATATTAACATATATACATGCAGTGGATGTGAACATATGTACATGTGAAAACAGCTGTCTAATGCAAGAACACAGAACATCGCAAACAGAACAAACATTCATAAGTCCAGTCTCTGTGGCTTGCGTCTAATCCTGGTTGACCGCTGGAGAGGTGGTGGTGGGGACGACAGCGCCTTGATGGGCAGGATTGAAGCCTGACTGGTGGCCTTGTGAGTCGGGGTATCAGGAGGTGGCAAAACAATAGAAGGAAACAGAGAAGAATGTGATTGCGGGCAGGCAACTTTGCGCAGTGCCCGTCTGTTTCGTCGCACAACAGAACCATCAGCCAGACGCACAACATACGAGCGGGGGGCAGCCTGTCGAACAACGACAGCTGGAGCTGACCAGCCTCCATCAGGGATCTTGACCCAAACAGTGTCTGATGGGGATAACACGGGCAAATCGATGACATGAGCATCATAGCCCTGTTTTTGCCGGTCTCGGAGTTGCTGCACCTTCTGCAGCACCGGGAGATTATCCAGGTCGGGCACGTGTATGGCTGGAAGTGTCGATCGCAGGTCCCTGCTCATCAGTTGAGCCGGTGACATGCCTGTGGACAGTGGGGTCGCCCTGTAAGCAAGCAGCACAAGGTGAATGTCGGACGCAGAATCCGTGGCCTTGCAGAGGAGCTGCTTCACTATGTGCACCCCTTTCTCAATTTTTCCGTTTGACTGCGGATAGTGTGCGCTGGAAGTGATGTGTTTGAACTGATACGACTGGGCAAACAGAGACCATTCATGGCTGCTGAAGCACGGGCCATTGTCACTCATGACAGTGAATGGGATACCATGCCTGGAGAACGTCTCCTTATGATGACGAGATGTGAGACCTGAGATCTTCACGACTTCAGGGTAATTGGAAAAGTAATCAATGATTAACAAGTAATCACGACCATTTGCATGAAAAAGGTCGATGCCAATCTTGGACCACGGAGAGATTTTGACTTCATGCTGCTGAAGTGTCTCCTTACTCTGCGCTGGCTGGGAGCGTTGACAGGTCGCACAGTTAAGGACCATGTTCGCGATGCCTTGGCTTATCCCAGGCCAGTAGACGGCCTGCCTGGCTCTGCGCCTGCACTTTTCCACACCCAGGTGGCCCTCATGGATATGACAGAGCACCAAGCTCCGGAGACTGTGTGGAATTACAATCCGGTCCAGTTTGAGGAGGATACCATCAACCACCATCAGGTCGTCCTTTACATTGAAAAATTTAGGGCACTACCCTTTTTGCCAGCCATTTGCTAAGTGTTGCATAACACGCTGCAAGAGGGGGGTCATTGGTTGTCTCCTTACGGATACGAATCACCTTCTCATCAGATGTCGGGAGGGTGCTAGTACACAGCTGCACCTGTGACTCACCTGTGACTCAATTTGACGGATGATGTTCGGTGGTTCACTAGGCACGGTGATGGAGCGGGACAGTGTATCGGCAATGATGAGCTCCTCGCCAGGCGTGTAGACCAGGTCAAAGTCGTACCTTCTGAGTTTGAGGAGGATGCGCTGCAAACAAGGCGTCATGTCATTAAGGTCCTTGTGGATAATGTGGACCAGGGGCCTGTGATCCATCTCGACTGTGAATGTCGGCAGGCCGTAGACATAGTCGTGAAACTTGACAATGCCAGTCAGAAGGCCCAGGCATTCCTTCTCGATTTGTGCATACCTTTATTCGGTGGGCATCATCGCCCTTGATGCAACCGGTGCCCAGGATGAGGTGTCATCGCATTGCAGCAGGACCGCACCGATGCCATCCTGGCTCGCATCTGTCGAGATTTTTGTTTCCCTGTCTGGGTCGAAAAATGCCTATACGGGTGCAGTGGTGAGCTTGGCTTTCAGCTCCAACCACTCAGCCTGATGGGCCGCCTTCCACTCGAAGGCAATTGACTTCTTCACTCGGTTTTGTAGGGCCGTGGTGTGTGAGGCCATGTCTGGGATGAACTTGCCCAGAAAATTGACCATGCCCAGGAAGCGCAATACTGCCTTCTTGTCTTCCGGGACCTTCATGGCTGCGATGGCCTTGACCTTGTCTGTGTCGGGGCGCACGCCCTGCTGGGAGATCTGGTCTCCTAGGAACTGGAGTGTCGACATGCCAAAGTAACATTTGGCCCTGTTCAGCTTCAGGCCATTGGCGTGGACACAGCGGAATACCTGCTGGAGGCGGGAAACATGCTCCTCAGGAGTCGTGGACCATATGATGACGTCGTCCACGTACACATGAACCCCTTCGATGCCCTCCATCATCTGCTCCATGATGCAATGAAATATCCCCGATGCCGAGACGATGCCGAACGGCATACGGTTATAGCAGTACCTGCCAAACGCTGAGTTGAAGGTGCAGAGCCTTCTGCTGGACTCATCCAGCTGGATTTGCCAGAATCCATGTGACGCATCAAACTTCGTGAAAAACCTTGCATGTGCCATCTCACTGGTGAATTCCTCCCGCTTCGGGATGGGGTTGATGTTCGCGCATTATATTCTGGTTGAGATCCTTGGGATCAATGCAGATGCGCAGGTCTCCAGAGGGTTTTTTAACCACCACCATCGAGCTGACCCAGTCAGTCGGTTCAGTTACCTTGGAAATGATCCCCTGCTGCAGCAGCTCCTTGAGCTGTTCCTTCAGGCGCTCCTTCAGCCGAACCGGGACCCGGCGTGGTGCATGGACCACTGGCTTGGCGTCAGGTCACAGTAGGATTTTGTACCGATGTGGCAAAGTGCCCATTCCGTCAAATACATCTGGATACTGAGCGAGAATGTCGTCAATGCCAGCTTGAAGATCCACTTTGGAAAATGTCGTTGAATAAATCCGCTGCACCAGGTTTAGCTTTTTGCAGGCATGCGCGCCCAGTAGGAATGCCCTGTCCAGCTTGACAACTTCAAACCTTAGCCTTGCATGGGTGCTCCGGTTGGAGACGAGTAGATGGCAGGACCCCAGTGCCGTGATGGCATTACCGTTATAGTCCAGGAGCTGTGGCAGGCTGCTGGAAGGACCATGCAGGGGCTTCTTGAAGTGTTTGAAGTCTGCCTGTGAGAGGATGTTGGCAGAAGCACCTGGGTCCAGCTTGAACTGGATGGAGCAGCGGTTGACCTGCATCACCGCACGCCATTCGTCCTCCGAATCCACAGCGAGGATGGACAGAATGCGAGATGAGTTAGGTGTGGCATGTTCACGTGTGGTAATGATGCCCACTCGGTAGGGGGACTCCAGGCACTCGTCTTCTGGAACCGTTGTACTGCCAGGATCAGAATCCTGTAATCGTCATTGCACATACTGGACGTGCCGTCGTCGGAATTGGGAGCGCTGACCTCTGACTGGTAGTGCAGACCTGCAAAAGGCTGCATAGTGTCCAGGCTTCCCGCAGTTTAAACATCACCTGCTTCTTGCAGGGCAGTGTCCCTTTAAGTGGGCGTTGCCACAGTTCGGGTACGGCATGACGTCGATGCCGTGCTGCGGTGTACGTTGTTGCACATGCGCAGTGCGGGTGTCGGCCGCTTCGTTATCCCATTCGCATCACACATGCGTGGGGCCCCAGGAAAAGCACGCAAAATGGCCGCTGTCTTCAATGTTGAGGCACAGCATCTGGGAGATGGCCTGCACACTCTCTGCCTCGTGGGAGGCAAGTTTCTCATTTTCAGCCAATTTGTATTGGGCATAGTGATTTTTGCCGTGCTCATGCACTGTACATGTTTCAATCGCGACTGGCAGGGTCATATGCTTGATTTTAAAGAGCTGCTCTCTCAGAGGATCAGAGTGAACTCCAAACACGATTTGGTCTCTGATCATGGAGTCAGCACTATCACTAAAGTTGCAGGACAGCGCTAGCAGGCGGAGGCTAGTTAAGAAGGCATTGAAAGATTCATCTTTACCTTGAAGACATTGTTTGAATATGTAGCACTCGAAGATTTCATTGGTGTCCACTTCACAGTGAATATCGAACTTGTCCAGGATGGTCTGAAACTTTGTCTTGTCCTGGCCTTCTGTGAAGTTAAACGAGTTGAAAAGTTTGATGGCTTGATCACCCGCTGTAGAGAGGGGAAGCGCGATCTTTCTTGCGTCAGACGCACCCTGAAGGTCTGAGGCTTCGATGTACAGCAGAAACTTTTGCTTGAATATCTGCCAGCTGGCACTGAGATTGCCGGAGTTCCTGAGCTGGTGAGGAGCCTGAATCTTCTCCATGGTGCCGGGATACATTTGCTGGTCGTTACGGAACGGACTGAGGTAAGTCACCTTAAACTAGTAGTCTCCTGGTATCATGTCATGTTAGGTGCACTGGTATAACACTGGCTGCAACTGGATGCAGTTTAGATCAGAAAGATACTCCAGACCTTGAAGTTAGTTCAATCAGGTTTATTGAACTAACAGCACAGTTAGCACAGTTCTCTGCGAGTTCGACTCTCTGCTAACTTAAGTGTGGTTACTCTGTCTGATTGAACCAGACTAGCTCTTAGCCACGTGGTGGGGGTGTGAGATTGTAACAACACCCTTGACTGACTCTCTAGATGTTCATCAGTGGAAAGAGGCCGAGTGTGAGTGCCTCGTGTCTTTTATAGTCAGATCCCACCCCTGAGTGTCCTGCCTGCTTATTGACCATGTCCTGTTCTCTGTGTCCATTAGCTGTTTGTCTGTATATCATTATGTGTGTGTGTGTGCCTGCATATCATGACAGGGAGGAAACCAGAGCACACGGAGGAAACCCATATGCAGACACTGGGAGACAGTCAGCCAAGATTGAACCCGGGTCCTAGCGCTGTGAAGCAGCAATGCTAACTACTGTGTCACTGTGCCGCCACTGGACCAGCTACATAAATACAATGACTACAAAAGCAGGTTAGGTGGATTGGCCACGCTAAATTGCCCCTTAATTGGGAAAAAAAATATATTTTTTAAATTATGCCTGAATTGAAAAAAGAGGCTAGGTTTTCTGCTGGAAATGCTTCGCGTTATGATTCCCAAAATCTTTCTACCATTTACGAGGGACATTTCCAGAGTGTAATGGAATACCCTCCACTCGTAATGTGGACTGTTTGAAATCTAATAACAGTGATATCATTAAAGAAAATAAGGAAATGACGCATATACTAAATAATTACTTTTAGGTCAGTATTTATAGTAGAAGAGGTCAGCATACTGGAAATCACGAGGAAACTGATATTACACCAAAGACAGGGCCTCACCAAAATTAGTCTCGTCAAAATAACACCAATGAGGAAAATAATTATACTGAAGAGTAAAAATAGGATTAGATAGTTTCCATGCCAGGATTTAAAGGAAGTAGGTGAAAATAATGCTATTCTCAATCTTCAAAGGTTTTCACAATTCAGGCACGATTTAAAAAAATTTTTTTTTTTACAGTACCCAATTCCTTTTTTTTCCCAATTAAGGGGCAATTTAGCATGGCCAATCCATCTACCCTGCACATCTTTGGGTTGTGGGAGTGAGACCCACACAGACATAGTGAGAATGTGCAAACTCCACACGGACAGTGACCCAGGGTTGGGAACGTTCGGGGATTGAATGGGCCAGTCAAAAGGGCCTGTGTGTTTGCGCACTTGAGGCAACTGACGGCGGACGTAGCCATGTTGCAGGAGACACATTTGAAGGTGGGGGATCAGATTAGGTTGAGGAAGGGATGGGTTGCGCAGGTGTTTCATTCGGGATTAGACTTTAAAATGAGGGGGGGTGGCAATCCTGGTCAATAAACGGGTGGCGTTTGAGGTGGGGAAGATAGAGGCGGACCTGGGGGTAGATATGTTATGGTTAGTGGGAAGTTGGAGGATATGGCTGTGGTATTGGTAAATATATATGCCCCAAACTGGGAGGATGTTGAGTTTATCAGACGGGTGCTGGGGAAGATCCCGGACCTAGATTCATATTGACTGATTATGGGGGAGATTTCGACACGGTCCTGGATCCGAGGCTGGATTGTTCGAGTTCCAGGTCTGGGAAGGTATCAGCTATGGCAAAGGGGCTGCGGGGGTTTATGGAGCACATGGGGGGGGGGGGGGGGGGATATCCGGGAATTTGGGAGGCCAAGGAGTAAGAAGTTCTCATTCAACTCCCATGTACACAACGTATATTCCCGGATAGACTTCTTTGTGTTGGACAAAACTCTGCTGGCTGAGGTGGTGGATGCTGAATATTCAGCAATTATGGTGTCAGACCACGCCCCGCACTGGGTAGACCTGCAAGTCAACAAAGGAAAGGCCCAGTGGCCACGATGGAGGTTAGATGTCGGGCTGTTAGCGGAGGAGGAGGTGTGCAAGCAGGTGAGGGAGGCCATTAGGGGGTATATAAAGATCAATGACACAGGTGAGGTTTCGACGGGGGTGGTGTGGGAGGCACTGAAGGCGGTTATTAGGGGGGAACTCATCTCAATTCGGGCACATAAGGAGAAGACTGAGCGGACGGAGTTGGACAGGCTGATGGCCGAAATGTTATAGGTGGACAGGAGGTATGCGGAGTCTCCAGATGACAGGCGTCTGAAGGAGCATCAGAGACGGCAGCTTGAATTTGGGCTCCTGTCCACAGGTAGGGCGAAGGGACAGCTGAAGAGGGTGAAGGGGTGGTGTATGAATATGGGGAAAAAGCCAGCAGGATGTTGGCGCAACAACTGAGGAAACACGTGGCGGCGAGAGAGATTGGAAAGTAAAAGATGCAGGGGGGGAAGCTGGTTTTGGATCTGGCGGGAGTGAATGATGTGTTTCTGGAGTTTCACAGTAGATTGTATGACTCGGAACCCCCAGCCGGGGTGGAGGGTATGAAGCGATTCCTGGGGGCTGGAGTTCCCAAGGATAGATGAGGAGTTGGTGGAGGGATTGGAAGCTCCAATTGGGCGGGGGAGGTTATAGACGGTTTGGGGGGGATACAATTGGGTAAGGCCCCGGGACCTGACGGATACCTGGTTGAGTTTTATAAAAAGTTTTCCGGGTTGCTAGGGCCACTCCTGGTAAAGGCTTTTATTGAGTCCAAGGAGCTGGAAGTGCTCCCCCCAACGTTATCGCAGCCATCGATCTCCCTTATTTTGAAGCGGGATAAGGATCCAGAGAGTTGTGGGTCGTATAAACCAATCTCCCTGTTGAATGTTGGTGCTAAATGGTTGGCAAAGATCTTGGCCATGCACATAGAGGAGTGTGTCCCAGAGATAATAGGGGAGAAACCAGACGGGATTTGTGAAGGGATGACACCTGACGTCCAATATTAGACGGCTCCTAAATGTGATAATGATGCCTGCGGAGGGGGGCGAGGTCGAGGCCATGGATGCAGAGGTCTTTGATCGGGTGGAGTGGAGGTACCTGTGGGATATCCTGGGAAGGTTTGGGTTCGGGGAGGGATTCGTGGATTGGGTCTGGTTGGTATATGAACCTGGGACCCTGGAGCTGTGAAGCAACTGTGCTAACCACCGTGCAACCATGCTGCCCACATCTGTTATTAAAATATTATACACTAAGATATTAAGGGAAATAGATAAGGTCGATAAAAAGAAACGTTTTTCCACTGGTTGATAGTCGAGGACTGGTGGCATAATTAGAGCCATCATTTCAGGAATGAAAGTAAGAAATGCCTCTGAACACAATTTGGAACTATCTTCCACAAATGACAATTAATGCAAGATCAATTGTTAATTTTAAATCTGAGTTTGTTACATTTTCATTAACCAAAGGTACAGAGGGATATCGGATTAAGGTGGGTAAAGGAAGTTATGTCGTAGATCATTCATGACCTCATGGTTCGGCAAACACAATGGGTTAAATGATTTATTCCATTTCCTAAGCTTCCATATTCCTATGTTCACTCTCTCCACCATGAACACATAGGGCTGGATTTTTCAGCCGTGCCCACCACAAGATCGCCACGGACAGGACGGGCCCATGTAAAGGTCCGTTGACCTCGGGCGGAAATTTCCGGTCAGCGGGGGCAGCCGAAGAATCCCGCCCATTGGGTCTTCAGTGTGTATCATTTGCATGATGCACTGCAGGAACTTATCAAGGCTTCTTCTTTTTTTTTTAAATATATTTTATAGAAGTTTTCAAACAAAGATTTTCGGTTTTTACAACTTAATAAAGGAATATACATTAAACGTTATTTAAATAATATATTAAACTAACAACAGATGGTAAAAGAAATAAACAAAAAGCAAATATCAACAACTAACTAAGAAAAAACAAGAACACGGAATAATCCTCCCCCCACCCCCCCCCTCCCCCCTCCCCCCTCCCCCCTGGGTTGCTGCTGCTGTCTTTTCTGTTTTTCCATTATCGTTCCGCGAGATAGTCAAGGAACGGTTGCCATCGCCTGGTGAACCCCTGAGCCGATCCTCTTCACGCATATTTTATTCGTTCCAGTCTTATGAACCCTGCCATGTCATTTATCGAGGCCTCCACGCCCGGGGGGCTTCGCTTCTTTCCACATAAGTAGAATCCTTCGCTGGGCTTCTAGGGACGCAAAGGCCAAGACGTCGGCCTCTTTCGCCTCCTGCACTCCCGGTTCTTCTGCAACCCCAAATATAGCCAACCCCCAGCTTGGTTTGACCCGGACCCCCACCACCTTTGAGATCACTCTTGCCACACCCTCCCAGAACTCATGCAGTGCCGGACACGACCAGAACATGTGAGTGTGGTTCGCCGAGCTTCCCGAGCACCTCCCACACCTGTCCTCCACCCCAAAAAACCTGCTCAGTCTTGCTCCCGTCATATGCGCTCTGTGTAGAACCTTAAATTGAATCAGGCTAAGCCTGGCACACAAGGACGAGAAATTTACCCTACTTAGGGCATCTGCCCACAGCCCCTCCTCAATCTCTTCCCCCAGCTCCTCTTCCCATTTTCCCTTCAGCTCCTCTACCATCGCCTCCCCCTCGTCTCTCATCTCCCTGTATATTTCGGATACTTTACCTTCTCCAACCCATGCCCCCGAAATCACTCTATCCTGGACCCCTTGCGTCGGGAGCCGTGGAAATTCCCTCACCTGTTGCCTCGTAAATGCCCTCACTTGCATGTATCGGAAAGCATTCCCTGGTGGCAACTTATATTTTTCTTCCAATGCTCCCAAACTCGCAAACGTCCCGTCCACAAACAGGTCCTTCAGCTTCTAATTCCTGCTCGCTGCCAACATTGAAATCCCCCATCTAGTCTCCCCGGGACGAACCTGTGGTTATTCCTTATCGGGGACCACACCGGGGCACCCGTCACTCTCCTGTGTCGTCTCCACTGCCCCCAGATCTTCAAGGTCGCCACCACCACTCAAGGCTTCTTCAACACCTCACACACCTACAACTTTTATCACCTAGAAGGACAGCAGTTGCAGGGAACACCATCACTTTCAAGTACCACACCCTCCTTAATGGGAAAATATCTCCATTCCTTCATTGTCATTAGGTCAAAATCTTGGAACTCCTTACCTAACAGTGCACTGGGAGTACCTTCACCACATGAATTGCAGTGGTTCTAGAAGTCAGATTGCCACCACTCTCACAAGGACAATTAGAGATGGGCAATAAATAATAGTTTTACAAGCAATGTCCACATCCCATGAATGAATAAAAACAGATCCACATGCACTTCTGTTCCTGCGGGCTTCACTGGATAATGATCAGTAGCGGGTATAATTACCCATTGACCAGCTACTTAAATAATAATTGTAATATCTCTGTCTGTGTCCTCAATTAAATCAGCTAATTCAACTGCTACATATTGGAAACCAAACCTGTCTTAGTCCAACAGCAGGTTGCATCATTACTCACTAGATCGTCAGGACCATAGAAAAGTACTGAAGAAAATCTAGGCAAAGGAAACAATAAATCTTTCAAGAAGTTTATTTAAAAGAGATCAGGATTGAAACTTCACTCATTAAACTCTGGTCGTGATACTTAAGAAGCTTCAGAGTTCGCAATTCATCATGCACTTACCTGCTTGCTGTTTTAAACGCGTGCAAATGTCAGAGTCTGACTTGTCACTTTCCCTAGATTTTGCTCCATCACTGAAACAAGCGCATATGTCCAACATCTGTTCAGAAGTTGGAGTGGGCTCTAGAGAAAGCAAAGCATAATTGTGGCTTTCATTAGCTTCCAAGTTGTTTGAAATCTTCATTCTATATGCAGAGCAGACAATTAAACTGAAACAACAATCACTTTGAAGCCCATTTAATAGCATATAGTCTTAAATTCTAGTACACTGATCGTAGCACTCCAAAACATTAAACCACTTCCAGTGAGTGTTGTGTGATATACATACATTTGTACAGCATTTTATTCGACAATGAATAATTTCAAAGCATTTCACACAATAATTTGCTTTTGATATGTAGAAAAACCCTGCAGCTATCCTGCAACAAAAATATGCTATAGACAACAGTGAGATGAAAGATTTATATTCTTATATGATCAATATTTTTATCAGGTAAAATGACCAAGTGATATAGATCAAAGCACGACGGAATTAAGATTTAGTTCGACCACTATCTAATTGAACAGGAAACTAGCTGGAGGGGCTGAACAGCCAATTGTTGTTTGTCGGCTTCAAGCATTGTACAGGTCACCAGGGAAATTCCTGCTCTTCTTAAAATAATGCTATGAGAACTTTAACATGCATCTAAATGAAACAGCTTCATGGGACCCATGTTACTGCTCTTTGAAGGGTGCCTCACTACAAATAATGCAACACTCTCTCCTGGTAGGGGGGAGGAGCATGTTCTCCCGCCAGGGGCAGCATGGTAGCATAGTGGTTAGCACAGTTGCTTCACAGCTCCTGGGTCCCAGGTTCAATGCCCGGCTTGGGTCACTGTCTGTGCGGAGTCTGCACGTTCTACCCGTGTGTGCGTGGGTTTCCTTCGGGTGCTCTGGTTTCCTCCCGCTGTCCAAAGATGTGCAGGTTAGGTGGATTGGCCATGCTAAATTGCCCTTAATGTCCAAAAAAGGTTAGGTGGGGTTACTGGTTACGGGGATAGGGTGGAGGTGTGGGCTTGGGTGGGGTGTTCTTTCCAAGGGCCTGTGCAGACACGGTGGGCAGAGTGGCCTCCTTCAGCAATTCTATGAAATATCAGCCGAGATTCTCTACTGAAGTCCTGATGCCCTACAAGCTTCTGGCCCAGAGATAAGAGCCTCATCAACTGAATCTGGCTTCCATGGTGGGCTAACTCCTCCAATTTATCAATTTATAAAGACATAGGGCTGGATTCTCCGTTCAGGAGACTATGGGCTGGATTCTCCGATTTCTATGTCTTAGGACCAAAACGTTGGCGGCGCCCGCGCACAGATGCTCAGCCCGGTGGGGGGCTAGCAGCCGCGCCACATAATACGGACGCATGCGCACAACCTGCGGCCGCCATGCCATACAACATGGCGCTGGCCACGCGCGGATCTGGCCTGCCAGATAGTGTAACCCACATGCCGCCCCCGGATCACACCCCACCAGTCGCCCCAGCCCCCACTGAAGCCTCCCCGCCAGCGGAAAAACTCCCCCCCCCCCCCGACTGTGGCAGCGCTGGTCACAGTCCGCAGCCGCCACTTGACATCCCCGAAAACTGAGAGGACACACGACCGACACCGTTGGGAAGTCGGCCAATCGGCGGCGGAGCATCAAGGGAGGGCCTCAGGTGACATCCTGAGGCCGTCCCAATGCTGTATGGCGTACTCAGCGTACGCCGTTTTTGAGGGGGCGAAGCGTCCGAAAAACGGCACCGCCCCCAATTTCAGCATAAAATCGGATTCTCTGGTCAATCACCGAACGTGATTTTGCCGTTGCAAATCGGAGAATCCAGCCCTATGTTCTCCTGCCAGAGCTGAATCACTTCTGTTTCGCACTGGTGCTGGGAGCAGCACCTGGAAATGATTGTGTCTCTTGCCATGCAAATTTATGCATGGCAGGGATCGCAAGGGATTCTGTCGCAATCCCACTAGCGGATAGCCATTTTGAGCGGGAAGCCCAATGACGAGGCCCGATGGCTGGCTCCATTTCCCTTGCAACACAAATCCTGCCCTCCTCAACAGGTAGGGGCATGCTCCTCCCGCCACCACGGTAATTGCTGGCTTACCCCCTCCCACAGAACATATGCATGAGGGTGACCTGACCTCCCCCCACCAACCCCCATCAGACCAGCCCAACAGAGACCCCCACCAGAGATCTGCACCAGAGACTCCCATCAGACCCCTCATCAGAGGCCCCACCAGAGTTTCCCTCATAACAGGAACCCTCCATAGCAGAGAACCCCTCATAGAAGAGATAGCCCCCATAACCCCCCAGGGAAGCTAAAGAGCAGTGCATACAGAAACAGTGAAAAAAATCACTGCTTTTTCATTCAGCTGTGCCTTACAGCTGCTGCCTCAGACAGCTCTCTAGAAAGCAGCAGTTGTAACATAATAGAAAGCCACAAACACAGCACAAGGCTTTAGACCCTTTGATCTGCAAGGTGTCAATTCATTTCAAAGAGAAATAGTTTTTAATAGACCAATATTGACAGCTTCCAGTCACACAGTTGTCTGGATAGATTATTTTAATTTCCCTTTATACTTAAATGTATCTCAAGTAGCTTTCTGTGAAACTATCCAAATGTTTATAAACATCTAGCTATGATTGACTGCTTATGACTACTCAAAAACAGTTAAGTGCTTTCTGCTGAGCAAAAGAGGAAGTGAAAGCACTTAACTCCTCGATGTTTATAACAGGGAGTTCCCTTTTATGGAGGGTTTTCTGATATGGGGGGGGGGGGTCCCTATTATGGGGATTCCCTGCTATGTAAGGTTCCCTGTTATGCGGGGTCTCTGATGGGTGTCTCCAGTGGGGCTCTCTGATGGTGAGGGGGTGGGGGGGGGGGGTCTGGTGGGGGAATCCGGTGGAGGACTGGGGGTGGATTTGCACTGTGGAGGGAGAGAGGCTCTCCGATGGACTTTGGGGGCACCTACCTTAAATATTTACCCCCTTTGCTGACGGCAAGGTCCATCATGTCAGGGTCACCCTGGCCAATATTTGTACCAATCCACACCGCATATATCACAGTCCAAAGGGCTGAGGAATCACGGAGGCATGGAGAATTCGGTGTCCAGTCCGTTAATAGGTTATAGATCGTAAATCATACATAGGTTATAAATCATTGATCCATTTTGTCCCATTTGCATCCTCCCACTAGCATGGGGCGCGAAATGGGTCGGTGCCCCGCAGGCGGCGGAGACTCCCGTCCATTATTCGCATTGTCCTACCAGAATATATATGACTTCACACTTCTTTACAGTCAGAATTGTTAGACTCTTAAATACTAAATCTTGTGGATATTAAAGTGCTTTGCAAAGTAAAAGACTTTTCTAAGGAAAATAATGCTGCTGAATGTAGAAAACTGTCTTCCCCAGCATGCTCTGAGAACCATCAATCAGATCTGAGAGATTTTGTTTGTCTATATGTGTGTGTGTGCGTGCAGAGGGAATTTATTTAGGAGGAAATGGATTGTTATATTTCCAGATTAAGAGACTTCCGGTGGCGCGTGCGAGTGATGCGATCGAGCTGGAGGGGGGCTCCCGCCGGTCGGCGGCAATTCGCCATTCTCTGGGGGTTTCCCCATGGTTTTGCCAATCGCGATTTCTTCAGCCGTTGGGGCCTGAGGGACGGAACCGGGTCGTGCAGGTTTGGAGCTGGTGAGGGCCCCCGAGACCGGAGGAGCAAGGGCATCGAGCCCGACGCAAGCGGCAGGGAGGAGCGTGGCCTGAGGCGAGGCCTGAATCTAGCACAGATGTAGAGGGGGAGCAGCGCACACCGGGTGGCTCCCCGCTGAAAATGCATGTTTGGAATGTTTGAAGTCATGTCCCAGGAGAAGAGATGTTTTGAACTTTGATTTTTGAAAAAAAAAAAAATTCTAAGTTTTTTAAAATTATTAACATGTTTTTTTTTAAATTTAATTTTTAATTTAAAATTTTTTAAAAATTATTTTATTATTTATCTTGAGATTGAAAGTAGAAGAAAAATATTAAGTGGTTAAGGGATGCCAAAAACAGCAGTGACGAGGAGAGGAAATGCTGGCTCGCCGCCAAAGGAGAGGACCAGTAAAAGCGCTGACAAGATGGCGGATGCCGGACCGCGTGGTGGGGCTGCACTACTTAGAGTAGAAAGGATGACCAAGGTGATGGCTGTGGAGCTGAAGAAGCAGTTTACGAGGCACGTGGAGGCGTTGAGGAAGGAGATGGCGGTCGCACTAAGATCATTGGTGGAGGAGGCAATCCCCCCCGGTGAGGGTGGATGTGGCAAAGACATCGGCCGAGATGGGAGAACAGGGTGAAAAGATGAAGGAAGTGGAGGAGGCCATGTCGCAGCACAGCGACCAGCTCACCTCGATGGGAGACAAACTACAGAGGGTGGTGGAGGTCAACAGAGGACTCCGAGCAAAGCTCGAGGACTTGGAGAACGTCTCGAGGCGGCAAAATCTGAGAATTGTGGGTGTACCTGAAGGGGCAGGAGGCTAAAGGCCAACTGAGTACTTTGCTAACAGGCTGGTGGAGTTGATGGGGGGAATGTGAAGAGCCCTCCCGGTATGAACTGGACCCAGCTCATCGGTCGTTAAGGCCGAAACTCAAAGTAAACGAGCCGCCAAGAGCAGTCATTATCTGCTTCCATAAATACCACATGAAGGAGGTGGTGTTAAACTGGGCGAAGCAGAAGCGTGAGGTGCAGTGGGATGGTGCTAGAGTTCGGATTTACCAGGTCTTGATGATGGAGTTGGCAAAGAGACGAGTGGCGTTCAGCCGAGCGAAGGCGGCACTGTCCTACAAGGGACTGCGATTTGGTATGATATACCTGGCGAAGCTGAGGGTGAAACGGTGGAGGCGGCTGAGGCGTTCATGAAGGCAGAAGTGAGGAGTGGAGCTGGAAGAGAGATTGGGGATTGTGATTGGGGAGCTGGAAAATGTATAAATGTTATAACTTTCTTTTCACTGACCTGTATTGTAACTTACTTGACTTCACATTGTTATAGAGTTTAAGTTTTTGTTTGGTTTGATTGGCATTTTTGCTCTTTTTTTTTGTTGCAACGGTTATATGTTATGTCATTGAATTGCATGGGTTAGATTGTTTTTCTTTTTCTTCTGGGACTGAGTGGGAGGGGACAGTATGCCTTTTTGGGGGAGGGGGGCTATCTGCACTAGCTAACTAAAGTCGGCTAGTGAACGGAGGTGAGGTGAGAGGAGGGCTGCGGACATTAGAGCCTGGTTAGCAGGTTTTGATGGGCCTACGAGGCGGACAAGTGGGGTGGGGGAGGAACGATACTGAGTGAGATTTTTTTGAGGGGAAGTGCAGGGGGGATTCTGGGAGGGGGAGGGGTTTGATAATAATGGAAGGGGACGGGTCAGACTCAATGGGGCAGGGCTCAGTGGTATGATGATGGTGGATAAGAAGGATGGGGGGTGAGAGACCTGCAGTTAGGATAGTCACGTGGAACGTAAGGGGGCTGGGATGCCCAGTCAAGAGGTCAATGGTGCTTGTGCATCTTAAAAGTTTGAACGCCAATGTAGCAATGCTGCAGGGGACTCACCTGAGGGTGAAGGACCAACTGAGACTTAAAACGGGCTGGGTTAGTCAGGTGTTTCATTCTGGATTTGACGGAAGAGCTCAAGGGGTAGCGGTAATGGTCAGCAAAAGGGTACGGTTCCAGATAGAGAAGGTGGTTGCAGATCAGGGGGATAGGTATGTGATTGTGACAGGGGAGCTGGAGGGGAGGCTAGTGGCACTGGTAAGTGTATATGGACCCAATTGGGACGATGTGGGATTCGCGAAGAAGGTGTGTGGGGCCATCCCCGACTTGGACACACACAAACTGATAGTGGGGAGGGACTGGAACTTAGTGCACGAGCCAAAATTGGACAGATCACGGCCGGACTCGCTTGGTCCCATCAGGGGGGGCGAAGGCGCTGGCTGAGCTAATGATGGAAATGGGAGGGATGGACCCTTGGAGGTTTCTGTACCCGAGAGAGCGGGAGTACTCATTTTTCTGAGCGGTCCATAAGGTGTACTCGCGGATTGACTTTTTCATGCTGGGGAAGGCGCTGCTGGCTGAGGTTAAAGGGTCGGAGTACTTGGCAATTGCTGTATCAGATCATGCTCCACATTGGGTGGATATGGTACTGGAGAAGGTAATGGTACAGAGACCAGAGTGGAAGTTAGATGCGGAACTGTTGGGGACCGAGGGTTCTGTGCCAAAATTGAAAAAGTAATCGAGGAATTTGTAGGTTTTAACTGCACGGGTGAGGTGTCAAAAGCGATTGTCTAGGAGTCTTTAAAGGCGGTAATGAGGGGTGAGGTGATCTTGTTCAAGGCTAGGCTAGACAAAGAAGAGAGGTTGGAATGTCAGAGGGTAATAGATGAGACGCTGGAGGTAGACAGGAGGTATGCAGAAGATAGGGACCCAGCGCAGTTGGAAAAGAGGAAGGAACTCCAGGCGAGCTTTGGCCAACTATCTACCAGGAAGGCGGTACTCCAACTGAGGCGAGCAAGGGGGGCAGTTTACGAGCATGGAGAGAAGGCGGGCCGTATGTTGGCAGGTCAGCTCCGTTGGGAGGCTGCGGCAAGAGAAATTGTCCAGGTGCGGGACAGGGCAGGGAAGTTGGTGGTAGCTCCAGATCAGAGTAACAAGGTCTTTAAGGAATTCTATGAGAGATTGTACAGGTCAGAGCCACCTGGGGGAGGCCGGGAGATGCAGGAATTTCTAGATGGGCTGGATTACCCGAGGTTAGGGGAGGGGGACAGAGCTACAATAGAGGGGCGATCATGGAGCAGGAGATAAAAAATGTGATTGGGAAGATGCAGTCGGGGAAGGTGACAGGGCCGGGTGGGTTTCCGGTGGAATATTATAAAAAATTCAAAAATAAGCTGGTACTGCTGATGATGGGGATGTTTGAGGAGGCGATAGAACATAGAACATTACAGCGCAGTACAGGCCCTTCGGCCCTCGATGTTGTGCCGACCTGTGAAACCACTCTAAAGCCCATCTACACTATTCCCTTATCATCCATATGTCTATCCAATGACCATTTGAATGCCCTTAGTGTTGGCGAGTCCACCACTGTTGCAGGCAGGGCATTCCACGCCTTACTACTCTCTGAGATGGGGAAGGAGGTGTTACCACAAACTTTGCGGAAGGCATCGATTTCCCTGTTACTTAAGAAAGATAAGGATCCGATGGAGTGTGGGTCGGAGAGGCCCATATCACTTTTAAACGTGAACACAAAGATATTGGCGAAGGTACTGGCAAGTAGGCTAGAGGAGTGCCTCCCGATTGTGATTGGTGAAGATCAGACTGGGTTTGTGAGAGGGAGGCAGCTCTTTTCGAACATTAGAAGGGTATTGAATGTGGTTATGGTACCAGCGGAGGGGAAGGGAATAGAGGTGGTTGTGGCATTGGATGGCGAGAAAGCGTTTGACCGGGTAGAATGGCTGTAGTTTATGGCAGTTCTCGAGTGGTTTGGAATTGGACCCAGATTTGTGGACTGGGTAAAGCTATTATATAAGGAGTCGAGGGCCAGTGTCCTCACAAATAATATCAGCTCAGAATACTTTCCTCTCCACTGTGGGACTAGGCAGGGATGTTCTATGTTCCCCCTGCTGTTTGCACTCGCGATTGAGCCATTGGCCATCGCATTAAGAAGTTCGGGGTTATGGAAAGGGATAGTGCGTGGGGGGGGATAGAGCATAGGGTGTCCTTATATGCCAATGACTTGTTATTATACGTGTTGGAACCAAGTGTGTCAATAAGGGGAATACTGGAGCTGCTTCGGGTGTTTGGGTCTTTCTCAGGGTACAAATTAAATCTAGACAAGTATGAATATTTTGTGGTGTCTTGGCCGGGGGGGGGGCGGGGGGCTGCCATTCCGTAAGGCAGGGACTCGCTTTAGATACCTGGGGGTGCAGGTTGCTCAAAATTGGGGTGGGGGGGGCTCTGTAGGTACAACATTTCTAGTTTTGTGGGGAGGGTGAAAGCTGATCTGGCAAGGTGGGATGGTCTCCCTCTGTCACTGGCAGGTCGGGTACAGGCGGTTAAAATAAATGTGCTGCCGCGATTCCTGTTTATTTTTCAATGCCTGCCAATTTTCCAGACAAAGGCATTTTTTAGAGAGATTGAAGGGATGATTACCTCGTTCATATGGGGAGGGAAAGTGGCCAGAATTATAAAGGTACTACTACAGAGAGGAAGGCAGGCAGTGGGTTTGGGTCTTCTGAACCTGATGTATTATTATTGGGCGGCGAATGTGGAGAAGGTACAGAGCTGGTTCAAAGGGGTTGATTCCCAATGGGTCAGAATGGAGGAGAGTTTGGGTAGGGGATCGGGATTGAAGGCGCTAGCGACAGCGCCGCTCCTGACGGCCCCGGGGAGTCTGGTAGTAATAGCTTTGTTGAGAATTTGGAGGCAGTTTCGACAACACTTCGGGTTGGGGACAGGGTCAATGGAAATGCCGATTCGGGGGAACCATAGATTTGAGCCAGGGAAGCGGGATGGAAATTTTCGGAGATGGGAGGAGAAAGGAATTAGGACACAACGATTTATTTCTTGAGGGTCGTTTTGCGGGATTGAAGGAGCTGGGAGCGAAGTATGGGCTGGAGAAGGGGGAAATATTTAGATACATGCAGGTTTGAGACTTTGCCAGAAAGGAGATACAGAGCTTCCCAGTAGAGCCGGCTTCCACATTGCTGGAGGAGGTGCTGACGACAGGGGGACTGGAGAAGGGGGTAGTATCGGCGGTTTACAGGGCTATTTTGGAGGAGAAGGCGCCACTAGAAGGGATCAAGGCAAAGTGGGAGGAAGAGTTGGGAGAGGGTATGGAGGGAGGGGTTCTGGTGTGAGATGCTCCGGAGGGTGAACGCCTCCACCTCGTGTGCGAGGTTGGGGCTGATACAGCTGAAGGTGGTGTACAGAGCGCACCTTACAAGGGCGAAGATGTGCTCTTTGAGGGGGTAGAAGATGTGTGTGAATGTTGCGGGGGGGGTGGGGGGGCAAACCACGTTCATATGTTTTGGTCCTGTCCAAAGCTGGAGGATTACTGGAAGGAGGTATTTCGGGTAATCTCTAAAGTGAAACTGGACCCGGGCACTAGGGAAGCCATATTCGGGGTGTTGGACCAGCCGGGGTTGGAAACGGGTGCGGAGGCAGATGTAGCTTTTGCCTCGTTGATCGCCCGAAGGCGGATCCTGTTAAGGTGGAGATCAACCTCTCCACTTTGTGCCCTGGCGTGGTGAGAGGACCTGCTGGAATTCTTGACGCTTGAAAAGGTCAAATTTGAACTGAGGGGAAGGATGGAGGGGTTCTACATGGGTGTTATTCATTATGAACTTTCGCGAATTGGAGCACATCGAACATTATGGGGGTGGCTGGGAGAGTTGAGGGGAGAGGGGCTGGATATATTAATGGTGACTATGGGTGATTCCTGATTCCTTTTTGTCATTTGTTTATGTTAACATGCGGGCTAATGTCTGGGGTTTGGTGGGAGGATGGGATCATTGTTATTGATATGGGGATTGACATTACATTCATTACTGATTATTGTTTATTGTTTGGTGTAAATTTGGGAGAAAATGTGAAAAAGGAGAATAAAAAATATATATTTTTTTTTAATTTCCAGATTAAAATTGTGTGTTAACCAGTACTTGCAACTTGTCAAAAAGAAGTTTTGATCTATAATAAACTAATACGTCAGTTGTTTAATGAAGTAACACTGGTTAAAGTCTCTTATTCTGCAAACAGTGAAGGCAAACAATTGGCCATTTTGGTGAGAAAATTAAACAAACAAAATCAGAAGAACAACCAAACAACTCAATAAACAACCAACACCCACTCCCCTGTCGTTACTCCCCTGACACCTCCCACTTCTCACATCCCGCCTTCCCATTTTAAGAAACTTACCCTCCCCCACTAATCCACCCCCACCCCCCGCTGACCTCTCAAACCCCCTTAAAGAATCAATAGACGGCTTCCACCTCCGGGTGAACCTGTCCACCAACTCCTTCACGGTGAGCATAACTTTCTCCAACCTCAGGAATTACGCCAGGTCGCTGAACCATACGCCCGCTTTTAGAGGCTCTGAGTCACACCACCAGAGCAAGATCGGTCGCCGGGCTATCAGGGAGGCAAAGGCCAAAACATCGGCCTCTTTCACCCCCTGGACTCCCAGGTCTTCCGACACCCCAAATATCGCCACGTCTGGACTCAGGACCACATCCACACCTAACACCTCGGACATCACGTCTGAGAACTCCTGCCAGAACCCGCTCAATCTTGCACATGCCCAGAACATCTGGACGTGATTCACAAGTCCCCCGCACATCGCCCACACCAATCTTCTTAACCCTTAAAGAACCTACTCATCCTCGCCACCGTCATATGCGCCCTATGTACCACTTTGAACTGGATGAGGCTTAGCCTTGCACACGACTAGGACGCGTTCACCCTCCGCAAGGCCTCCGCCCACATCTCAGCTCCCAGCTCCTCCCACTTGCATTTGATGTCCCCCAGCAGGGTTCCCCTCCCATTCCATCAACTCCTTATAGACAGCTGACACTTTCCCCTCCCCTATTTCATCCCTCAACAGCACTAGTCCTGCAACCCCAGGGGTGGCAGCCCAAAAAAGGACGACACCTCTCTCCTTACAAAGTCCTGAACATGCAGGTACCTAAAGCCATTACCCCTGGTTAACTCAAACTCTTCCTCCAGGTCCTCCAACATCACAAATCTGCCTCCTATAAACAGATCGACAAAGCACTCTATTGCCTGCCTTCCTGCCGCCTCTCCCAAAACCTCACGTCCAGCCCCGCGGGTGCAAACCTATGGTTATCGCAGATGCTGCCTCCACTGCCCCCACACACTTAAGGTCGACACCACCACTGGGTTCATGGAGTACCTGACCGGCAAGAACGGTAAAGGTGCCAACAACAAAGCCCTTAAACTCTACTTTGGGAAACTCCAGCCATCCAGAAACCGCTGCATCCAATCCTCCCCGGTTGGGGGCTCTGACATGTATAACCTTCTATAAAATGCCTCAAACTCCCCATTCACCCCCTCCAGGTCCATCACCACCTTGCCCTTATCATCCCTAACTCTGTCGATGTCCCTCTTGCTTTCTCAACTGATGGGCCAACATCCTACTCGCCTTCTCCCCACACTCATACACTGCACCGCTGGCCCTCCGTAACTGCCCCACTGCCTTCCCTGTAGAAACTAGCCCAAACCCCATCTGGAGCCTCTGACTCTCCTTCAACAGCCCGGCCTCCGGCGCCTCCGGTATCTCCTGTCCACCCTCAAATTCTTGTCCACCAGCCTTGCCCTTGCCTCCCACTCCGTTTTCTTCCTATGCACCCGAATTGATATAAATTCCGCCCTAACCACCGCCTTGAGTGCCTCCCACTTATCGAAATTCTGGCAAATGACTATGCCCCGAATTGGGATGATGTGGATTTTATGAGACGGATGTTAGGGAAGATTTCTGATTTGGACTCACAGCAGCTGATTATGCGGGGGGAGTGGGGCCAGCCTTGACCTCCTCCATATCATTTAGCTCCACATATCTCCGAATAGCAGCCCACACCCGCTTGCACACCTCCTCATCCTCCAACAACTCCACATCCAGCATCCACTGTGAGCACTGCCCCCCACCACTCTCCCCGGGCCACTCGCAGATATACATCCAGTGCGGCGCATGGTCAGAAATCACAATCGCACAATACGCCGAGTCAGCCACCCCACCAGCAGTGTCTTATCTAGCATGAAAAAATAAATCCAGGAGTGCACCCGGTGTACATGGGAGAGGTATGAAATGTCCTGGACCCTCGGCCTCCCAAATCTGCCTTGACCGGGTGCCACCAAATGTGCGACCACTCAATCCACGGCTGCCACTGGAAGTCCCTGAAAATTTAACTTTTAAATGAACGGCATGGCCTTGCAGTAGTGGGGCTAGATAATCATAGAATTTACAGTGCAGAAGGAGGCCATTCGGCCCATCGAGTCTGCACCGGCTCTTGGAAAGAGCACCCTACCCAAGGTCCACACCTCCACCCTATCCCCATAACCCAGTAACCCCACCCTACACTAAGGGCAATTTTGGACACTATGGGCAATTTAGCATAGCCAATCCACCTAACCCGCACATCTTTGGACTGTGGGAGGAAACCGGAGCACCCGGAGGAAACCCACGCACACACGGGGAGGATGTGCAGACTCCGCACAGACAGTGACCCAAGCCGGAATCGAACCTGGGACCCTGGAGCTGTGAAGCATTTGTGCTATCCACAATCCATATGCATTTCTCCTATCCCTGTGATAACACTTTTGTAAAACCAGTTGTAGTCCTAAACTGTGATACTTTAACCTCCTTTTCTTCATAGTAGATAAAGCCAAGAAGTACAATCAGTTCAGACAACACAGGCAGTTTGGATGACTCATGGAGCCAAGCGACAAAATCTGTTCAAATAATGCAATCAGTTCAGATCATAAAATAGAATAGAAATTTACAGCACAGAAGAAAACCATTCAACACATTCTGCACGAGCCAACAACGAGGCATCAAGCCTAATCCCACTTTCTGTGTCTTGGTCCATAGCCTTGTAGGTTTTGACACTTCAAGTCCATTTCCAAATGTGTGTGAGCATTAAGCAGAGCATGGACTGAATCTTAACCAACTCTGACACTTTCTGTGATCTGATTTAAAATGAGTCCTAACCCCACTGGTTGCATGGTGTCATAATTTTACAGGTCTTCAAATAAGAAGCAGTCTGTAAATTTGCCATTCAATTTAAGAATGTTGGGCAGGTTCCCAAGGAGAGATGCCCAGTGGGCCCAAAGCTCTGGGTGGCTGGCAGTTCCATTGAGAGGTGAACATTGCCAAGGTGGTTAATAAACCACAAATGCACCTCAAAGTTGGGAGCCTCGAGCAAGTAAGTTAAACATGATGTCCCTTCAACAAGTCCATGCTGGCTGTCCTGAATCAATTTGACCAAGTGACTGTAAATTTTGACCCAGATTACCATTTCTTAAAAATATTCTCAACACTGAGGTTAAACTGACTGGACTGTGGTTGCTGGATTTATCCCTACACCATTTTTTGAACAAGGGTGTAACAGTTGCAATACTCCAGTCCTCTTTAATCACCTCCTAAAGAAGTTAGTAGAGGCAGTAACACTTCAATTTTCACCCTTATTTCCCTCAGCATCCTTGAGTGTATCCCATGTTGACCTGGTGACTTAGCAATTTTAAGTACAGCCAACATTTCCAGAACCTCCTGTCTATCAAATTTTAGTCCATCCACTCTCTCAATTCCCTCCTGTTTCACATTGCCAGCATTGTTTTCCTTGATAAACACACATGCAGAGTAATCATTCAGTATATAAGCCATGCCTTCTGCCTCTTAGGTTTTTTTGTCTCTGCTAAGCTTTATGCTACCTTTTTACCAATTGTATGTCTGTAGAAAACCTTTTGATTTCCTTTCTTACATGAAGGCCTTCAACTATCAAGGGTGAAGTTGAAACATAAACATAAAATGAAGGAAATACTCAGCAGGTCTGGAAGCATCAGAACTTAAAACAAGGTCTGATGCAAAATTCTACTGCTTTCAAATACCAAAGTGTCACCTAACAAAGGAATTTGTCTCTTCATCAATGTTATATTGATGAAAGAACATCAATCTGAAATGTAGCTTTCTCTCTCCATGGATACAGTTTTATTTCAGATTTCCAGCATCTGCACTATTTTGCTTTTTTAAGGATGCGGCTGAACTAGTTTTGTAAGTGATCTGTACTACACGATGTTTGTAAGATCAAGCTTGGTTTAAAAATAAATAAATTTAGAGTACCCAATTCATTTTTTCCAATTAAGGGTCAATTTAGCGTGGCCAATCCACCTACCCTGCACACGGGGAGAATGTGCAAACTCCACACGGACAGTGACCCAGAGCTGGGATCGATCCTGGGACCTCGGTGCCGTGAGGCAGCAGGGCTAGTCACTGCGCCACCGTGCTGCCCTAAGTTCAAGCTTGTTAAAATTATATTTAAAATAAGGACAGTGCGAGAGAGGGGGAGAGCACGCAAGAGAGGGAGCAGAGTCCACAAGAGAGAGGGGGGAGAGTGCGTGAGTTAGGAGAGTGCACAAGAGGGAGCAGAGTAAGCGAGAGGGAGGAGAGTGCGTGAGGAAAATGCGTGAGGAGTTTGAGAGAGGGAGGAGAGTGCTTGAGAGAGGAAGGAGAGTGAGCGAGAGTGGGAGGAGAGTGCGCAAGAGAGGGAGGAGAGTGCCCAAGAGAGAGGGAGCAGAGTGAGTGAGAGAGGGATTAGAGTGAGCGAGAGAGGGAGCATTGCACAAGGGAGGGAGGAGAGTGCATAAGGGAGTGGGAGAGTTCATGAGAGAGAGTTTGAAGAGAGTGCATAAGAGAGAGAGGCAAACGCACGAGAGAGAAAGGAGAGTACGTGAGATGGAGAGTGCGTGAGGGAGGAGGAGAGTGCACAAGAGAGGGAGAAGTGTGTGCAAGAGAGGGAAGAGAGTACATGGGGAGAGTTCAGAGAGAGAGGGAAGAGAATGCATGAGAGAGGGAGGTGAGCGAGAGAGGGAAGAGTGTTCACGAGAGGGAGAGTTTGCGAGGGAGGAGGTATACAAGAGAGGGAGGAGAGAGCAAGAGAGAGGGAGAGTCGTATGAGGGGGGAAGAGTACTTGAGAGAGGGGAGAGTTTGCATGAGAGAGGGGTGTGTGAGAGTGAAGGAGTGGAGTGGAGTGTAAGAAAAGGAGTGAGAGGGAGGAGGATGCGGAGTGTATGAGTGTGTATGAGAGGGATGAGAGGAACGAGAATGTGTGTGAGTGAGAGAAAGGGGAGGAGACCATGTGTGAGAGAAAGAGAGGTGAGATAGAGAGTGGTGTGAGAGAGAAGAGTGTATGTGCATAAGTCTAGTTCGCTCTCAGTCTCAGGATTATTATTCACCCTTCCTCCCAAACACTAACAGGCCTTCTCAGTGGATGTGGGTGAGTGATTGAGCACACAAAGCCTGGAGGGAGTCTGGCACACAAACTCTTACCCTATTGCAGTCAAATATACTTCTTTATTTCTTTATCTTTTTTAAAATATCAATTTATTGCTTGGACATTGTTTTTATGCTCAACAAGCTGTTTCTTTTCATACCGCAGCTTTTTTTAAATGCTTAATGTTGTGCCAAACCTCTTTCCGAATAAAAGCAAAATACTGTGAATGTTAGAATCAAAACCAAAACAAACGCAGCAGGTCTGGCATGCTGCTGTGGAGAGAGAAAATAGTTGACGTTTTGAGTTCGTATATCTTCTTCAGAGCTTTGTGAAATGTACTTAGGGCCCTTGAGTGAGATGTACACACACACCACACACAGGTTGGATACGCTTGCTTCAAACCAAGGCCATGACTCATTTAGGAAGAAGAGCCAGGAGTCTTTTACAGTGGAATCGAAACAAATTAACTGTCCATTCTCAACTGTCATTTCAATGCTGCTTTTCCAGGTACAAAGCCATCTACCACATTTGCTGACAAAAACAAGAATGATTGAACTTCAAAAATAATTTATTGGTTGTGAAGCACTGTGGAACATTCTGAGAATATAAAAGGAGCTAAATAAATGAACAATACTTTGCTTACCTTGTTGCTCCTTAAGGTACTCGCACACAGTTGGAATGACCTTACGGCCATCCTCGTCAGGAGGAACATCGTCACTAGCAGGATCACACATTTTCAATATTTTTCCAGTATTGCTTGTGAAAACTATAAATAAAATGAACGTTTTTTAATCATATCAATACCAACTGTCTTCTATACACAAAATGCAGATTTTCGCAAGCTTTTTTGGCTTTGTGGGCTTCCTGAATGCAGATTATGCAATTCTGTTATCTACATATGCAATTTCAAATCTATGCTTCAATATTTCACACAAAGTTTGCCGATAGCAATGAGAAAAATCAATATTCAGATTTAGGAATGGTTTAAACAGAATTTTGAACCCACATCCTTTCTGTCACAAGCAACTATTACTTCCGTCTCCACAGCGTTTCCCATCTCCCACTATTACCTCAGGCTCTTTGCCACATATACAAGTCTTAATCACCTCCAAACTTGATTACTCTAACACATTCCTTACTGACCTCGCAACCTCCACCTTCTTGAACTCCAACCTGTCTAAAGTCTACTGCTCACATTCCATCCCTCCCATCAGTCACCCAGACAATCTCTGACCTACACTGGCTTCCAATTCCATAAACCTGGATTTCGCAGTAGCGATGTTACGGTGTTCACCATTGACCTCAAAGAAAACCAGCCTCGAAGATCTGGCGATCTGTTGCCATTGATTTCCCTATTCACGACGGGTTTTTTAATTTGCCGCCAAGTCCGGGATGGGATGGACATGCAGCAGTAGTAATATCAGCAAACAGGTAAGCAGTCAATCACCTTGGTATATTCACACACTGTGAAATAGGGAAATATACTTCATTTTTACTTCAAAATTTCAGATACAAAAATGCATTATGATTTAATTAAGCCAGATTAAAAGTTTAAACAAAACTATCATTTTTTAAATGTGGAATTTATTATCATGAAGAAATTAAAGGGTGCACAAATATGAATTAGTTGCTCAGGGCCGGAAAAATGGTTTGAAATTATTATGAAATGAAAAGCGATCATTTCCGGTGATGGTGATGTGCTGAGTAGATGCACATCAGGTGGCACTCTTCCAGACCATAACCAAAGAGGTATTTTTAGGCGAATTTTGCCTGCAAATTCGAAAGCTGAGAAAGGAAAGGAATAGTGCCAGCATGCCAGCAAACGGGAGCTCGAGAGATCCAAGGGATGACGGAAGCAGTGGAAAAGGCCACGAGCAGCAGGCGGATGAGCTGGTGGACCCACGAGGTGAGGGAGTCCCAGCCACCCAAGAGAGAGGGATGACCTGAGCATCAGCCTCCCTCCCTCACCACCTGGAAGACGGATGGAAGACATTCCTTATGAAGGAACTGGCCGCGATGAGAGAGACGATAAAGGTTAAAATCCAGGTGGCTGTCAAGGTGACAGTTACAGAGGCGATGGTCTCCATGCAAAAAGCGATCGATGGACTAGGGAAGAAGGTGGAAGTGCAAGAAAAAACAATCCAGGAGTTGGAGAAAGCATCGACAGACCACAGCTACAGGATAATAATAATCTTTATTATTGTCGCAAGTAGGCTTACATTAACACTGCAATGAAATTACTGTGAAAATCCCCTCGTCAACACACTACGGCGCCTGTTCGGCACACTGAGGGAGAATTCAGAATGTCCAATTCACCTAACAGCACATCTTTCAGGACTTGTGGAAGGAAACCGGAGCACCCAGAGGAAACCCACGCTGACACAGGGAGAATGTGCAGACTCTGCACAGACAATGACCCAAGCCGGGAATCGAACCTGGGACCCTGGCGCTGTGAAGCAACTGTGCTAACCACTGTGCTACCGTGCCGCCCACATCGTCGACCTGGAGGCAGAGATAAAAGGTTGGTGGTGGCCCAGGGGAGCTTGAAGGGGAAAGTTGAGGACCAAGAGAATAGGTTTTGACGCCAGAGCACACGAATTTTGGACCTGCAAGAGGGGATCGAGGACAGGAACCCGGTGGGTTACCTTGCCCAAATGCTGGGCAACCTAGTCAGGAGAGACAACCCCCCAGCCTGTCGGAGAATGACAGAGTGCACAGGTCGCTCCGGACAAAACCCAAGGCGGGGGAACAACCAAGAGCAGTCGTTGTGAAACTACATTGATACCAGGAACATGAGAGGATCCTGAGGTGGACGCGATAGACAAAGGCGAGTAGCAAAATCCAGGTATATCAGGACATTGGGGCAGACTTGGCAAAATGCAATCCGAATTTAATCAACAGGGAAAAAAAACAGTTATGGCTAGGGAATTGTGATCTTTCATGTAGCAGATGGGGCAGTGCACACATGGCAGTTCCTACACCCTGATGAGAAGGAATTCTCATTCTTTTCGCCGGTGAACAAAGTACACACACATATGGCCATCATTGCAGTGGGGAAATTGGTGCTTCCAGAAATAGTCAGAGCGGAATACTTTGCGATAGTCATCTCCGAACACACTTCACATTAAATGGATGTGAGGTTGGAGACTGGCTGAGCCCAACACCCCGCCTGGAGTTTGGACACGGACCTTTTGGCCGACAAGGTCTTCTGCCAGAAAATATTTCAGGCCATAGACGAGTACATCACGAACAACCAGAACGGGGAAGACTCAGCTTCTACGTTCTGGGAGGCACTGAAGGCGATGATTAGGTGAGAGATTATAGCCTACAAGGCATGGAGAGACAGGAAGAGAGGGTGGCTAGGCAGCAACTGATCGACTCAGTCCTGGAGGTTGACAGAAAGTACTCTGAAGTCCTGACCATAGAGCTTCTGGTGGCGAGGAAAAAGCTACAAATGGACTTTAACCTGCTATCCACTAGAAAAGCAGCGCACCAACTCCACCAGACACAAGGGACCTTCTACGAACACGGAGATAAGGCTAGCCGCCTACTGGCTCACCAGCTGAGAAAGCAGGCAGCCACAAGGAAGATAGTGCAGGTGAAGGATAGCAGCGGCGGACTAGTAGCTGAACGAAAAATGGTCAACCAAGCATTTGAGGCCTTCTACCGAGGACCTTAGTTAGGCCACACTTGGAGTATAGTGTTCAATTCTGGTCGCCACACTACCAGAAGGATGTGGAGGCTTTAGAGAGGGTGCAGAAGAAATTTACCAGAATGTTGCCTGGTATGGAGGGCATTAGCTATGAGGAGCGATTGAATAAACTCGGTTTGTTCTCACTGGAACGAAGGAGGTTGAGGGGAGACCTGATAGAGGTATACAAAATTATGAGGGGCATAGACAGAGTGGATAGTCAGAGGCTTTTCCCCAGGGTAGAGGGGTCAATTACTAGGGGGCATAGGTTTAAGGTGAGAGGGGCAAGGTTTAGAGTAGATGTACGAGGCAAGTTTTTTACGCAGAGGGTAGTGGGTGCCTGGAACTCGCTACCGGAGGAGGTAGTGGAAGCAGGGACGATAGGGACATTTAAGGGGCATTTTGACAAATATATGAATAGGATGGGAATAGAAGGATACGGACCCAGGAAGTGTAGAAGATTGTAGTTTAGTCGGGCAGCATGGTCGGCACGGGCTTGGAGGGCCGAAGGGCCTGTTCCTGTGCTGTACATTTCTTTGTTCTTTGTTCTTTGACTGTACACCACTGAGTTCCCCCCAACTGGGACGCGGGGATGAAACAGCTCCTCGATGAACTGTTGTGGGGGACGATAGGCAAGGGGAGTTGGAAGCACGAATAGGACTGGGAGAGGTCATGGAGAGTATCAACTCCATGCAGGCGGGGAAGGCGCCGGAACCCGAGGACATGGAACGAAATGAGGCAGCATTTAAGTTTAACCGGGATGTTCTCCATGGCCCCCATCTGTGATAACCACAAATTCCCATCAGCCATGCTTGACGCCACCTTTAAAACATGGAGACAGGACGGGGGGACGCTAGCGGTCAGGGACTTCTACATAGGGGACAGACTAGTCGGCAGCTGTGGGTGATGTTGTTGATCGCCAGCTGAACAGGATTCTCTGGCATGCGATTAAGGAAGCAAAAGCCAGGGCGTCGGCCCACTTCCCCATATGTAGTTCTGGCTGGTCTGAAACCCTGAAGACTGCCACTCTCGGGCATGGCTCCACCCTCAGCCGCACAACCTTGGACATCGTCTCGATGAAGCGATCAAGTACACCATCCGAGGGTTGGACGAGGGATTCCGCAAAGGGGGCTATTCATCCTTCACCCCCACAACCATGGACATCGTCTCGAAGAAGCAATTTAGTACACCATCCGAGAGTCGGTTGAGGGATTCCACAAAGGGGGCTATTCATCCCTCACCCCCACAAACCCTCACCCCCACAACCTTGGACATCGCCTCAAAGAAGCGATCAAGTACACCATCCGCGGGTCGGACGAGGGATTCTACCTATTCATCAGCCTGATCTAAGATCTGTTCGAAGCCAATAGTGATTATGAAGGGGAGACCAAGGAGGGCAGACAGGAGCACACAAACGGGGGGGGGGGGGGGGGGGGTGAGGGAAGCAAGGAAATAACCCAGAGGAGTAGCAGAGAGAGAGAGACATGGAAAAAAAGAGCCCCCCCCCCCCCCCCACCACCACCTATAGCGAACCCACAAAGACAACAACAGGAACCACATAAGAGAGGAACGAAGTACAGCAATACGACACCCAAGGCGATAGGTAGTGCCAGGGAGGAGCCCGACTATCGCCGAGCAGAAACTTATAGCCAAGTTCCGCACACATGAGTGCGGCCTCAACCGGGACCTGGGATTCATGTCACATTACATTCATCCCCCACCATCTGGCCTGCGAAATCCTACCAACTGTCCTGGCTTGAGACAATTCACACCTCTTTAACCTGGGGTTACCCCATCTCTGGATCTGTAAAGATTTAATCACCTGCTAATGCTCGCATTCCTAGCATTGTTTGGCATCTTTGAATTTGTCTATATATGTGTTTCTGGAACAGACCTCTTCATTCACCTGAGGAAGGAGCAGCGCTCCGAAAGCTAGTGACATCGAAACAAACCTGTTGGACTTTAACCTGGTGTTGTAAGACTTCGTACTGTGCTCACCCCAGTCCAACGCCGGCATCTCCACATCAAGGGGGAGGGGATGGAAGAGAGGAGAGCGGGGAGGGGGAAGGGCCGACGGAAGGAATGTGTGTAAAATTTGTACATATGTAAATATCAGGTACATTATGTGTTAATCAGTTATACTGTAAAAATTAGAAAATGGCAATAAAAACACGTTTTAAAAAATGAAATGCAAAAACCTAGCCACACCTGATTTAACCAAGTGCACCCTTTACAGGGAGACTAACGATAACAGCGGAAATTCTGGGCAATGTAATTGATTTACTCAAATTGGTAATCTGGGAATGCCTGTGATGAATCGTAGAACTATTGACGGTAACTTCTGTATTTCTGTGCAACTCTGCCTGCAGAGCTTACTGTCAGTTTGAATGGAGTAGTGATGACAAACGCTGACGTTTCAACATCATAATCACTGCAAAATCCAGGCCATCAAATCTGAATCCTTATTCTTGCATTTCAATCCCCCAAGTTTCTATCCCAGGCGCCTATCTCTTCAATTTCCTCCACTCCTTTCTCACTCTCTCTAAAGACACAGTTTTTCTGACTCTGTCCTACTGTGATTTCACTACAATCTGTCCTACAACCACCCCACCACACATCATTTCTGTCTGTTATTAAAACTTTCTGAGGTCCCATTTTGACCAATAAATAAACCAGCTAAGATTTCTCAACCCAATAGTATTTTGTAAACATCCCATGAGTGCCGGGCGAAAATGTGGTTTAGTGTATGACTTTAACCAAGCATTTCATCCATGGGACTGCTGTGCATTTCCAGCATTTTCTATTTTCCTTTACAGTTTGACTTCTGGTCCGTCCAACGATGTGAAAGTGCTCAAATGTAACTGTGTGTGGTGCGGGTGTCCCATTTCTTGATGGCATCAAGAGCCGGCACCAATCGCCCCACTTGCAGAGGTTTAACTTTCTTCTCGTCTAAACCAGCGGCTCAAGAAGGTGCTCAATACTGCCGGCTGGAAGGCAGTTAGGGATTCACAATCCTGGGAGAGAGTGAGCTGATCGTTGGTCACTTATAGGTAAGACTTACAGTAACTGCAGAGTCCGCTCACCGGGCTGGCGCAGCTTTACTCACTCCGCCGTCCTCGGGCTGCAGACTGTCCGTTGCTAAGGCCGCTCGGGATTCCGTCCGTTGCTAAGGCCACTCCGGATTCCGTCCTTTGCGAAGGCCGCTCGGGATTCTGTCCGTTGCTAAGGCCGCTCAGATTCCGCCTGTTGCTAAGGCCTCTCGGCGACGAAGTTGCGGCGGGGGTGGGGGGGGGGGGAGAGAAACCGCCTCGTTACCCAGGCAACAATCAAAACATGAACCTCACGCGTGGCCTGTTTTATTATTTTGAACAATGATAAGCATTTTAAGTTTCTGTCAGTTTTTAATCAGCGTTTGAGAGCAACAGCCTGGGTTGTGAGTGCACTGGCTTTCTTCGCCTGTGTGTGTGGGCTTGTATCCCAGAGGTTACGGTCAAGTGGCGAGTTCGGTGTCGCGCTGGTTACTGGGGTGCGGCTCCCCGGCACCCAGAGAACATTACTGTATGCATGAGGCACACTGGGACTGGGGTGCTGAGGACGCGGAATCCTGGCCCTGGATCACTGTTCGTGTGAAGTTTGCACATTCTCCCCCTTCTCAAGCCAGACGATGACGCAGATTTCACGCCACAACCCAAAGCTTTGGAGGTAGGTGAATTGGTGATGCTAAATTGCTCCATAATTGGAAAAAAAAAATTGGGTACTCTAAATTTATATTAAAAAAACAAGAGACGACACAATGCTGGACAAATACAATAACAGATCAGCAAATATACACTAAACAATCATAATAGTGAAGCACTAAATGCTTATCACTAAGTGCAATAAGGCATCTGAAAATAACAATTCTCAAAGGGAGAAATGTCTACATCAGCAGATAAGAATGTACCAAACATATTAAAATGGAATCTAAACAGAAAATGCTGGAAATAGTCAACAGATCTAGCAGCATCGGTGTTAAAAGGTGTTGCAAAGTGTGATAATGGAGCACAAAGTAGAAAAGCAAGAAATTCAAACCCCAGTCGCAACACTCACGAGCAGAGATTGCCAGTCCTGGGCAGGATTCTCCGTGTCTGAGACTCGTGGAGTTCCACGACAACAAAACTGACAGTCACACTTGGACGATTCTGCTACTGTTGAGGGGGCTAACACCGATGCCACGTGGAACACAATCGATTCTAATGAGAAATGGCGCCGAATTTGCTGGTTTCACGATTGACACTCAGGAGACTGAGAAGCTGGAGCCACAGAAACACACTGCACTCCCAACACACCATCCCAGCCAACACGATGGCAGCGAGGAGAGCAGCCCAAGATTCGTGGACGAAGAGGTTGAGACCCTCTTGGATGCAGTGGAGGAGAGGAGGGTGACCCTGTACCCCGGCCCGAGGAGGCTGCCAGCCGCCGTCATTTGCCATACGTGGGCGTGGGTGGCAGAGGCAGTCAGCGCCATGGGCAACGTCATCCGGACCGACCAGCAGTGCCGAAAATAAATTGCACGACCATGACAGGGTGACCAGGGTGAATGGGCAACAGCGTCCCCTGGTACCAACCCCCCTCTCACACACCCGTGATTCTACCCAGCCCCCCACCTCACCCTGTACCACAGGCCGGCACCCATACCAGCTGCCATGGCCGGATGCGCAAAACCACCGGGGGGCGGGAGAAGACAGGAGGGGGACAGCCAGACCTGCGGCCCCCCACTGTGGCTGAGCAGAGGGCCCTGGACATGGTTGGTGGCCCAGAGGTCGCTGAGGTGGAGTTCGGCCGCGGGCGAGGAAGTGAGATCCCACTTAGTTGCAGTTCCCCGTGACATGTGTGAAACCCCCACCAAACCATCTGCACCACCCCCACCCCCCATACCACCCTCACCTCATCAGCCCCCACCCCCACCAGCTCATGGTCTAATCTGGTGTCTTATCTTGTGTTATGCAGCAGCAGCTGCTACAGATGGGGCGGATCCATCTGGCTTTCCCCACCCCCAGCCAGTGCCACAGCCGGAGCCCCTCCCCATGAGCCGAGCAGCCAAGAGAGCAGCTCGGATGGCAGCCCTCCACTCGAACCCGGGAAATCCCAAGAGCTCACGTCAGAGGATGACACAGATTTCCCTTCACAGCTGTCTCCAACATCCTCCACCATCCACCATCCACCACCCCAGAGACGCTCACCTCGGTTGGGCACTTTAGTGAAGAAGCTCCTGGGACACTATATGGTGCGCACCGCACATCGCATCCGGCACAGCAGATGGAGGTAGGAACACCTGAGGGGGTGGACGGTCGGAGGGCAGGCCAACCCCAGGAACTAGCTGCCGTCCAGATGCATTTCAGGCTTTTGGAACGGACAGTCCCATCAATCGTGGAGGTGCAGTCGCAGAGTCACGGACTACATGACAGATTGAGTGCGAGAATTCAGAAGCTGCAGGTGCAGCAGCAAGGAGTGGTGCCTACAATGTGTGCCACCCAAGCCAACACTGTACGTGTAGCGTCCACAGTGGAGGCATTGGGGGAGACGGTTTTGACTATAAACCAGCATGTCCAAGACCTGGGGCATTCTATGCAGGTGCTGGCTGAGGCCCAGGGCAAGGTTGCCGCCTCACAGTCAACCATGTGCTAGAGGCACCTGCACATCGCAGCGGCACTCCTGAGCATAACCCAGCCACAGCAGGCCATGGCTGGGAATGTCGGTGGCATTCCCCAGGCGCTGGTCGATGTGGCACAGATGCAGAGGGAGGTGGCCTAGTCCCAGAGGGAAATCACAGTGTCACGGGCTGATGTGACAGAAACCCAGAAAGTGATGGCACAGTGAATGGGTGATGTGGCGCAGTCCCAGACAGAGATGGTCCACTCCCTGTACTCCATGGCCGCGAGTGTGCGGACCCTGGTCACGACCAGAGCGGGCCTCCAGGACAGTGGGGATGTGGGGGTGGGTTGCGCATCCGTGCACCTGGCCAGTCTACCCCCCAGCTGGTGAACCTGGAGGCGATCAAAGCGTCCCGTGCGCGTTGGCCCTGGCGCACACGTCGTGCAGCCTGGGCTCCATGTCCTGTCCATCCACCCCCTCTCCCGCATCCTCATCAGACGAGGCGTGGTGTTCCTCCTCCACCACGTCATCCCTCTGGTGCACAATGTTGTGGAGGATGCAGCAGGCTGTCACGATGTGGGTGACTCTCTGTGTGTCATACTAGAGGACCCCTCCAGAGCGTCCCAGGCACCTGAACCGCATCATCAGGAGGCCGAAGCACAGCTCAATTACACTCCTGGTTGCTGTATGGGGCGTGTTGCAGCGGGTCTCCGCATTGGTCTGTGGCCTGCGGATCAGTGTCATCAGCCACGACCTCATGCGATGAGCAGTCAGGTATTTGACTTGAGAGTAGGGCTGATTGTGTCCTCAGCACAGAATAACATATGCACTTAATCGGGCGCATGGTGTAGTCAGAAACAAATTCCTCTTTATGTGAAGGCAGAGGTGCTAATCCAATTGTAGTAGCCTCAATCAAGGTCAATTAATTCAAGTGATTCTTACTCAAAACAGATAATTTTTCTTTACATTTCCCTTTGGTGATTGAGATTGGACGAGAATAGATTGGTTTTTGGTTTGGAGCAAGAAATCTAAACATTCGCTATTTTGTAAAAATTGAACACTTCTCTTGAAACTAAAATAGTCTGAAATCCAGCAGCAGGTCTCTTCATGATACTTTTAACAGAAGGATGATGAGTTTCGTACTTCAAGAAAGCACGTGTGACAAATATGAAGTTTTTTTTTTCCTGGTTCTTGTGTTTTAAATCCGACATCATTACCTGGTACAAAATTAATAATTTTACTCCAATTTAGGAGTCTAATAGTTTTCTATTTATATACAAGCTTCCTGATTAGTTAAGTTTTCAATACAAGAATCTTTCCTGTGGATTCCCTTATTTCCTATTTTGTTTACTTTGTCATCATGTTTAGTCCATGGATCCTTAATGGAGATATACCTTTAAGTCGTGAGAGGGAAGTAGGAACTCAAAAGTTCCAATATAGTACACTGCTATGAAGATTTGGAATTTGAACAGAGAACTCAAGACTTTATGGCACCCCAGAGCTTGGAGGGATTAGGTTTGATTGATTTGCTGATGGCTAATGGATTGGCCAAGGACCATATTCTACCTGGCAACAGACAGTGATTGGGTTCTGCCAGGTGGGGTGTTTTCAGAGAACCCAGAGATAAAGCTGCTGGATGCTGAGAGGAGCGGTTGGGACTTGTTTTCTCTCCTCCACACGTTTCGTGTCTGCTGATTTTGAGTCTGCAGGGAATTCTCAAAACCCTTATGAGGCTATAATAAAAACCATTACAGACTGAAAGCAAAATCTCATCCAACTGGAGACCTAGACTGAAGAATCTAACTAGAAGTCATCCATCTGGAAGAGACCTTTATACTTTTACTTGCAATATTTTGTACATCCCTCCTTCCCCTCAGTGTTCATCTGTCGTGTCTGTGTGTATGAATTTCTAACCAGCCTAAGCAGCATGATGGCACAGTGGTTAGCACTGCTGCCTCAGTGCGAGGGACCTGGGTTCAGTTCTGGCCTTGGGTTACTGTCTGTGTGGAGTTTGCATGTTTTCCCCATGGCTGTGAAAGTTTCCTCCCACAGTCCAAGATGTGCAGATAGGTAGATTGGCCGTGCTAAATTGCCCCTTAGTGTCCAAAGGTTATGTGCGGTTACGGGGATAGGGGAGGGCGGTGGGCCAAGCTAGTGGGTTCTTTTGGAGGGTCAGTGTAGACTAGATGGATCAAATGGTCTCCTTCTGTACTGCAGGGATTCTACACAAAGTTATAGTACACAGTAAACTCTTTACAAATAGGAGCATGGAGTACAAAAGCAAAGTTGAGGATGCTGTATGCTTTATTAACCACTCTAATCTGCAGTCACCTTCAACAATTTATGCATGAATAGAAGGTCTGTCTGCTCCTGCACCCTACTACAACCTATAAACAGTATCCTTCCATGTATCCCGTTCCCCCAAACATTTTAATCTTTAATCAAATCACCTCTTACCCTTTTAAATTCCAGGGAATACAACCGGAGTTTGTGTAATGTCTCCTAATTTAACCCTTAAAAGTCCACATATATCATTCTGAAAACATTTTGAAGATTGAAGAAAATTTGTTAACTTCCTCTCTGTAAAATTCAGAAGTTTTTTCACTTTGATATCATCACAATACAGAAATCTGACTGTCTTGAGATCAGTGAACCAATTTACTGCTCAAAGGACCCGAATTCTTCCAAAACAGAATAGCTAAACTTCTGGTCATCTTCAGTGATAAAGCAATTAAGTAGTATTTCGTGTGGAGATTAAGAGCAATCTTACATGTGATGTAAAATGGCCTTTTGTAGCAGATATGACAAGTAGATCTAGTTAGTGGAATAAAATCAATATAATTTAAAATCTAAAACTCAAGTTTATTTACCTTCGTAGTGTTATGATAGGAAGATCCTAGAAATCCCAGAAATGGAATTGAAGATGCAGTGGGTAATTTAGGGGTTAACAGACGGAGGGTAAAACTGCTAGCACTGAGCCAGAGGTGTGCACCCACACCTGGCCTGAGTTACATCATTCCATTCAGACTTAAACTTATTAATGCAAATAAACAGGATACCCGTTCAGCCAGGGTGATTCTCTCAAGATCCATTGTCATAGAATTTACAGTGCAGAAGGAGGCCATTTGGCCCATCAAGTCTGCACCGACTCTTGGAAAGAGCACCCTACCCAAGGTCAACACCTCCACCCTATCCCCATAACCCCACTCAACCAACACGAAGGGCAATTTTGGACACTAAGGGCAATTTATCATGGCCAATCCACCTAACCTACACATCTTTGGACTGTGGGAGGAAACCCACACACACACGGGGAGGATGTGCAGACTCTGCAGACAGTGACCCAAGCCGGAATCGAACCTGGGACCCTGGAGCTGTGAAGCAATTGTGCTATCCACAATGCTACCATATTCCTCTGGAATACTCTGGTATGACCAGCCAATTACAGAGTCTGATGGCCTCTTGTCTGTAAATTGAGAAGTTAATTGCATATTTCTAGCATGGCCTTGTTCGTTTATGTAAATTGGAATGGGCCATCTAAAGCCCAGATAGCGATGATGAGTTGAAGTCTGGGCACCCAGGACAGAACAATTGTTTGAGGGGCTGGCTGGAGCTGAGAAGAGAGAAAATAATCCTGTTCGAACAGGTGGGAGCAGAAGGATTTGAAAAGCTGTCACCGAGACAGGCTTTCGAAAAGGGGTCTGAAGGAGCGACACTAACAAGAATATATTCTGTAACTGCAAATATCATTGTTGCCCGCCTAAATGGAGTTGAGGGTTGTATGTTCATTTTACATGCTGTTTAATGGGAAAGTGTATGTTTGGGTTAAAAGATACATGCAATCTGTTCTTGTTAGGTTTGGAGATTAAACATTTCAATATTGTTCTCCCTTGTGTTAATAAAGTTTTGTTTGTAAAAAAAAACACAAGTCCTATTTCTTGTGCAATCATACCTGCAGCAAATCGATCTTTCCGCAAGGTCTTAAAAAAAATAAAAACGTTGTGGTTCTGGTCCAATATCTTCGCCACTGTTGGGATCTGACCAGGTGTCTGTTCAAACGAACACACTTTCATCCTTCATTTCAACCAGCTTCAAACCTATTATTTACCACATAAAACCCCATTCTCCCATAGGAAGTAGGATTAGGTTGTGGATCAACATGTGGAATATAGAGTACAAGACAGATTCAACATTTTGTCACAATCGATACCAAATGTGAGACCTTCTATAAAATGCTTTTGTCTGTCATATGGAACTTGTTTTCTCACATGGTAGACTATGTGAGGATTCTGAATTGGTACCTGGAGTTCACTGATTGATTAAAACAAGGATAACCAGGAGAATACAGCCATCTTCGTGAAAGTGAAAAACAGCCTCTGCACTGAAACGTATGTTACATTCCAAAAGGACTCTTCAAGACAATGAAGAACCAGAGACAAAATTTTATTTGGATTTTAAAAGTACAACTTACAGAAATGACTAGACGGTATCAAAAAATATCCTTCCTCTTTCACAGAATAAGACAACAGTAACAATACAAATTGAAACTGCTGGTACACTGAACACGGATTAATTTGCCATTTCTTTATGCTTATTGCACTTTACTGACTGGCACATTGACACAATGAACAAAATATCTCCTAAAAAGGTTTCACACCCTCGCCCGACTAATGATGTCAGTTTCCTTACCTCCATTTTACTCCTGAATGATGTCAAGTTATATACATACATACCACCACAACCTTGTTCCTATCCTAACAATTTGTGGAATTGAACTAAATCACTGAAAAGGCAGCTGCAACGGAAAGGTGCTGTGAGCACATCACTGAGTTCCTCAACAGAGAGTCACCAACATTGCAACCAATCCTCTGCAGCAAATTGACCAGTTGCCCAACAAAGAAAGCCCATCTCGTCCTTCCACCGAAGGGATAACAGCAATTAAATGAACCGAACACAACAAAGTCCCTGACAGACAGAATTCTAGATTTGGATAGTACCGGGCCTGCTAATAAGTTTACGGCCAGTTTCAAGAGTATTTGGGATCAGGAGAAAATTCAATAGGATCTCAAATAAGCCAAGTTGAAATGGCATGTTGGATACGTTTGCGCCTGTGACAAGATGCCCAATGCTTTTGTGGTAAGCAGTGGCATAAAGCCAGGATGCGCCACGACTTCACCAACTCTTCAATGTCTCTTTTTCTGAAACGCTGAAGGAAGCCACCAGACATACTTTCAGGAATTAATAATACGTTCCTATCAGGGAAACTCTTCAGTCTGCATTCCTTCAAAGTCACAGAGTAATCTGTATTCAGGTGACTATGCCCCAGCAACATGAAAGACACCCAGATTATTGACTTCCAAATCAGTGTTGCCAACACTAAGGTTATATTTCAACCAGCACCAATTACACGCTATGAAGTGCCTGTTGGCAGCAGTATCTCATATACCTTGACAGCTTGCTCTCTAGAGATGCCATGACTGCTGCCGATATGGTCATACAGGACCAGTAAGCAAGTCCTGCTTACCGCCAACACATGATCTCATCTGGAAACAGCATGGCATTAAGCAGAGACCAAATCAAACTCCACCAGGCACTGTTCCACTGCGTGGTGTGGAATTCTGGGACGGTGGTGGGTGTCACAAAGCTCTGGAACGCTTCCAAAGACACCTAAAATCCATCATGAGAACTTGATGGCAGGACAAAATCTCAAAACAATGAGTTCCACCATTGTGCTGGGCTTAACAGCATAGCAACCACCCTCCAGAAAATACAATTTGGATGGGCAGGCTACATCTCGCACATCAATTACTCCAAAATCTCCAAGCAGATCTTCTATGGGGAACTACCTCAGAGTAAACAGAGTACAAATGATACAAGGAAACCCTAAAATAAGCCTTACAAATTTCTGCATTTCAGACCACTTCTGTTGTGAAAATACTGTAGCTGACGATCTATGCTTAACTTGCAACAGCCAATGTGTCCAGAGGAAGGCTAGAGTGGCACAGCTGCAATATTTCCCCCAGACACCAATAACGACAACATGGACCGTCAATTCTGTAGACATTCATGTTTATCTTGCAGACTCTTAAGTTGTAAAAGGACCTAGCGAAGACGATGAAGTCACTTTTTTAAATAATAATCTTTATTATTGTCACAAGTAGGCTTACATTAACACTACAATGAAGTTACTGTGAAAAGCCACCAGTCGCCACATTCTGGCGCCTGTTCGGGTGCACTGAGGGAGAATTCAGAATGTTCAATTCACCTAACAAACAAGTGTTTCGGGACTTATGGGAGGAAACCGGAGCACCCGGAAGAAATCCAAGCAGACACAGGGAGAACATATCATAGATTTTACAGCGCAGAAGGAGGCCATTCAGCCCATCAAGTCTGCACCGGCCCTTGGAAAGAGCCCCGTACTTCAGCCCACACCTCCACCCTATCCCCGTAACCCAATAATCCCACCGAACCTTTTTGGACACGAAGGGCAATTTAGCATGGCCCATCCACCTAACCTGCACATCTTTGGACTGCGGGAGGAAACCGGAGCAAACCCACGCAGAACGTGCAGACTCCGCACATACAATGACCCAAGCCAGGAATCAAACCCTGCAGCTGTGAAGCAACAGTGCTAAGGTAGCACAGTGGAAACAAGCCCAGTCTGTCTAACCTTTCCTCGTAAGACAACTCCCTCAATCTAGTAACCCCCCCCCCCCCCCGAAACACCTCCATGCATTTACATCCTTCGTTTAATAAGGCAATCAATAGCATTCAAAATGTGGTCTCACCAATTACCTGTAAAACGCAAGCATAGTTACTTATCTTACGTCCTTTTATGTTCAATTATTCTCGTAATAAAGCTTAGCATTCCATTCGCCTTCTTAATTGCTTGCTGTATCCCAACACTAACCTTTTGTGACTCATGCACTGGGATACCTAGATCCCTCTGCACCTGAGGATTCTGCAGCCGTTTCCCATGTGAGTAGTACTCTGCTTTTTTATTCTCCCCGTCAAAGTGAACAACTTCACATTTTCCCACATTATATTCCATCTAGATGTTTGGCCACTTACTCAATATATATCCCTCTGCAAGCTCCTTCGCAACATACTTTCCTACCTATCTTTGTGTCATCTGAAAATATAGCTACCATGCCTTCGCCTCCCCTGATCAGAGGCATTCTTATAAATTGTTTAAAGTTGAGGCCCCAGCGCAGTCTCCTGTGAGGCTCTACTCGTCACATCCTGCCAATCAGAAAAAGACCGATTTATGCATACAGACTCAGCACAGTGACCCAAGCCGGGAATCAAACCTGGGAACCTGGCGCTGTGAAGTAACTGTGCTAACCACTGTGCTACCGTGCCGCCATAAAACATGTTGAGGTCGCACCGACTTACAGCTTGGATGAAGAGTCTACCACCCAATTTGACTCACCTCCTTTATCCAGTGGTAAATCAATCTCACAACTATTGGGATGTCTTAACGTCTAAGGGTTAATCAGTGAAAATTGCATGCATAGGCTTATGACCAACAAAAATAACAGCACTCAAAGTCAATGCACTTCTACCAGCTGCAGCATATTGTCAATACATACAATGCAGGCCCAAATGTTGTTCCACAAGTTCTATTAATATGGCTAATGCAAATTAAAATGGTTTTGTTAATCTATAAATTGTGTCTTTTTACTTCCCACATTGTGGGTTGGCAGTTGAAATAATGTATCACAAATTTCAAGGGCTAAGGACTGAAGTAAAGATCTCAGTAAAAGTGGAACAAAGATATGTACCAAGAAAGAGAGGTCAGAAGCTGGAAACTCTGCAGTGCATAACTCGTTGCCCAACTTTCCAACATCTACAAGGCAGAATCTGGAATGTGATGGAATACTTTCCACTTGCCTGGATGAGAGCGGCTCCAACAACACAAGAAGCTCAACACCATCCAGGACAAAGAAGCCTGTTTGATTGGCATTCATCCATAACTTAAACATTCACCCCCTCCACCACTGATGCATTGTGATAGCAGTGTACCATATACAAGATATACTGCAGCAACTCATCAAGACTCCTTATACAGCACCTTCCAAATCCATGACTTCTACTACCTGGAAGAGCAGATGCATGGGAACATCACCACCTGCAAGTTCCCCTCTAAGACAAACACCACCCTGACTTTGAACTTGCTCACCATTCCTTTACTGTTGCTGGGTCAAAATCCTGGAACTCCCTTCCTAGAACTCTGGGTGTATTTACACCATACGGACTACAGCGGTTAAAGACAATGGCTCACCACCACCTTCTCCAAGGCAATTGGGGATCAGCAACAAATGCCAGTGACACCCACATCTTGAGAAATAAAAACATCAAGTATTTCCAATATAGAGCACTCAAATTATTTTAGTTAATTTCTAAGCTAATATTAGTATTTTTGTGGTGAAGAATCTAATTTTTTTTAATACAGCACACACTATTAGCTGTTTGGATACTGTTCAGTTTCCAACATTTTAATTCACATATAAAGTTCAATTCAAGGCATGCAAAGTTACCACAAGAGATATTTGAAAGAACAATATCATGCGGTTCATGGGATTTTTTCCCTCACGTGGAACAGGAAAACGTTCTGCACCAACATTTCCTTGAGAAGGGAGTCGTCAGGAAGGAAGAGGGGCAAGCATCAGTTTGGAGAGGTAAATTGCATCACTGCCTCAGTTCAAGACAATTTATTCCATTCAATATCAGAATATTTCCAGACAGAAAGAGACTGTCAATGGTGTTCATTTTGCACTTGCATTGTTTGACCCGAGGAACAAAGTGTGTGTGTGTGTGGGGGGGGGGGGGGGGGGGGGGGGGGTGTAAAAGAGGGGGAGAATAATGAATAACTTAAAAGAAAGGACAATGCAGAAACACACTGGCATGTCACCACTAATTTCTGTCAGGCAATCACTGCCAAAAATTACATTTTTAGATTGGTCTACCTCAAAAATCTAGAGCCAAGTAAAGAAAGCAAGCCAGGGTAGTGGTCATATTCTGCCAGTATAATTCAAAACTGGTTGCGCAGTAGCATTGGAAAAGATTAAAAGAGCATTGTTCTGTTGTTTTACTGAAGGGATTACGCTTTTCAACGGGTGGATAGTGTGTATAAATTCTACATAGCCAGCAATACTTAAGACTCCAAATACAAATAGAGGAATGTTGAAGTGGAATTCAGGTGATCATGTCTTTTTTTACAAATCAAAATACACAGGACTATAAATCATGCAGAAATTGTAGCATTAGAATAATGTAATAACAATGTTCAATTATTAATTCATAAAACCCAGGAATTTGCAGTCAGAGGTGTGCCATGAATTCAGATTATCTGCAAATTATTGTCCAACTTGTGCTGCTAACCTTACTAAAGCCAAGAATTCCTTGTCCCCTTGAACGGCAATCTTGAAATTGTTCATTACATTACAAATTAGACCCACACTTGCCATTTAGGGCTCATTGATGCGGTTTTCCACCTCATTAATTTGTGATATTATTTATGGTCCTGACATAGTACTCAATTTTAGAAGCCCTTAAAAAGGACCAATGAAATGAAGACCATTAAAAATAGAACAGGAGGTCATTTGGTCCTTCAAGTCTGCTCCACCATTCAATAGGCCCATGGCTGATGAGACCTTCCTCATGTCCACTCTCCTGCCCTTTCCCCATAACCCTCGATTCCCTTACTGATCAAGAATATATTGATCTCAGCCTTAAATATACACAAGGACTCTACCACCACAGCTGCGGCAAGGAGTTTCAGATACTCATCCCTCAGATGAAACTCTTCATTTAAATAATACTGTTCTTTTGTTCTCCCTTGCAAAACGAACTTGACATTATACCCCCATTTGTCTACTTCTCCTTCCATTCTCCCCCCCCCCCCCACTTATTTAACCTATCAATATCTCTTTGCAAATTGTTGTATCCCTCTTGCAACTTGCCTTTCCACCTATTTTTGTGTCATCTGCAAATTTAGCTGGAGTATATTTGCTTCCTTCCTCCAAGTCATTAATATATATTGTAATCAGTTGTGGTCCCAGCACTGATTCCTGTGTAGTCTCTCTAGAGCAAGTAGTGAATTGTTCCTAGTTGTTTTTAGAAGTCCATTTCATCTATCTTGGTAGTTTTTTGCGACTGTCCTGCCATCCCTATTTCTGAAAGACAATATGAAGGACTCACTACTTCAAAACTCAATGCGGTCACTCATTCAAATGCAATTTAAATAGATTTCAATCAATTCAAAGCACAAGTAAAACTTCAAATACTGAAAAAGTTACTTTGTTAGGCACTTATAGGGGGTTAGAAAGAAACTACAACTGGGGTACATCTTTTTTTCAATATTCACACAAGGTCTCTGTCAAATGGGATGGTAACATGGTTCATATTTATACACTGGCCTAAACTTGCCATCCCCACCCCACCTCCGAGGAGCCAAAAATGTATTACAATTCACCTCAATCACACTTCATGTTAAGGCAATACAAGATTAAACGGTAGAACACTATAATTTCTGCACATATGACTAGAGCTGAACTAACAGATTTAACAATTATGACATGTCTCCCTTCTCTGTGTAACATCCAGACAAAAACAGGAATATACCTGCAAGTTCTCCTCTTAAATCACACTGTTCTGACTTCCAAACATAGCAATGACCCTTCATTGTACCTGGGTCTAAATCCTGGAATTCCCCCCAGAACAACAGTATAGATGCACCTACATCTGGACTGCTGTCGCTTAAGGTGGCCATTCTCCAGGATAATTGTGTATGGGCAATAAATGTCAGTCTTAATCATCTCCCATGAATGAACAGAAAATATCCAAAAATACCTCAATGCAAGCTTAAAGCAAAACAATCAAACACCTAAACATAATTGCATATAAATATTGAATCCTGCAATCTCACAAACAAATGTAGCTACCCCACCCCTACACAAATGTTACTTGCTCTTGGAGCGGAGTAACTCAAAAGCTTGATGATTAACCAATTTTGAAGTCTGTTCAAAGTTCATCCTTTCTGCCTGATAACCTACCTTTCTTTCTGATTCTGGGGAGGATTTATAATCACACGTTAAAAAATTGTGTAAATCTGTTTTTAACTCGATCCATGATTCAGTATGACAACCGCAAGGATGAGGCTGAAATAGTTTGTAGGTGATCTGTGCAAGATATTTGTAAAAACAAGTTTGTTATTTAAAGCTGATAAAAAAAAGTTTCAAAAATATCAACTTCACTTTAGCCTTGGTTCAGTGGTAGCATTCATGTGGCTGACTCAAGTTCATGAGTTCAAGCCCATTCCAGAGCCTTGAGCACATAAATTGAGGCTGATACTTAGAGATGCTTTCCTTCAAATAAGATATTAATCAGAAGTCCCTTTGGCTCCCTAAAGCAGACATAATAAATCCTACGGAATTATTTGATTAAGAGGAGGTTCATCTAGTCCCCTGACCGATATTTATCCTTCAACTGACATTATTAAAAACACATTAGACACGATCATGTACCTCACTGTTACTTGTGAGCCTTGGTTGCACAAGTAGACTATTTTAGTTTCTCTACATTACAACAATGACTGCACTTCAAAATCAATTCATTGGCTGCAAAGTAGTTCAGACATATGGAGGTAGTGAAGGGTGCTACGCAAGTGCATGTCCTTGCTTCACGACAACAATTTAACTTGCTGTTCCAAAATGAAAATCAATAGACATTCAAGGTTACAAATTACAAAAGTGTGGAAACATTCTTTACTTGCTCAGTGTCAAAAATGAAATCAGTTCTGCAACCAATAATGAAAACATTTCAGAGTCTTTGGACAATGCTTTCAGTCCAAAAGTTAACAGGAAAGTGAATACATTTTAAAAATGTACAAAGCTGCATCGTTCAGTGGCGCATCAAACCAATGAAGCTTCATACAAAACGACAAATGAGACAAGCAGTGTTTGTCATCAGTGCAAAGTGATTTGGGTTTTACACCACCACAAAACTTGGGACTACAAATTGGGTGGCAAGGCTTGAACAAAAACTCCTGTAACTTGCTTCACTTTGGTATCAGGACGGGCCAAACACCAAGAACTCAGGGTGCATTTACCCCAAAACTGCAGAATCCATGCACATTAAAACTGCTTTACAACAATTTCAAGTTGAAGTGTACTATCAGTTTCACATACAACAGTTAAAGATACTGATTGATGGAAATAAATAATGCAAGATAATACTAAGTGACAAGAACAAAACTGTTAGGTAACTATCAGTACATCATCAATATCACTTTGCAGTCCTGTAACACCTTGCAACAATTAGATAAAGAGTGACAAGATTTAAAAAAAAGTTTCTCGGAAGTCAGAGAGCAAATTTGCAACTCTTTACAAACAGCACCCGAATAATCTTGTAAATCACTCCCAGCTAGATAGACAATTGAGCTTCACATCGCCAGAAAAGGCAATGGAATCAATCCATCCTTCTATGAGCTACAAGTGCTCATGACAAAATGTATTTGTGCTATAACGCCATACAGTGCCACAAACAGCAATACCTGATGTTAGATTATTATTTTTTGAAGTGCGTAATCTGGAGTCAGGTATTCAGGTATTTTTATTATTTTCTAAACAATATACATGCCAAAATGGCTGAATAGCATTCCTTCATTACAATTTGTAGAATTCATACAATGTGATTGGACACTGTCAATAATGGGCTTATTTTACATAATTATTTTAAAAGAATCAAATCTCTTGTATGATTAAGAAGAGAACATTACACAGTGATTAGGTTACAGCTATATTTCAAGCGCTTGACAGCAGTTTGGAGTTTCAGCAGTACAGTGAGCAGTTCTTCCATCTTTCCAGCAACATTGCTCTTTCATCAGCCAGCAATTAGGTTCAAACTATTAACTAATGTCCTCCTAATGATGATCATGTTTCACGACAGTCAAAGTCCAAGGTTATCTATTACACAGACATTTATTCACAACAAAACATTTCACAAGGTTTCTTTCTTGGACACTTCCATCCTTCAGTTAACATATCTCAAAAATATTGTGTATCCATTTTAAATACATCTTTGGATCATCTGTAATATAAAATGCAATATTCATTTGCTCTGTGCTTCACCTCTGAACATATAGGAGTGTGTCCTGCTCTTCAAAACACTGCACCCCTTCTAAATAATGGCGTCTCTGAAATCATATGTCTCTGCGGAAAGGCATAGGCCTTGGAGACGGGTAAACACATGATGTACACCAAACAAAAGTCTGGAGGTGTGTGTTGGGAGGTAGGGGCAGAGATATCAGTACACTAATAATGAATCATCTGGCATTAATACTAGGTGTGTATCTATTTGGAATAAGATGTAGTTTGCCTTTCCCCAAATAGATCTCAAATATTTCTTTGACAGTAGTAACATAGGTAATTTCTGAAAATGAATCTTTGGGGATGAAAATGATGTACCCAATGAACAGCTAACTTTGTCCTCCGAGAATGCGTTGCAATCTAAAACAACTCTGTTGCAAGTACAAACCTGCACCCCAATTACTTTGTGACACACGTTGGCAGAAATAATGTTTCACAAAGTAGCTATTAGAGTTATAGGCACCAGCCTGGATTCTATTCATCAACCCCATGAAGTTAAAAACGGAGTACTTCACAGAGACAGTTACAGTCCTGTATAGCTGAACACATGCAGAGAAGAAATATATTGGTCTATAAATGCACTCATTCCAAATGGCCAGTACAGTTCATGATCCATATTAACATTCACAGAAACAAAAACATTTGGCACAGGATTAACTTTCAATACAGAACCAGAATTAAATGTGCAAATGCATTAGAAGACAAAACTAACTGGGAATATATGGCAATCTCAAAAAATATTACTCAGCAGTTCCCTCTACTCTATTTAGTACACAGCCAACTACCAGGAAAAGCAAAAAGATGGAGGTTTAAATTATGTGTCCCCCCCAACCCTTTTATAATAAATATTGTTTTAAATCCCTTTTATTTTCCCATAGAAATCATTTAAAGGAAGAGGGAGGACCAGGGTTACTGCTTTTTCCACAATACTGCGAAGGACTGCTTGGGTTGGTTAACAGTAAGCAATACATACCTGGGTGAGTTGGCATGTCAGCTGCCATTCTTCTCCATTCCCTACCCTCTTCCTGCAGTGTCACAGTTTCTTTAAGTTTGTATTGTTATATTGAATAAAATAATCTAACTCTCAAACTGCTTCCCATGCCCAGAACAAGGAACATTTCGTTCAAGTGGTAGGTATTGGTTACAGTGTTCAGGAGTGAGAGCTGTGGAGCTGCTGTAGGGACATCCCTAAAACGTTACTGTGTGAGACGAGCACATTTTCTTTTTTAAAGTCAATTGTTGGGTAAAATGTCAAAGTATCCTGCCATAAAGGGCCTTAAAAGTCAAAATATTTTCCTGGACTATGTACTGTGTTGTGCTAGGTACTCTTGCAGCCTTCAAAATGTTGCCCTGGGTTAATGTTAACCTTCTTTGGAGGGGAGGGCGAGGAGACTGGAAAAGATGTTCGGTTTTAATTCATCATAATTTCAGTTTTGCAGCTTCCAATTCCAAAGATTTCAAACAGTGGGAAGAAAATTCAGAAAATATAATGCAATAAAATGGATACTGATTGTCACTTGTAATAAGCAGCCACCCTTAACAGTTCTGCACTTAATGGATTCACAATTAAAATCCAATGCTCAACACCTTAATTTCAATGCTAAGATTCAGTATTCCCCTTAAGCTTGTTCTTTTGGTAGCTTTATATTAGGACAGGTGCAGGCAAGTGTGTTATTTCCATATTACTCAACTGGAGCGACATGAATTTTAAAAGATGATCAAGCCTCAGGATATTTCAGTTCGGAACCGGACAGCTTTAATAGTGAATCCATCACCAAAACAATAAGTGTGAATAAACTTGTCAAGGCTTGCCAGTGCAGAAACAGCAATATGCTGATTCTTGCAAGACACTATCGAGGCAGAATACTCACAAGCATAATCAATCCTATGATAACAAAACCAGATATTTTGTTCATCTGACTGGCTGACAGTTGTCAACCATCCAGAACACTATTGCTAACAATAGCTGTTTTTATCAACTATTTGAGTTAGAATCCTATCAAAGCGAATCTAACGTAATTAGTAAAGATGTGGAGATGCCGGCGTTGGACTGGGGTGAGCACAGTAAGAAGTCTTACAACACCAGGTTAAAGTCCAACAGGTTTGTTTCAAACACTAGCTTTCGGAGCACTGCTCCTTCCTCAGGTGAATGAAGAGGTATGTTCCAGAAACATATATATAGACAAATTCAAAGATGGCAGACAATGCTTCGAATGTGAGCATTTGCAGGTAATTAAATCTTGACAGATCCAGAGATAGGGGTAACCCCAGGTTAAAGAGGTGTGAATTGTCTCAAGCCAAGACAGTTGGTAGGATTTTGCACACCCAGGCCAGATGGTGGGGAATGAATGTAATGCGACATGAATCCCAGCTTCCGGTTCAGGCCGCACTCATGTGTGCGGAATTTGGCTATAAGTTTCTGCTCGGCGATTCTGCGTTGTCGCGGGTTCTGAAGGCCGCCTTGGAGAACGCTTACCCGGAGATCAGAGGCTGAATGCCCTTGACTGCTGAAGTGTTCAACGACTGGAAGGGAACATTCCTGCCTGGTGATTGTCGCACGATGCCCGTTCATTCGTTGTCGCAGCGTCGGCATGATCTCGCCAATGTACCACGCTTCGGGACATCCTTTCTTACAGCGTATGAGGTAGACAACGTTGGCCGAGTCGCACGAGTATGTACCGCGTTACCTACTCGTGCGACTCGGCCAACGTTGTCTACCTCATACGCTGCAGGAAAGGATGTCCCGAAGCGTGGTACATTGGCAAGATCATGCAGACGCTGCGACAACGAATGAATGGGCATCGTGCGACAATCACCAGGCAGGAATGTTCCCTTCCAGTCGGGGAACACTTCAGCAGTCAAGGGCATTCAGCCTCTGATCTCCGGGTAAGCGTTCTCCAAGGCGGCCTTCAGAACCCGCGACAACGCAGAATCGCCGAGCAGAAACCTATAGCCAAGTTCTGCACACGAGTGCGGCCTGAACCGGAAGCTGGGATTCATGTCGCATTACATTCATTCCCCACCATCTGGCCTGGGCTTGCGAAATCCTACCAACTGTCCTAGCTTGAGACAATTCACACCTCTTTAACCTGGGGTTACCCCTATCTCTGGATCTGTAAAGACTTAATTACCTGCAAATGCTCACATTGTAAGCCATCTTTGAATCTGTCTATATATGTATGTTTCTGGAACATACCTCTTCATTCACTTGAGGAAAGAGCAGTGCTCCGAAAGCTAGTGTTTGAAACAAACCTGTTGGACTTTAACCTGGTGTTGTAAGACTTCTTACTGTAATTAGTAAATGCATTGTTCTATGTGCTGGCCCATGGAGATAAAGAATCCTACTTCATTCCCAGGGTCATGATGGAGCAATTGGAATGGCCAAGTGGCTATTGTATTTGGGCTTAGTACAGAGAAGAAACATTGGCCAGGGTTCTCCCTGTAGTCTTGAGTTTCCAGATTACCATTCTGGAGGAGGTACCATAAGACGATGAGACAGCCTTGAAACTGTCCCAAACACCACCCTTGTGGCACCATATCTTTTAGATTGTCAAACTAAGAAATGATCTTTCTTCTTTAAGTTTGTATTGCTATATTGAATAAAATAATCTAACACGCTCAAACTGTTTGCTCTGCACATGCACCACAATTTTTAAGGCATTGTTCAGTAGTCAAGTCATCATTTTCCCTTGGGGGGGTAGAAAGGGAGAATTGAAGATATGAACCCTCTTACTCACCAATCAGTATTTTTGAACATTCCTCCTATCAATGATGCAGAAGGTGGCTGCTTACTCCAGTAGGCATAGCACTAAATTGTTATATATCCTGTGATTAATGGCTTGAGGAGAACACCTAGCTCTATGACCAATACTTAAGACAGAGGATGGAGCAGGCACTATCTGGTGCAAGAGAAACATTCATTTGGTTTATGAGAGGTGATGCTGCATTCCGACAAGTGGTCCCAGATCCATAGGTCACATCCATTATGAGTGCAAGCGACAGGTCCAGGACCGTGGCTTCAACAAATCCAAGAAGGAGGGCTGCAGAGAACAAACATATTTTTGTTTTCAAAATACTATACGTCGACAAGATAAATGTGGTTGTAAAATTATCCTAGTAAAACATGGCATTATGGCTGGGTCCTTCAACCACTTGGATATAAAAACTAAATTTAAGTACCCAATTCTTTTTTTCCCAATTAAAAGGGCAATTTAGCATGGCCAATCCACCTACCCTGGACATCTTTGGGTTGTGGGGGTGAGACCGATGCAGTTACAGGGAGAGTGTGGAAACTCCAAAAGGACTGTGACCCAGCACCGTGAGGCAGCAGTGCTAACCACTGCACCGCCCAGATTTAAAAATTCTATCACTTCCTAAGAATGTTTGATTTTCTTAGATTTTAACATTTGGATTTTTTGAGAAATCGTTCATTCAAACAAAGACGGTTTACTTCCCAACCGTACCCATTGCTCATGCAATCTTTTGTCTTCATACAAAACCAAACACATCAAAATATTAGAATAAATGCTTAGTTGATTTTTACAACTTACATTAGTAAGGGGACAATGCTGCTGGGCATACCACTCTTGTGAATATAGACACACCAACATGCCCTGGCCCAGAAATAGAGATGTCCACATTATTACATTCCATACAGGACCTTTCCGGCGATCATGCAGTACGAAATTGAATGCCACTAATAAGGAAAGGGGATATCCATTAATACTTGGAAAAAAATTTCAGCATCAATTCAGCAGTTACTGACCATTAAATGCAAGTGGGAAGCTACCCAAACCAGAGTATTGCATTCACTGCTACTGCTTGCCTCCACACAAAACGTTGAGAAGGCTTCAAAAAAAGTGAACTGCCAAACATTCATTACGGGAAGTTTCAAATGCACGAGGAGGGATGAATAGCAATGGTGCAAAATATTTTTGAAATTACAAACAGGTGCATTTGGCAATCATTACAAAGTAACCAAACAAATGATGCACATCAAAAGACAAAGATAAGTATCTGCAGAATGGTCATGATCCTGTTCCAGTCATCAGTGGCCTATTGCAGTGTTAATTTCAGCAGATAATATATCAATTTAAACAAAGAGGGATATGATTTAATTTAAGTTAAAAGAAAGCAGAAGTTAAGAAGTGTCATGCATCGCTGATAACCAAGTGATTCAATGTGCTGCCCAGTGTGGACGAAGGAAGGCAGCCTAGGAAAGTTTAAAAATTCCATCTGCCATCAGTGCTGGGGTAGCCAATCACAGCTATTGCAGAATAGGAGTATTTAAACTAGGCTTTGTATGCTTTGCATGCTTTCTTGTGCTCAATGGTATCAATAATCTCAATGGAAATTCCAGAACTGTGGACATTGGTCAAGGAAAATGAGAATGAGTTAAAAGCAAACTTCTAAAAATCTACAAGTTCACAGACTAATGTATTTTACAATGTGCTTAAATAAACACATCCCATGGATGAATGATCAGTGTTTAACATGGCCAAACATTAGATTTAGAAGTGCAAACATAAAAATACTTACTTCCAAAGCACATGAACAGGCAGAAGAGGACCGGATAGAAGAAACCAAAGCAAATTGCCAGCACATACTCATGAACAACAGCAGAGACTGTGAAGACAGACAACATTGCAGCAGCCCTAAATCGGTGGGTGAATAACTGTTAAGAGAAAATTTAACAGGGTTAAGACAAACATTTGAAAATAAGTGAACATTGCAAATTTTACAAGTTGTGATTTCATAAGCCCCTGGGCGACTGTGCAGTGAATTCCAGCACCACCTGACCCAGAATCTCAAAACAGGTGAAATTAGATTTTATTTAAAATACCAAAAGTCCTTGTTGAGCCCAATAAAGGACAGTCAGTCACACACATAAAAGGATAAGGATGAAGTTCAGGATTTTGTTTTGGTACTTCTTCCATCTAGGTTTGAGGTGATTTTCTCTGGCAAGTTTGTCTCCTTTCTCTGTAGACTGAGCATTATTTCAGGTTTACAGCAAGGAATGAGCCAGGCACTCTCTCCTTTCAGAACAATAGAGCAGTTCTTTCACTTCAGCAGAGAGAGGCCATTTCTTACACTTCCAAGGTCTAAACACCTCTGTCGAATTCTCTCAGAAAACATGACGCAGGAACCAATGATTGACCATTGTCATGCAGAACACGGTACCTGGCCAACCCATCGGTTGCCAGATGACCAATCGATCAGACTTCCTTCAAACCTGGAAGATCCACTCGGTGCAGAGGAGTCTGGCTTCTCCTCTCCAAAATAAAACCGAGGAACAGTTTGCTAGCAAGCAGGCGTTTCAACTTTGAATCTTCTGCTTAAAGGCACATGCCAATTATGGGTCCACCGACCAAAATGACCAAATAAAATAAATTGGAACAAAGGAAATAAAGAGGAAGGATTCTTACAGAACAAACTAGAAGTTAAAAATAAGATCGTTAACCCCAAAGGCCAAAGTTATTCAAGTATAATCCAGAATGCGCCGGCTTAATCAATCAAGGTCCAAAAAGGTTTGCAGCAGCCTTTTCCCAATCCATGCAATTTTCTGCATCAGTCCACAAGATTGACTCTCCCTTCGTGATACAAGATAATATGGAAATGCTAAAGTATCTGCTCTTTGTGCCTCCCCCTTTCCAATATATGCCAAATCTGCTGCTTTTAACTGATGCAGTGTACGCCTTTTAAACTACTGGATTATAGACTTTTTAATATTAATTCATGGGATGTGGGTGCCGCTGACTAGGCCAGCAGTTTTCCCATCACTAGTCACCCTTGAGAAGATGGTGGTGGGCTGCCTTCCTGAACTGCTGCAGTCCATGTGCTGTAGGTACACCCACTGTGCTGTTCGGGAGGGTGTTCCAGTATTTTGAGCCTGTAACAATGTAGGAACGGTAGAAAATTACAATGAGCAATCCAGGACAAGAATCATTAACTGTGGGAGAGCTGACTTCAATGGGACAAGAACAGAGCTGGGCCAATTGGACTGGAATCAAAAAAAGAAATAGTTTGGGCACAGCCAAGATGTGTTCCTTCAAAAGGGAAAGGTCGGACCAACAAATACAAAGCCCCCTGGATGAAAAAGGAGTTAGAAATTAAGAAAACGTCTGTCTATGACAGGTGTCAGGTAGAAAATACAATTGAGAACCATGCTAAATATAGACAATTCAGAAGACAGGTGAAAAAGCAAATAATAGAAGCAAAGATGGATCATGAGAAAATACTTACAGCCAACAGAAAGGGTAATGTCAAAGTCTTCCATAAGCACGTATATAGTAAAAAGGAGTAGAGCAGATTCAGGATCTAAAAGGTAATTTACACATGGGAGGCATGGAGCATGATTCAGGTATTAAATTAATACTTTGCATCTGTCTTTATCAAGGAATCAGATGCTTACCATGTCATGGAGACAGAGTCACTAGAATGGTCCAAAATTGATACAGTGGTGGGATTGGATAAACTATCAGTACTTAAAAGTTGACTGGGACCAGATGAGATGCATCAAAGGATATTGAAGGAAGTGAAAGTGGAAATTGCAGGGGCGCTGGCCATAATCTTTCAGTTTTCCCTACACTCGGGGAACTGCCAGAGGACTGGAAAACTGTAAACCATACACTCTTGGTCAGAAAAGATTGCAAGGATAAACCTAGCAATTACAGACCTATCCGTTTAACTCAGTGGTGGGCAAGTTGCTAGAAACAATTATTAAGGACAGAATTAATAGTCATATGGAAAAATGTTAGCTGATTAGGAAGACCAGCATAGATTTCTAATGGGGAAACCATGTTTATTTAATTTGGAGTTTGAAGAGGTAACAGAGGGGGTTGATGGGTTGTATATGGACTTTCAGAAGACATTCGATACAGCACCGCACAACAGACTTGTGCAAGTTATAGCTCATATAGCTCATGGAATGAAAGAGACAGGAGCAACGTTGATACAAATTTGGCTGAGTAATGGGAAACAGCGAATGCTTAATGGATATTTTACAGGCTGAATGAAGGTTTGTAGTAGAGTTCCCAAGGTGTCAGCATTGGGACTCTTACTTTTCCTGCTTTATATAATTTTGATCTAGATCTTGGTGTACAGGTGATAATTTCAAAGTTGGCGGATTATACAAAACTTGCATGTATTTTAAACTGTAAAATGGACAGTGTAAAACTTCAAAAGAATATAGACAAGTTGGTGGAGTAAGCAGATAGTTAACAGAAGATCAATGCAGAAAAGTAGGTGGTGATTCATTTTGGTAGGAAGAACGTGGAAATTCAGTGTAAAGTAAAGGCAGGAGCAGAGATATCTGGGTGTCCAAGTGCGCAGCCATGATGTGGAGATGCCGCCGTTGGACTGGGGTGAGCACAGTAAGAAGTCTTACAACACCAGGTTAAAGTCCAACAGGTTTGTTTCGATGTCACTACCTTTCAGAGCGCTGCTCCTTCCTCAGGTGAATGAAGAGGTAGGTTCCAGAAACACATATATATATATATATATATATATATATCACACAGACAGATTCAAAGATGCCAGACAATGCTTGGAATGCAAGCATTAGCAGGTGATTAAATCTTTACAGATCCAGAGATCGGGCAACCCCAGGTTAAAGAGGTGTGAATTGTGTCAAGCCAGGACAGTTGGTAGGATTTACAAGCGCACAGGTCATTTGAGATAGCAAGACAGGTGGAGAGAGCAGTTCATAAAAGAATCCTCGGCTTTATTAAAATGGGCACAGAGTACAAGAGGAAGGAGGTAATGCTAAATTTGTACAAGGCACAAGTTAAACCACATCCGGAATTCTGTGTACCGTTCAAGGCTTCACACTTTAGGACAGATGGGATCGCATTGGAGAGAGTGCAGAAGAGGTGAACAAAAATGGTTCCAGGGATGAGAAACTTCAGTTAAGACAGATAGAGGGGATTTGAGGTGTTCAAAAGTATGAGGGGGCTGGAGAGTAGAGAGAAAAACTGTTTCGACTTGTAAAAGGATCAAGAATGAGAGGGCACAGATTTAAAGTGATTTGCAAAAGTAGTAAATGAGATGAGAAAAAAAAAAAAAACTTTCACTCAGCAAGTGGTTCGCGTCTGGAATTCACTGCCTGGAAGTGTGTGGAGATAGGTTCAATCAAGGCATTCAAGAGGGCATGAGATGATTATTTGAATGGAAACACTGGAGTAGGATTATGGGGAAAAAGGCAGGAGAATGGCACTCATGCTCAATTATGTGGAGAGCTGGTGCAGACACAATGGGCCAAATGGCCTCCTTCTGCATCATAAAAATTCTGTGATTCTACAATGAATATGGGCTGGTACATGTATTGGTTTTGGATTGTAGATTTATGCTTTCTGTGACCAATTACTTGAACTTTTGATATATTGACATAACTGGAACTCATGGCTATCATGTGCCTTGAAGAAAAATCAATTTCACTACCAAATTCATAACAGCATTGGGGGCAGCACGGTGGCGCAATGGTTAGCACTGCTGCCTCATGGCGCCGACGTCCCAGGTTCGATCCCGGCTCTGGGTCACTGTCCGTGTGCATGTTCTCCCCGTTGTTTGCATGGGTTTCGCCCCCACAACTCAAAGATGTGCAGCTTAGGTGGATTGGCCACACAAAATTGGCCCATAATTGAAAAAAAAAATGAATTGGGTACTCTAAATTTAAAAAAGAAAATTCATAACAGCACTAAATCTTGGTGCCAACTTCACAACATTAGCCTAAATCCAGCAGCAGGCAAGTGATATGTGTGTGATTTACACTAAATTGGTTTAGAACATAGAACATTACAGCGCAGTACAGGCCCTTCGGCCCTCGATGTTGCGCCAACCTGTGAAACCACTCAAGCCCATCTACACTATTCGCTTATCGTCCATATGTCGATCCAATGACCATTTGAATGCCCTTAGTGTTGGCGTGTCCACTACTGTTGCAGGCAGGGCATTCCACGCCCTTACTATTCTCGGAGTAAAGAACCTACCTTTGACATCTGTCTTATATCTATCTCCCCTCAATTTAAAGCTATGTCCCCTCGTGCTAGCCATCACCATCCGAGGAAAAGGGCTCTCACTGTCCACCCTATCCAATCCTCTGATCATCTTCTATGCCTCAATCAAGTCACCTCTTAACCTTCTTCTCTCTAACGAAAATAGCCTCAAGTCCCTCAGCCTTTCCTCAGAAGATCTTCCCTCCATACCAGGCAACATTCTGGTAAGTCTCCTCTGCACCCTTTCCAATGCTTCCACATCCTTCCTATAATGCGGCGACCAGAATTGCACGCAATACTCCAAATGCGGCCGCACCAGAGTTTTGTACAGCTGCAACATGACCTCATGGCTCCGAAACTCAATCCCTCTACCAATAAAAGCTAACACACCGTACGCCTTCTTAACAACCCTCTCAACCTGGGTGGCAACTTTCAGGGATCTATGTACATGGACACCGAGATCTCTCTGCTCATCCACACTGCCAAGAATCTTCCCATTAGCCCAGTACTCTGTATTCCTGTTACTCCTTCCAAAATGAATCACCTCACACTTTTCTGCATTAAACTCCATTTGCCACCTCTCAGCCCAGCTCTGCAGCTTATCTATGTCCCTCTGTAACTTGTAACATCCTTCTGCACTGTCCACAACGCCACCGACTTTAGTGTCATCTGCAAATTTACTCACCCATCCTTCTACGCCCTCCTCCAGGCCATTTATAAAAATGACAAACAGCAGTGGCCCCAAAACAGATCCTTGTGGTACACCACTAGTAACTGGACTCCAGTCTGAACATTTCCCATCAACCACCACCCTTTGTCTTCTTCCAGATAGCCAATTTCTGATCCAAACTGCTAAATGACCCTGAATCCCATGCCTCCGTATTTTCTGCAGTAGCCTACCGTGGGGAACCTCATCAAACGTTTTACTGAAATCCATATACACATCAACTGCTTTACCCTCATCCACCTGTTTGGTCACCTTCTCAAAGAACTCAATAAGGTTTGTGAGGCACGACCTACCCTTCACAAAACCGTGTTGACTATCTCTAATCAAATTATTCCTTTTCAGATGATTATACATCCTATCTCTTATAAACCTTTCCAAGATTTTGCCCACAACAGAAGTAAGGCTCACTGGTCTATAGTTACCGGGGTTGTCTCTACTCCCCTTCTTGAACAAGGGGACAACATTTGCTATCCTCCAGTCTTCTGGCACTATTCCTGTAGACAAAGATGACTTAAAGATCAAAGCCAAAGGCTCAGCAATTTCCTCCCTAGCTTCCCAGAGAATCCTAGGATAAATCCCATCCGGCCCAGGGGACTTATCTATTTTCACACTTTGAGGAATTGCTAACACTTCCTCCTTATGAACCTCAAGCCCTTCTAGTCTAGTAGCCTGGATCTCAGTATTCTCGACAACATTGTCTTTTTCCTATGTGAAAACTGACGAAAAATATTCATTTAGCACCTCTCCTATCTCCTCGGACTCCAAGCACAACTTCCCGCTACTGTCCTTGACTGACCCTACTCTTACCCTAGTCATTTGTTTATTCCTGACTTATCTATAGAAAGCTTTAGGGTTATCCTTGATCCTACCTGCCAAAGACTTCTCATGTCCCCTCCTGGCTCTTCTTAGCTCTCTCTTTATGTATCCTATCTAACTTGTAACTCTCGAGCGCCCTAACTGAACCTTACATAAGCCTCCTTCTTCCTCTTGACAAGTGTTTCGACTGCTTTAGTAAACCACGGTTCCCTTGCTCGACCACTTCCTCCCTGCCAGACAGGTACATACTTATCAAGGACAGCAGTAGCTGTTCTTTGAACAAACTCCACATTTCCATTGTGCCCATCACCTGCAGTTTTCCTCTCCATCCGATGCATCCTAAGTCTTGCCTCATCGCATCATAATTGCCTTTCCCCTAGATATAACTCTTGCCTGCGGTATATACCTATCCCTTTCCATCACTAAAGTAAACGCAATGGAACTGTGGTCACTATCACCAAAGTGCTCACCTACCTCCAAATCTAACACCTGTCCTGGTTCATTACCCAGTACCAAATCCAATATGGCCTCGCCTCTCATTGGCCTATCTAAATACTGGGTCAGGAAACCCTCCTGCACACATTGGACAAAAACAGACCCATCTAAAGTACTCGAACTATAGCGTTTCCAGTCAATATTTGGAAAGTTAAAGTCCCCCATAACAACTACCTTGTTGCTTTCGCTCCTATCCAAAATCATCTTTGCAATCCTTTCCTCTACAACTTTTTGGAGCCCTATAGAAAACCCCTAACAGGGTGACCTCTCCTTTCCTGTTTCTAACCTCAGCCCATACTACCTCAGTAGACGAGTCCTCATCAAACGTCCTTTCTGCCACCGTAATACTGTCCTTCACCCAACTACAGAGCAAGTCTGACTACTCGAAGAATGTCAAGACCTCACCTTGAAGTAACTTTGAATGCTTGAAGCTCCATTTTTCCCGAAGCATTCTACATCAATTTTTAAATCTCTTAACAATAAAAAACATATCAAACCTTAAGATTATTTGGATGAGTTTCTCTAGTGAGGTGGTTAGGGAAAGAAAGAAATTACAATTCTTTTACATTTTAAACATTAACCTGCAATATTAGACCGTAAAGCTATCCAAAATCATTAGCAGTGCTTCAGGCTCCTTCTATTCTCGAACGCGATCACTGAATAACACTCCCAGCATCTCAACTCTTCAACCAGTGGCTCATTAAAAGGAATTTATTTTACACATTAGAAGTCAAAGTAAAACAAAGTGAACTTCAATCCTGGGAATAGTATTCCACAGTTCCATTCAGAAGAGGCTTTTGATAGTTCTACTATTTGTTAACTAATGTGAAAAATATAGAAGAACTGTACTTTGTTTCTTCCCCCAACTCTCTTATTTGGGGGGCATTTTCTCACATTAATCCAATGCTTAAATAGCTCCTTACCCAGAGGAAATCCTTATAGGCATAATAATACAGCCAGTCATGGACCACTACATTCCAGGTCCGGTAATAGTTTGCAAATGATGTGGAATTCCACCAGTCCTGAATAAAAATGGAAGAGAAAATTTAGATCAACGACATGGGAGAAATTCTATTTGTACTGACACTTAAAAGTGGGACTGCATTCTATTTAATTGCCAAATTCTCCTAGATGCTACAAAATAACAGATTTGCACCAAAGTGCAGTTATGATGATTTACACAATTTAATATTCTATTGCTTGGAAACATCTGGAAAATAAATATTTTCTATAGAATTCCCCCAGTGCAACATGAAGTAATGCTCCAGACGAAAATAGCTGGTCATGGTGAGAAGCTCATGCTCAAAGTCAGTTTCCTGATTTACCCCACCCGTTACTAGTCTGTATTCAACAGCATCATTAAATTGCCACAGAAAAGATTGGGATGGGAAGGAACACAGAAGCTTGCATCCTGTCATTTGATTTGATTATGTACCATATCAATGATTTTACAAAAGCTCATTCTGTTGGCACCATTATCCTCCATCCACTATCCATTTGCAGGAAGCCCAGGAGAAGTTAACATGAGAATTCATAGAATCTCTAGTGCAGGAGGATGACATTCAGTGCATCGTGTCTGCACCGACCCTAGGACCCTCAAAGAGCACCCTACCTAGGCCCCTGCCCCATCCCCATAACCCCACCTCATGGTAGCACAGTGCTTAGCACTGTTGCTTCACAACACCAGAGTCCCAGGTTTGATTCCCGGCTTGAGTCACTATCTGTGCAGAGTCTGCATCTTCTCCCAGTGTCTGTGTGGGGTTCCTCCGGGTGCTCCAGTTTCTTCCCACAAGTCCCGAAAGACTTGCTGGTTAGGTGAATTGGACATTCTGAATTCTCCCTCAGTGTACAGGTGCCAGAGTGTGATGACTATGGGATTTTCACAGTAACTTCAATGCAGTGTTAATGTAAGCCTACTTGTGACAATAATAAAGATGATTATTATTACAACTTTTGGAAACTATGGGGAAACTTAGCACGGCCAATCCACCCAACCTGCACATCTTTGGACTGAGGAAACCGGAGCTCCCAGAGGAAACCTACGCAGACACACGGGAGAACGAGCAAACTTCAGTCACCCAAGGCCAGAACCAAACTCGTGTCTCTGGTACTGTGAGGCATTAATGCTAATTATTGTGCCACTGTGCTGCCTTTTTAAAAGATTATTCTTGTGCCAGTCTCTGGAAGATGCCTGAAGAGTGAATTTGGTCTCTATTTTCATCAATGCTAAAGGAATGGCCAAAATAAAAATGCATGTGTTTGCTTGTACTATTTCGATAAACCACAGGCATTGCAATCAACCATTAGAACACACACTAGTTCAGACAAAACAATTAAATCCTGAAATCTTGATGGCTGATGTGCACAGATTTTTCCCCGTGGGTTCAAGTCACCACATGGAAAACATCTTCAAAGCTGTACACTGTCTGGACAGGTAGATCAGTATTAATGTCAATAGATTTAAAAATTGTCAGTGGTTTTACAGCTAACACTCTGCTGCATGGTACCTACAGTCATAACACAACTCATCTATTGCAGCACAATGCCATTGTGAACCCAAGTGGAAATGAAAGAATCATTCAAAACATGACACCATCTTGCTCCCTTGGAGGGAATTATGACAATAGATGAAGATAGCAGTAAGTTGGCATACTACATTTCCTGAACTTAAAAGTCAATGTCACAGGTTACCTTGTAGAACATCCTGTCAGCAAACTGCAGCATTTCAGCAAAGGCATTGAGCCAGCAATGCAGGAATGCAAAGAAAGCCAGGAACAGCACCAACACACCTGAAACAAATCAAAGTGCAACTTTAGACTAGTCCCAGAATTACCAATATTGTGATGATCGGAAAAATTCCTTGCTTTGACAACCCTTCCTCTCCCCTCATTCCCTTTTCAGGTGTTTTGCCATTTCATGTTTTACCCTCAAGAGCAATCCCCGTATTCCTTTGTTGCCAAGACGGATATAGATAGGCAGATCGAGTAAAATGCAGCAAAACGCAAAGTTGTTCACATTGGCAGGAAGAATAAAAAAGCAGAGTATTACTTAAATGGAGAACGACTGCAGAATTTGGAGATGCAGAGGGATCTAGGTATTCGAATGAACAAGTCACAAACAGTTAGCATGCAGGTTCAGCACACAATCAAGGTGGTGAATGGAATGCTACCTTTTATTATGCGAGTAAGGATGTTGTGCTTCAGTTATACAGGGCATTGGTGAGACCACATCGCAGAAAACTGTACAGTTCTGATCTCCTAATTTAAGGAAGGATGTAACTAAGTTGGAGGTGGTTCAGAAGAGGTTCACTCGACTGATATCAGGAATGTGCAGGTTGCGTTGATGATAGGTTGGGCATGCCAGGCTCATTTCCACTGGAGTATAAAAGACTAAGAGCTGACTTGATTGAAGTCAATACAATCCTGAATGGTCTTGACAAGGTGGAGGTGGAAAGGATGTTTCTTCTTTTGGGCGAGTCCAGAACTAGGGTGACACTGTTTTAAAATTAGGGTTTCACTTTCAGGACAGAGATGAGGATAAATCTTTTCTCTCCAAGGGTTTTTCGACTTTGGAACTGGCTGCCTCAGAAGGCGATGGAAGCAGGGTCATTGAATAATTTTGATTACCATTGATTCCCTTGCCTAACAAGAATCCAAGGTTGTTGGGAGTAGATGGGAATGTGGAACTCGAAATACAAACAGATCAGCTATGATCCGATTGAATGGCAGTGCAAGCTCGAGGGGCTGAATGGTCTGCTTCTCTTATTTTGTATTCTTGCAAAGAGAAATGTAAAATACATTAGATAGGTGAAGATTATCAGGCAGAGAAGGAAAAAAGCAACCCTTTCCACTGGGAAGATATCTTTAGAAATAAAAAAAACTCTATGTAAGGAACTGTAAATACATTCTACAATGATATGGAGAAAGTACCTGCTCAACTCCACACTCTACAATCATGGTTAACAATAACAAGGCACGGGATAATAATGTAAACCACATGCTAACCCTCAACAAACATAAAATTAAATACCCTGAAATGGAGATTGGTGCCTCCTGAATCAGTCCTTCAGTAGGTTAATTTAACAGTTACACCACCAGATACGTGATGGCTGCCAACTGCATTTCGGTCATCCAGCTTAGCCAGCAGCACATTACTATATAGTCCTCAACAACCAAAATTAGGCTAGTTTTGTCAGTGTGATCCAAACACTGCTGCACAAGTCTCGCAACTGAAATTAGGCTAGGTTTGTCCTCGTGATCCAAGCACTGCTGCATAAGTCTCCTGAATTTATTCTGGCGAAGAAATATGTACACTTCGCTTGTTTTGAAACAAGCACTTCCTGCATTACACAAGATGTTTCCATTTTCAGGAAGAATGTGTAAGGATGATCCATACCTGGCAAGATGGAGTTGAAGATGCAGAGAACCAGGACTTTCAAACTGAATGGTTCCCGGCTAATATTTCGGAATAATGGAATACAGAGCCGCACAAAAATATAGTAGGCATAAAACAGACAACCCAGAACCTGAAAAACAGAACAATGCAGCACAAGTCAGAAACAGATCTTTTTCTACACCACAATCCATTGTCACACCAGAATGAGAACTATCTGGATCTTAATGGGCCTACATCATATTGGAGTCAGCACCTTAGTGAAAATTTAATTGGAAAAAGTGGTAGATTTGCACTGGTGTCACCGTGCCACATTTCTCAGATACATAATGCATCACTGTGGAATACAAGGAGGTCAGGTGGACAACAGGATCCACAACCATCAACAGAAGATCACGACCTGGAACATTAACTCTGTTTCTCCCTTCACAGATGCTGTCAGACATGTTGATTATTTCTAGCACTCTGTTGGCAGGCTCCGTTTCTTAAAGAGATGGGGGTGAGTAATAGTTGAAGGATGAACACACTCCTTTAAAGAGTGCCAGAGCAGCTTCAACACCCACCAGGACCACAAAAACATTCACAAGGAGCTTAATTTAATAGTTCATCCAAAGGGCATCAACTTGAAGGTAAAATTTCCTCAGTCCTGTATTAGAATGTCAGCCTTTTTTAAAAACGTGTTCATGGGTGTCGCTTGCTGGGCCAGTATTTATTGTCCATCCCTAACTGCCCTTGAGAGGGTAGTTAAGAGTCAACCACATTGCTGTGGATCTGGAGTCACATGTAGGCCAAACCAGGCAAGAAAGGATAGCAGATTGCCTCCACTAAAGGACATTAGCGAAACAGATGGGTTTTTGCAATAGTGGTTTCACGGTCATTGTTAGACTTTTAATTCCAGATTTTAAAAATATTATGAATTTAAAATTCTGATACAAGGCTTCTACTCTGAGACAGTGCCACTGCCATCTAAAGCCAGACCAGACCTTCAAAATAACATTGAAAACAAAATACATCTCAGTGAATTAGTAAGGAACAAAACTTCTAGATGTGTGGGGATGACGAATACTCTACTCCCCCTTGGTCCCAGTCAAACAGCTACAAAAACAAAAGCATTCTGTCGCATGATACTGGTATGGTCACAACATCATAGTAATGTATGAAATCTCTCAATACTTCCATGAAAATCCATTTTTGTGTTTTACCGGATGGGCTTTGGTCACAACTGATGGCATCAAAAGCCCTCCCCTCCCCAACAATGTTATCCAGCCTTGAACTATCTACAACTTTTTAAAAATTGCATTGCATGAAAGCATCATTCCGTGCCTCACCACACAACCCAAAAGCATCTATTCCAGTCTAAATTAAATCATTAAAGCTCCTCTCCCCCCCAAAATGCCAATTAGTTGATGTTTTTAGTGTAATTCTTTCCCGCCCGTGTCTCATGGATTTACTCTGAGCAGAACAGAGATCAGAGACGTTTGAATATCTGCCAATTTACAGTCGCCAACAAATGGATCCCTCTTCATATTGGTCAATCACTGAAGTTCCACTATATTCGAGAAACATTGCCGAGTTTGTCAAAAATAACTTGGTTTTAAAAAGCTTTACCTGAGCAAATTTTGTAGCAACGTAGCTCCATCTAATTGTAGGATTCCTGTACCAAAAAATAATAATTTTCAACAAATGAATTGATGAAATTTCTCTCCCCCTGCACGCCCCCCCCCCCCCGAATAAATACAGAATTCCTCCCCCCCCCCCAACCAAATGAAAAAACATCCACAGTTGTTCCATCTGAGGCAATAATTTGAAACCGATCTAGAAACTGCTTTTGGGACAGCACATTCGGGCCGGTCCCTGCTTCCTCCATGCTGGGTGCAAATTAGGGATAGTGACTGCATTGTACTCCACTGTATCTATCCAAATGATCACAGAAGCAAATCACAATGAAGTTGCACACTTAATTCTTTGGTGTCTGGAACCTTCAAACAAAGCTTTTAAACCATGAACCCAGTATTCTAGTAGCAGATTTCTATAGGATTTATGTTACGCTATGAAAAGGAATCCAGAACAAGAGGACATAATCTTAAAGTTACAGCTGGAACATGTTGGGAGTGAAATCAGGAAGCATTTTCACAAATATCAAGAACTTATTTCTTCAAAAGGCTGTGGATGCAGGGACAATTTCAAAAATCAAATTTAAGATTAGTAACAGTATCAGAAAGAACCAAGCAGAGGTAGGAAAATGGGAGTTCAGCCATGATCTAACAGAATGGCACAACAGGTCTGATCAGCTGAATGGCCTACTCTTGTTTCTACATATAAGAAAACTATAAATAGCAAGCAGATTATATTTTACACAACACTGTCATCATTTATTAAGTCAAAAATATTGTTTTTTGTTCCGTGCATCTGTATTTAGATCTGACTGATCTTACCTGGGATAGCTGTCCCGATATATAAGAGTAGGAGCAAAAAGAAAGTAGAGATAGTGGGAAAACTGGGGTATTTGCTGAATGCCACCTGAGACAAAGATAAAATCGAAAGATTAGCATTTTAATGAAGCATTCAATACTAAGAAAGCAGCCTCTCCAGATGCAATGTTCTCATTGTAAAATACAGTAAATAAAGCTGTTAACATAGAGCAGAGAAGTTAGCAAGATTCCTTCCATATATTATATTGGAAATTACTGTCCAGATATGAATAGGTACAAGGCATTTTAGAGCAGCTGCTTCCCTCACAGTTCTTGATTTACCTTATTCTTGCTCACTTCTATTTCCCACATATCTCACAAGGCTTCAGGTTGCAAGAAAGTCACTTTCTTACTGGAGTAGGACTAAATACTTAAAAGCTGCAAATGTGAAGCAGCTGAGTTGTTTCACTTCTGTGAAGATAAGTTTTCTCTCCACGATGACAAATTAGATCTTCTCAGCCCATACCAGCCGCCTGATTCATCTTCAGAAATAAGATGAAAGATTCCTTGCCCCAGGGTTCTTCTGTGTTCTGGCATACATGTTTTTTGTTCCTGTATTAGAGTCCTCATGAGTTCAATGAATCATAAAGGGAATAGATAAATAGCTCTCCTTTCAAATTTGTCCTTGCCTCAAAATTGTTTATTACGCGACGATCTGACATTTCTGGCAAGTTAATTTTCCCTGCTTAGATTTAGAGACATTTTGAAGTGAGAAATAAATCAGGAATGGCATCTTTACTTAAAAGGTCCTTGAGCATTTTAGAATTATTTTGGGCTACCAGTTATATCTACACCAAAGTAGTCATCGGATGTCCCTCAATTTGAGAATGAGGGTCGCAGATTTTGCTCATGGGGTTGTGTGATTGAACAGGTCGATTCTTTGGGCACATGGAACAGAATGTCCCATATGGTGGTGGGATCGGACTGCAGGATTTGCTTCCTTTTCGTTCCTTCCCTGCGGTCACTCTGCCTTGTTTGGAAGGTTAATGCTGCCACTACGCTTCAAGGAGAGTGTCTGACCACACCACCTACCTTGCAAACATTGGTCATTTGAGAATTGGGAAAGCAAGACCGAGCAGGGGAGGCAATTTAAGGTCTTTTGGACATGGTCCCGTCCTTTGAAGTTGATTTTGTAGGAGTTTTGACTGAATGCTTATGGAGTTTACTTTAAGAAACAGGTGATAAGGAGACATCCCAATTCATTATCCAAAACATATCTTGATTGAGTGTTTGCATTGAATTTTTCAGGAGATGCAAACAGAGAAGGTGCATTTTTCATGTATAAATCACCCCCATATTAATCTAAAAAGTACTGGCTTTTTCCCATTTGGACCCAGTTCCACATCGCCTCCAAGTAAAATATCAAACTCTGGTTGCTAGGTGTTCTTTTCTTTGTTCAATATGACTAACATTTGTTCAACAATCCTCCTAATGAATTGGGAGGAGGCATTGCTGATGGTGGCGCTCTTGTATGTTGCTGGTACACAGACCAGCTCTCACTGCACTACAGGAGTGTGGTGGCAGAAAGTGGGGACAAGCAACATTCGAGGACATGAATTATGTAAAAGTGCAATTTCTTGGAAAGAGGGGGAACGCAAAAGTGCAATTTCCCATGGGAGCGGGTTAAGGGGATGATTCAGCAAAACGTATTTTCAATGCTTCAGACATAAAGCATTGAGAGGTGGCCAAATGCTTTCCAAAGTGAGTGAGAGGGGAAAGAGAGAAAAAATCCAGAAAAACAAAGTCAGGTGGACAGCTTGCTGCCACAGTATTACAACAGCATTGGAACAAAATTACATCAGTCGTACCCAAAAATGGAACAGGGAAATAACACAACTCATTATCTAGAACATATCTTGACAAAGGGTATATTCATGGTGATGCAAATGCTTTAATATTTCTGTGAAATTACTGGCTTTTTCCAATTTGGGTTGTCAGCTCAGTCCCAGGTAACCGTCAAATGAAAAAAGATGAAGCAGACCCACTCACTGTTCTTTTCCTTGTTCGATAACACTCGGCTGACGTTTTCCCTTATGAAGGAATGTGCTTTCATCATCAGGCGGACCTAATGAGATGAAACAGGTCATCATACATGATTCTCAATCCAAATCACTTACAGGTATTATAAAAGACCTTGCTTTGTATTTGCATTCCAAGAGGTCAGCGTGTCTGGTGTCACTGACCACAAAAAGATTCTATCATTGCAATGGCAGGTGAGATTTCATCTGTTTGAATGGCCAGCAGGAGAGTAAAATGGGATCACCAAATATGTGAAATCGACAGGTACCATTACCTGTGAGAAAGTTCCAAAATAATTTTCAAAGGTCTGGAAGTTATTATAAAATATATTTTGAAATATGCACTTGTCAACAGTCACAACTTCTCATTCAAGTCAGCTCATCAATCCTGCACAAGGGACCAAAAAGACTGCAGATCCTACAGTATCTACAAGAACAGGTTGGAGGCGACTTCCGGGTGCGGCGATGACCAGCTGAGTCGCACGTTTCGGCAGCTCCCTGTGAAACGGACTTTTGGGCTCTTGATAGGAGCCCCAACGGCAATTTTGACGGCTAAAAACACTGTGCGGTAAACCAGAAGGGAATCCCCCCTGGATACGGATGGAAAAAGGAGAGCGAAGTGGCCAGATTGCAGTGGATCCTTTAGAACAGCGGCAAGGAAGGCAAGCAAAAACCAAGATGGCGTCGGAAGGTGGCAGTTTAACATGGGGCCCTGAACAACAAGAGTTCTTGAAATGCTGTGTGGAAGAGATCAAAAAGGAAATGAAGAAAGAGCTGTTGGCCCCGATACTACAGGCGATCGAAGGGCTAAAGGAGGAACAAAAGACCCAGGAGCGGGAGCTTCGGGTCGTGAAGGCAAAGGCAGCCGAGAATGAGGACGATATACAGGGACTGGTGGTGAAGACGGAGACGCAGGAGGCACATCAGAAACGATGTGTGGAAAGGTTGGAGGCACTGGAAAACAACGCAAGGAGGAACAACCTGAGGATTCTTGGTCTTCCTGAAGGTGTGGAGGGAGCGGACATCGGGGCATATGTGAGCACGATGCTGCACTCGTTAATGGGAGCGGAGGCCCCGGCGGGTCCGTTGGAGGTGGAGGGAGCATACCGAGTGATGGCGCGAGGACCGAGAGCAGGAGAAATTCCCAGAGCCATAGTGGTGAGATTCCTCCGTTTTAAGGATAGAGAAATGGTCCTTAGATGGGCAAAGAAAACTCGGAGCAGTAAATGGGAGAACGCGGTGATCCGCGTTTATCAAGACTGGAGTGCGGAGGTGGCGAGAAGGAGGGCGAGCTTTAATCGGGCCAAGGCGGTGCTTCATAAAAAGAAGATAAAATTTGGAATGCTGCAACCGGCAAGACTGTGGATCACATATCGAGGGAGGCACCACTACTTTGAGACGGCGGATGAAGCGTGGACTTTTATTGTGGAAGAAAAACTGGAATGAGCGGGTTATTAAAAAGAACGTTCGAACAAAGTGGTGGGGCGAATGTGGGGGGCAAAGAGGGGTTTTATGTACTAATCCTGCGATGTGGTAACTTTTCTCTCTCCCACAGGTGGTGATGGGGGGAGGAGGGGAGGTGGAGGAGATGGGGCGTTGGCCATTGGGGGCGGGGCCAAGGGAGAAGCACGGGCTTGGTTCCCGCGCTATGATAATCATGGCGGGAATAGAGAAGCAGGAAGGAGGGGGCGTCGCACGGTGCGAGCCGAGGTCACGGGGGGAAGCCGAGGTCAGCCAGAGTTTGCTGACTTCTGGGAGCAACATGGGGGGAGTAATTACGCTAGCGGGGGATCTAGCGGGGGGGGTGGGAGGGGGGAATTACTGGGTTGCTGCTGCTGGGGAGAGGGGGGAGCTGGTATGGGAGAGGATGGGCGGGGGGGCACCGCCTGGGGGAGATACAGCTGCGTGGGAACTGGGTGAGGAGCTGGAAAAAGGTGATGGCTAATCGACAAGTTGGGAAGCCCCCCAACTCGGCTGATCACGTGGAACGTGAGAGGGCTGAACGGGCCGATAAAGAGGGCACGGGTACTCGCACACCTTAAGAAACTTAAGGCAGATGTGGTTATGTTACAGGAAACGCACCTGAAACTGATAGACCAGGTTAGGCTACGCAAAGGATGGGTGGGGCAGGTGTTCCATTCGGGGCTAGATGCGAAAAACAGGGGGGTGGCTATATTAGTGGGGAAGCGGGTAATGTTCGAGGCAAAGACTATAGTGGCGGATAACGGGGGCAGATACGTGATGGTGAGTGGCAAACTACAGGGGGAGACGGTGGTTTTGGTAAACGTATATGCCCCGAACTGTGATGATGCCAATTTTATGAGGCGGATGCTAGGACGCATTCCGGACCTAGAGATGGGAAAGCTGATAATGGGGGGGAGATTTTAATACGGTGTTGGAACCAGGGCTGGATAGGTCGAAGTCCAGGACTGGAAGGAGGCCGTCAGCAGCCAAGGTACTTAAAGATTTTATGGAGCAGATGGGAGGTGTAGACCCGTGGAGATTTAGCAGACCTAGGAGTAAGGAGTTCTCGTTTTTCTCCTATGTCCATAAAGTCTACTCATTTGATCCCGAAGGTGAGGGGAACGGAGTATACGGCTATAGCCATTTCGGATCACGCTCCACACTGGGTGGACTTGGAGATAGGGGAGGAAACAGGAGGGCGCCCACCCTGGAGAATGGACATGGGACTAATGGCAGATGAGGGGGTGTGTCTAAGGGTGAGGGGGTGCATTGAAAAGTACTTGGAACTCAATGATAATGGGGAGGTCCAGGTGGGAGTGGTCTGGGAGGCGTTGAAGGCGGTGGTTAGAGGGGAACTGATATCAATAAGGGCACATAAAGGGAAGCAGGAGAGTAAGGAACGGGAGCGGTTGCTGCAAGAACTTTTGAGGGTGGACAGACAATATGTGGAAGCACCGGAGGAGGGACTATACAGGGAAAGGCAAAGGCTACATGTAGAATTTGACTTGCTGACTACAGGCACTGCAGAGGCACAATGGAGGAAGGCACAGGGTGTACAGTACGAATATGGGGAGAAGGCGAGCAGGTTGCTGGCACACCAATTGAGGAAAAGGGGAGCAGCGAGGGAAATAGGGGGAGTGAGGGATGAGGAAGGAGAGATGGAGCGGGGAGCGGAGAGAGGGAATGGAGTGTTCAAGACATTTTATAAAAAATTATATGAAGCTCAACCCCCGGATGGGAGGGAGAGAATGATGGGCTTCTTGGATCGGCTGGAATTTCCCAAGGTGGAAGAGCAGGAAAGGGTGGGACTGGGAGCACAGATCGAGGTAGAAGAAGTGGTGAAAGGAATTAGGAGCATGCAGGCGGGAAAGGCCCCGGGACCGGATGGATTCCCAGTCGAATTCTATAGAAAATATGTGGACTTGCTCGCCCCGGTACTGACGAGGACCTTTAATGAGGCAAAGGAAAGGGGACAACTGCCCCCGACTATGTCTGAAGCAACGATATCGCTTCTCTTAAAGAAGGAAAAGGACCCGCTACAATGCGGGTCCTATAGACCTATTTCCCTCCTAAATGTAGATGCCAAGGTCCTGGCCAAGGTAATGGCAATGAGAATAGAGGAATGTGTCCCGGGGGTGGTCCACGAGGACCAAACTGGGTTTGTGAAGGGGAGACAGCTGAACACGAATATACGGAGGTGGTTAGGGGTAATGATGATGGCCCCACCAGAGGGAGAAACGGAGATAGTAGTGGCGATGGATGCCGAGAAAGCATTTGATAGAGTGGAGCGGGATTATTTGTGGGAGGTGTTGAGGAGATTTGGTTTTGGAGAGGGGTATGTTAGATGGGTGCAGCTGTTGTATAGGGCCCCAGTGGCGAGCGTGGTCACGAATGGACGGGGATCTGCATATTTTCGGCTCCATAGAGGGACAAGGCAGGGATGCCCTCTGTCCCCATTATTGTTTGCACTGGCGATTGAGCCCCTGGCGATAGCGTTGAGGGGTTCCAAGAAGTGGAGGGGAGTACTTAGGGGAGGAGAAGAGCACCGGGTATCTTTGTATGCGGACGATTTGCTACTATACGTGGCGGACCCGGCGGAGGGGATGCCAGAAATAATGCGGATACTTGGGGCGTTTGGGGATTTTTCAGGGTATAAATTGAACATGGGGAAAAGTGAGTTGTTTGTGGTGCATCCAGGGGAGCAGAGTAGAGAAATAGAGGACCTACCGTTGAGAAAGGTAACAAGGGACTTTCGTTACCTGGGGATCCAGATAGCTAAGAATTGGGGCACATTGCATAGGTTAAATTTAATTGGTGGAACAGATGGAGGAGGATTTCAAGAGATGGGATATGGTATCCCTGTCAATGGCAGGGAGGGTGCAGGCGGTTAAGATGGTGGTCCTCCCGAGATTCCTCTTTGTGTTTCAGTGCCTCCCAGTGGTGATTACGAAGGCTTTTTTTAAAAGGATTGAAAAGAGCATCATGGGTTTTGTGGGCCGGGAAGACCCCGAGAGTGAGGAAGGGATTCTTACAGCGTAGCAGGGATAGGGGGGGGGCTGGCACTACCGAGCCTAAGTGAGTATTATTGGGCCGCTAATATTTCAATGGTGAGTAAGTGGATGGGAGAGGAGGAGGGAGCGGCGTGGAAGAGATTAGAGAGGGCGTCCTGTAGGGGGACTAGCCTACAGGCTATGGTGACAGCCCCATTGCCATTCTCACCGAGGAACTACACCACAAGCCCGGTGGTGGTGGCTACACTGAAGATTTGGGGACAGTGGAGACGGCATAGGGGAAAGACTGGAGCCTTGGGGGGGTCCCCGATAAGAAACAACCATAGGTTTGCCCCGGGGGGAATGGATGGGGGATATGGAATGTGGCAAAGAGCAGGAATAACGCAACTGAAAGATCTGTTTGTGGATGGGAAGTTCGCGAGTCTGGGAGCGCTGACCGAGAAATATGGGTTGCCCCAAGGGAATGCATTCAGGTATATGCAACTGAGGGCTTTTGCGAGGCAACAGGTGAGGGAATTCCCGCAGCTCCCGACACAAGAGGTGCAGGACAGAGTGATCTCAAAGACATGGGTGGGGGATGGTAAGGTGTCAGATATATATAGGGAAATGAGGGACGAAGGGGAGACTATGGTAGATGAACTAAAAGGGAAATGGGAAGAAGAGCTGGGGGAGGAGATCGAGGAGGGGCTGTGGGCAGATGCCCTAAGCAGGGTAAACTCGTCGTCCTCGTGTGCCAGGCTAAGCCTGATTCAGTTTAAGGTATTACACAGGGCACAGATGACTGGAGCACGGCTCAGTAAATTTTTTGGGGTGGAGGATAGGTGTGCGAGGTGCTCGAGAAGCCCAGCGAATCATACCCATATGTTTTGGTCATGCCCGGCACTACAGGGGTTTTGGATGGGGGTGACAAAGGTGCTTTCAAAAGTAGTAGGAGTCCGGGTCGAACCAAGCTGGGGGTTGGCTATATTTGGGGTTGCACAAGAGCCGGGAGTGCAGGAGGCGAGAGAGGCCGATGTTTTGGCCTTTGCGTCCCTAGTAGCCCGGCGCAGGATATTGCTAATGTGGAAAGAAGCCAAGCCCCAGGGGGTGGAGACCTGGATAAATGACATGGCGGGGTTGAAAAAGCTAGAGCGGATTAAGTTCGTCCTAAGGGGGTCGGCTCAAGGGTTCATCAGGCGGTGGCAACCGTTCGTCGAATACCTCGCAGAAAGATAGACGGAATGGGAAAAAGAAGGCAGCAACAGCAGCCCAGGATCGGGGAGGGGGGGGGGGGGGAGGGAGGAGGAACCAGAAGGACTCTCAGGGTTGTTAATATATACTGTATAGTATGTATAGGTCGTTGCTACAGATAATTATATATTGGACTGTTAAATTATATTTTTGGAGAGTGTTACTTGTGACAAGGCAGTTGCCAATTAGGGCTAGTTTTCATTTTTGTTATTTATTATTTATTCATTTTTTGTTTATAAAATAGGTCATTGTTATTTGTGTTATAATATTGTGTAAAGGATGCACAATGTACTGTGTTGGTTGACCAAAAATTTTCAATAAAATATTTAATTAAAAAAAAAAGAACAGGTTGGAGGCTAGGAATTCTGTAGTGAGTAACAGGGGCGGGATTCTCCTATCCCATGGCAGAGTGTCCATGCCGTTGTAAACGGCGTCGCGTTTTACCACGGCGTGAACGGGCCGCTGCCAGGAGTAATTCTGGCCCCTACAGGGGACCAGCACGGCACTGGAGCGGTTCACGCCACTCCAGCTGCCAATCCCGGCACGAACTGGGCGCTGCGGGATCCACGCATGCGCAGTGGCACACCGGTGCCAACGCGCGGTGGTCTCCTTCAATGTGCCGGCCCCGACGCAATATGGCGCAGGAGTGCAGGGGCCACGTGTAGGAAAAGAGGCCGGGGGACAGAGGCCGGCCCGCCGATTGGTGGGCCCCGATCGCGGGCCAGGCCGCATCGGAGCCCCCCCCCCCCCCTGGGGTCGGTGCCCCCCTACCACCTCCCCCGGCCCCCCCACAGCCGCCACCCAACCCTTGCACGCAGAGTTCCCGCCGGCGGGACTCAGCGTTTTAACTGCGGCCGCTCGGCCCATCCCGGGCTGAGAATCGGCAGACTGGCTGCGCAGAGCGGCCCACGACCGGCGCCGCGCCAAACACACCAGAATCGCATGCCGACGTCGGGGCGACGTGGCCCGGTCACGGGGATTCTCCGGCCTGACCCCGTGCTGAGAGAATCCCGCCCCTGACTCCCCAAAGCCTGGTCACCATCGACAAGGCACAAGTCAGGATTGTGATGGAATGCTCTCCACTTGCCTATTGAGTGCAGATCCAACAATACTCCAGAAGCATGACATCATCCAGAACTCCATCCACCACCTTAAACATTCATTCTTTCCATCACCAGTGCATAGTGGCTGCAATGTGTTACCATCTACAGCAAATCACCAAGGCTCATTCAACAGCACCGTTCAAACCTGCAGCCTCTACCACCTAGAAGGCCAGGGCAAAATATACATCCCAACACAAGCACCTGCAAAGATTCCCCTCAAGCCACGCACTAGCCCGACATGGAACTATAATCACCATTGTTTCACTGCTGCTGGGTTCAAATCCTTGAACTTCCTAACACCACGGTGGGTCTACCTACACCACATGTGTTGCAATAGTTCAAGAAGGCAGCTCACCACCACCTTCTCAAGGTCAATATGGACAGTGACACCCACATCATGTGAAATAATAAATAAAGTAACCTGCAAGTTCAAGGAGTTTATTTTAACCAAAGTGCATTATTGGTTGCTCAGAAGCATGATGTGGCAGAATATTAGTTGTACAGCAGGCCTTGTCCACAACGTTATAACCTGTTGTGCCACGCTTCCTCAGGGGAGGGATTGGCAAAACGTTGGGTGGGGAGGGTTCAAAAAGCAGAGTCAGGGAGCAGAAAATGTGATTGTACCAACCAGGTAAAGATCAAACGGGTAGAGTGGAGGAAGGAGACCGACAATGAGAAAACCTGACCAGAGCTGTGCTATTGTCACAGTATGGCACTGATCATGCAAGACACTTTTCAGGACCTCTTGGAATCAGGAGGCATGTTGGGTCATTTGACTAAGTCAGTCAGTGTGTGCAGTTATTAGCTTCAACTTAATTTTCCAGAGAGAGAGCATGGTCTGAAGTGACTAAAGTAATGAGACAACAAATGAAGTGGAAAATATTGCAGGTGCCGGAAATCAAATAAAAACAGAAAATATTGGAAATATCCAGGTCAGAAATTCTGCAGCGCAATTAACCAGAAACAGGACTAGTTTCTTTCTCCACATATCTTCTGACGCTGAGTACTTGCAGCAATTATTCTTTAAAAATTGAATTGTTTTTCCTCTAATTTCTTCAGCATTCTTTCAGTTGATCAGATCCAAATCAACAAGTTGTTAGAAACAGAATTGAACACATAATGCCAAGAGCCAGACCAAAAATGTAATTACTAACTTCAAAGACCTTATGAGATAAAACACCAGGAGAATACCCCAAAGTCACCTGTGGCATTATACAAATGTACAGCATGTGAAGAGTTGTTGTTATGTTAAGGCTAGCCACAAGAGGGAGTTAAGGGACAGTACTATAAATTGCACAGGCTCTTGGGCTTGGGGAGGAGATTAGATTGGAGCTGAAGATGACAAGATTCATAATGTATTGCAGAGCTCGTTAAGATATAATAGTTATAGCTAGTAGATAGAGATAGTGTTCGTGAGTGTAGTTTAGTTCTTACATGTATGTTTGCTATTCAGTATAAGTGTCAAACTCAAATTTAGTAGTGTTAATAAAATGAATTTAGTTCTTCAAAAGAGCTTTATGTATCTTAGTGATCACTACGCCTTCCATCCTGGAAATCCCCTCACAAAGATCACAACATCACCCACCTGTTCCAATATAACAATGAAGCGGGAGGCTGGAGGTAGGCAGAAATGGATCACTGTGTAGACCGGGGCAGCCCACAGCCCTACCATCTGGAAAATCAAAAACAATGCACCAAAGGACACGATCCGTAAAACTTTGTGTTTTGATGCTTGGTATCCTGATGCCCATTGCAGAAACAGCCCATATGGAATGAGGAGTGTAGATAGGAACATACAGAGCCAGGTGGAAATGACAATTGGAAACCTCCCAAAGGCGTAAACCAATAGGTCGAAGTCAAGGACCAGCCTACAAAAAGGAAAAATAGCAGTCAAGAAAAAAATACAATGAGCACCTGAGAGACACCTTGGAATTTGCTCACAGTAGTACTGTCATTACTTTCACTTAAACGTACTGGTAAAGCAGTGGAAGGCAGCTTGCCATGACCTCCTCAAGCACAACTTGGGAGGGATAATAAATTCTGGCCTTGCTGCAATTCAAATATCCCAAGAATATACAATAAAGGAAGACACCTGAACCAATACACTTGAAATGTGTGCCTACATGCATTTTGTGTGAAATTCTTGCCTTAAACTGCACCCAACACTATCTGCTCCGATGACAGGCCTGCAACCATCAACATTTGACCATGGTATTATGTACCACAAAGTAAAATCATGAGGCACAACCCTGAAGAGGACAGTAGAAGTTCACAAACCATTAGAGACTATTGCCACTGTATCCAATTTATGAACTGAAAAATCAATTTCCCAGCCAAACACACATCCAGTTTTCTGTAAAGACACAAAAATGCATTCAATATGCAGCTTCCACCAGTTAGTGGCTGCATTGTCTGGTCTGATAATTAGTTATATAGATCAAGGAAGTCCCAAGTTTTCTAGACCAGGTCCACGAGTTAATAGAATGCTCATATCCATTTTAAAAGTAGCACGGAGACACAAAAACTGACAAAAAAAGTTAACCTACAAGATAAAAACAGCCGCTTGCATACAGTGTAACAAATGTAAACTAGCCCTCAAGCCATTTGTATGCCATGGTAGCTTGTGGATTATATTTCTAGAGCTGGATCCTCAACTCAAACTTATCCTTTATGTTTGTCAGAGCTTGTAATTTAATATTGCTGACAACGTATTGTTCAAACTTTTTATTTCATGTCATCAAGTTTATGTTTGCTTGACTCTCAGCATGTTAATTTGTTGAGCTTCTATTTAAGGGTATGGGCAAAATTGTTTAAAAATATACTTAAGATAGTGTTTGTCTTTTCTGCCTCACTTCTCTTCCCAAATACTTACCTTCCTTCATCAATGAAGTCCATCACCAGGGTACTGACTATAAACAGGATGAGTAAAGCGATGAACATGTGATAGATGGTTCGGATGTGATTCACTTGGAACAGCTCACTGTGGGAGAGAAACAGGTTTTCTTTGAGAACTGTTGCAACATAGTTGCAATGCAGTTGCATTGACAAAAACCTTAAAAATGACTCAGGAAAGGGAAAATAATACCAATTGCACAAGCACAAGTTTATACATTTAAAATCAAGAAAATTAAGCCGACGACAGCCGAAATCAGATCCATTTCCAATCTAACCATTCTAACCATAGCTCTACTTTCCTCTGCAAAGATTTGTAGAATGAAAATGGTGTGTCAAAGCATACTTACTCAAGCAGAGATCGCCGAGATATGAAGTGCTTTCCCTTCTCAGGGGGTGCCCTTGTCAGTCTGTAACCAGATACATTTAATGAGAACTTAACAACATAGTAAGCCTTCAATTATATATAATCAATCCCAACTGAAATAATATGGCATGAATCAAGGTTAACATGATGGCAGACAGATTTTGCAGGAACTAAAAACTCATTCAGATCTCAGACTATAAATATCTAAGTATCACATGTCACACTCTTTATGCACCTTATTATATTCTTCATGCAGACATCTTTACATAGATCCTGAAGAAAACATCGATTCTGGTAACAATGAAGAGTGCAGGAAGGTGTGCCAAGAACAGGACCAGGTATACCGAAAAATGAGGTGTCAACCTGGTGAAGCTACAACACTGGACTACTTGCATGCCAAACAGCATAAGCAGCAAGTGACAGGCAGAATTAAGCAATCTCACATATCAGATCCAATCACTGCAGTTCTGCCACATCCAGTGGTGAATTATGGTGGACAGTTAAATAACTCACTGGGGGAGCCATCTCACAAATATTCCCATCCTCAATGCTGGAGGAGCCCAACACATCAGTGCAAAAGAGAAGGCTGATGTATTCATTCACAGCGTCAGGGACGCTGGTTTGATTCCTGGCTTGGCTCACTCTCTGTGCAGAGTCTGCACATTCTCCCAGTATCTGCGTGGGTTTCCTCCGGGTGCTCCCGTTTCCTCCCACAAGTCCGGAAAGATGTGCTTGTTAGGTCAATTGGACATTCTGAATTCTCCCTCAATGTACCCGAACAGGTGCCATAGTGTGATGACTATGGGATTTTCACAGTACCTTCATTGCAGCATTAAAGTAAGCCTACTTGTGACACAAATAAAGATTATAAAACACATATCAGCCAGCAGTTCCAACTGGATGATCCACCTCAGCCATCTCTATAGAGGTCCCTAGCATCACATATGCCAGTCTTGAGCCAATTCTGTTCATCCCATGTGCTTTCAAGAAATGGCTGAAAGCATTGGGTACTTCTAAAGGCTATGGGCTCTGATAATATTACGGCAATAGTACTGAAGACATGTGCTCCAGAATTTGTCACACCCCTAGTCAAGCTGCTCGAGTACAGCTACAACACTGGCATTTACCCAGCAATGTGGAAAATTGCCCAAGTAGGTTCTATCCACAAGAAAAAGGACAATTCCACCCCAGCCAATTACCACCCTATCAGTCAAATCTCAATCATGAGTATAGTGATGGAAGGGGTTATTAACAGTGTTATCAAGCGGCACTTACTCAGCAATAACCTGCTCGCTGATGGTCAGTTTGGGTTCTGCCAGGGTCACAGAGCTGACCTCATTACAGCCTTGGTTCAAACATGGACAAAAGAGCTGAACTCTAGAGGAGAGGCAAGAGTGTTCAGAATTAGGGGAAAATAAAAAAAAAAGATATTGCGAGAAAATGAAATTAAAAAGGGAGCTCATGAGGGCAATTGTCTGAAGACATTTTGAGATACGAATTAGCATATCAGTGAGAAATGCAAGTGTTTACCTATGTGACTTGGAGGAAAACAATGGGCTTGAGATTGAACAATTGAAACAATGGGGTTGAGGGCAGCACGGTAGCGCAAGTGGATAGCATTGTGGCTTCACAGTGCCAGGGTCCCAGGTTAGATTCTCCGCTGGCTCACTGTCTGTGCGGAGTCTGCACGTTCTCCGTGTGTCTGCGTCGGTTTCCTCCGGGTGCTCCGGTTTCCTCCCACCGTCCAAAGACGTGCAGATTACGTGGATTGGCCATAAATTGCCCTTATTGACCAAAAAGGTTAGCAGGGGTTATTGCGGGGATAGGGTGGAGGTGAGGGCTTGAGTGGGTCGGTGCAGACTCAATGGGCGGGGAGGCCTCCTTCTGCACTGCATATTCTATGTTATGTTGAGAAAAGGAAACTTTAAAGTGGAGAGATGAGGGGTGTAATTCCCTTTTTCCCCACTGGCAATGCACCCCTGCCTGGAGGTTTCCAGTCGGCCTGGGTTGGCTTTAATTGGAAATCCCATCGACAAGCAGCGAGAGAAACACAGCTGGGGGACTGGAGAATTCCGCCCAAGGAAACACGCATACATGATAAAAGCCAGATCCACAGGGTGGGCATCAAAGGGAAAGAATGATATATGCAGAGCACAATAACTGAAGAGACACCGTAGCAGCTACCATCACTGCTACACCAAGCTGCAGGAACAGTCTCACAAAAACAAGTCATAGAACATAGAACATTACAGCGCAGTACAGGCCCTTCGGCCCTCGATGTTGCGCCGACCTGTGAAACCAATCTAAAGCCCATCTACACTATTCCCTTATCATCCATATGTTTATCCAATGATCAGTAAAATGCCCCTAATGTTGGCGAGTCCACTACTGTTGCAGGCAGGGCATTCCACACCCTTACTACTCTCTGAGTAAAGAACCTACCTCTGACATCTGTCTTATATCTATCTCCCCTCAATTTAAAGCTATGTCCCCTCGTGCTAGACATCACCATCCGAGGAAAAAGACTCTCACTGTCCACCCTATCCAATCCTCTGATCATCTTGTATGCCTCAATTAAGTCACCTCTTAACCTTCTTCTCTCTAACGAAAACAGCCTCAAGTCCCTCAGCCTTTCCTCAGAAGATCTTCAATCCATACCAGGCAACATTCTGGTAAATCTCCTCTGCACCCTTTCCAATGCTCCCACATCCTTCCTATAATGCGGCGACCAGAATTGCATGCAATACTCCAAATGCGGCCGCACCAGAGTTTTGTACAGCTGCAACATGACCTCATGGCTCCGAAACTCAATCCCTCCACCAATAAAAGCTAACACACCGTACGCCTTCTTAACAACCCTCTCAACCTGGGTGGCAACTTTCAGGGATCTATGTACATGGACACCGAGATCTCTCTGCTCATCCACACTGCCAAGAATCTTACCATTAGCCCAGTACTCTGTCTTCCTGTTATTCCTTCCAAAATGAATCACCTCACACTTTTCTGCATTAAACTCCATTTGCCAACTCACAGCCCAGCTCTGCAGCTTATCTATGTCCCTTTGTAACTTGTAACATCCTTCTGCACTGTCCACAACTCCACCGACTTTAGTGTCATCTGCAAATTTACTCACCCATCCTTCTACGCCCTCCTCCAGGTCATTTAAAAAAATGACAAACAGCAGTGGCCCCAAAACCGATCATTGTGGTACACCACTAGTAACTGAACTCCAGGCGGAACATTTCCCATCAACCACCACCCTCTGTCTTCTTACAGCTAGCCAATTTCTGATCCAAACTGCTAAATCACCCTGAATCACATGCCTCCATATTTTCTGCAATAGCCTACCGTGGGGAACCTTATCAAATGCTTTACTGAAATCCATATACACCACATCAACTGCTTTATCCTCATCCACCTGTTTGGTCTCCTTGTCAAAGAACTCAGTAAGGTTTGTGAGGCACGACCTACCATTCACAAAACCGTGATGACGATCTCTAATCAAATTATTCCTTTCTAGATGATCATAAATCCTATCTCTTATAAACCTTTCCAAGACTTTGCCCACAACAGAAGTAAGGCTCACTGGTCTATAGTTACCAGGGTTGTCTCCACTCCCCTTCTTGAACAAGGGGACAACATTTGCTATCCTCCAGTCTTCTGGCACTATTCCTGTAGACAAAGACGACATAAAGATCAAAGCCAAAGGCTCTGCAATCTCCTCCCTCGCTTCCCAGAGAATCCAAGGATAAAACCCATCCGGCCCAGGGGACTTATTTTTTTCACACTTTCAGGAATTGCTAACACCTCCTCCTTATGAACCTCAAGCCCTTCTAGTCTAGTAGCCTGTATCTCAGTATTCTCCTCGACAACATTGTCTTTTTCTTGTGTGAAAATTTTCATTTAGCACCTCTCCTATCTCCTCGAACTCCACGCACAACTTCCCACTACTGTCCTTGACTGGCCCTACTCTTACCATAGTCATTCTTTTATTCCTGACATACCTATAGAAAGCTTTAGGGTTATCCTTGATCCTACCTGCCAAAGACTTCTCATGTCCCCTCCTGGCTCTTCTTAGCTCTCTCTTTAGGTCCTTCCTGGCTAACCTGTAACTCTCAAGCACCTAACTGAACCTTCACGTCTCATCTTTACGTAAGCCTCCTTCTTCCTCGTGACAAGTGTTTCACCTACTTCAGTAAACCACGATTCCCTCGCTCGACCACTTCCTCCCTGCCTGACAGGTACATACTTATCAAGGACACGCAGTAGCTGTTCCTTGAACCAGCTCCACATTTCAATTGTGCCCATCCCCTGCAGTTTCCTTCCCCATCCTGTGCATCCTAAGTCTTGTCTCATTGCATCATAATTGCCTTTCCCCCAGCTATAACTCTTGCCCTGCGGTATATAACTATCCCTTTCCATCGCTGAAGTAAACGTAACCGAATTGTAGTCACTATCACCAATGTGCTCACCTACCTCCAAATCTAACATCTGGCCTGGTTCTTTACCCAGTACCAAATCCAATATGGCCTCTCCTCTCGTTGGCCTATCTACATACTGCGTCAGGAAACCCTCCTGCACACATTGGACAAAAACGGATCCATCTAAAGTACTCGAACTATAGCATTTCCAGTCAATATTTGGAAAGTTAAAGTCCCCCATAACAACTACCCTGTTACTTTCGCTCCTATCCAGAATCATCTTTGCAATCCTTTCCTCTACAGCTCTGGAACTTTTCGGAGGCCTATAGAAAACTCCCAACAGGGTGACCTCTCCTTTCTTGTTTCTAACCTCAGCCCATATTAGCTCAGTAGACGAGTCCTCATCAAACGTCCTTTCTGCCACCGTAATACTGTCCTTGACTAACAATGCCACCTCTCCCCCTCTTTTACCACCTTCCCTGAGCTTACTGAACTATCTAAACCCCGGAACCTGCAACAACCATTCCTGTCCCTGCTCTATCCATGTCTCCGAAATGGTCACAACATTGAAGTCCCAGGTGCCAAACCATGCTGCAAGTTTACCCACCTTCTTCCGGATGATCCTGGCATTGAAGTAGACACACTTTAAACCACCTTCCTGCCTGCCGTTACACTCCTGCAACCTTGAAACCTTACTCATGACCACACTACTCTCAACCTTCTGTATACTGGAGCAACAATACTGGATTCAGGTTCCCAACCCCCTGCTGAATTAGTTATTGCTAGATGACCAGCTGGCTAAGATCCAAAACGCAATGATTTTGCCTTCGCTGAAACTGAAGATGGGGTTCCCAAACGTGACCAAATAACGCTTGTTTATTAATTATCTGCTGGATTTAGCTCAAATGAATTACATAATATTGGATGCTGTTTGGGAAAAAAGGGGCATCGCCGAGTTCAGGAAACATGGGTAATCGTGAATCAAGGGGCAACTTCATTTTACACTGTGCATATAGCCATCAGAGTACTTAAGTGTCCTCATGTATCATAGTCCTTCTTGTTATGTGTTTTTTTCATTGATCACAGTGACTGGACTTTTCCTCCCTGGTTTGCATATCCTCTCATTGTATACCCGATTGAAACGTTATACGACAAAGAACCAGGGTTCCAAATGACCCTTCTGGGTTTTCGGATAGCCTTGCATTTAACATCAGTGGGATTCTTAACAATCGTGACTGCCCTTGTCACCAAGACAACATTTACATAATGTGTCAGCAAGGAGCCCTAGCAAAATTGGAGTCAATGAGAATCAGAGAAAAAGATATCTCCTGGCTGGAATCATACCAAGCCAAAAAAAAAATGGTTGTGGTCGTCGGATGCTAATCTCAGTTTCAATATATCACTGCAGGAGTTCCTCAGGGTCGTGTCCTAGGCCCAGCTACCTTCAGCTGCTTAAGAATGATCTTCTTTTCATCTTAAGGTCAGAAGTGGAGATGTTTGCTGATGACTGCACAATGTTCAGCAGCATTCATCACTCCTCAGATACTGAAGCAGTCTGTGTCCAAATGCAGCAGGACCTGAATAATATACAGGCTTGGGCTGACAAGTGGCACTCCACACAAATTGTCAGGCAATGACCATCAACAACAACATCACCCCTTGATATTCAATGGCATTACCATTGTTGAATCCCCCATAATCAATATACTGGGGATTACCATTAACCAGAAACAGAACTGCACCACCCATATAAATACTGTGGCGACAAAGAGGTCAGAGGCTGGGATTTAAGTAATTCACCTCCAAACTCCCCAAAAGCCTGTCCACAATCAACATGGCACAAGTCAGAAGTGTGATGGAATGCTCTCCCTCTTGCCTGGATGAATGCAGCTCCAACTCACAAAGCTTGACACCATCCAGGACAAAGCAACCTGCTTGACTGGACCCCTTCCTCAAACTTGCACTCCCCTCACCATAGTGTACACCCTACCGGATGCACTGCAGGAACTCAGCAAGGCTCCTTTTTCAGCACCTTCCAAACCCACAACTGCTACCATCTAAAAGTACATTAGACACATGGGAGCACCACCCAAAGTTTCACTCCCAAGTCCCTCACCTCCTTGATTTGGGAAATATATCGCTGCTCCGTTACTGTTGTTGGGACAACATTTTCACAGCACTGTGGGGGTACCTGCACCACAGGGACTGCAGCGGTTCGAAAAGGCAACTCACCACTATCTTCTCAAGGACAATTAGGGATAGGCGTTAGATCTTGTAAATTTGTTATTCCTCCAAATAACGCTGGAATGTACAACACTGTCCTAACTACCAGTAGTTCCAGGGATGAGGCTTGAATTATGTGGATTAGGCAGTTTGGAGAACCTGAGATTGTCCTCCTCAAGAGTAGGAAAGATGAAAGGGGATTTGACAGAGGTGTTAAAATTATGAGGAATCTAGACAGGGTAGATAGGGGGCAACTGTTCCTATTGGCAGGTTTCAGAACCAGAAGACAGCCATTGAAGGTGATTTGCAAAAGGACCGCATACAAAAAAGAGATAAGGAAAGCGATTTCATAGTGATTATAAGGAACGCACTACCCAAAAAGGATGGTGGAGGCAGCTTCAATCGTGGTTTTCAAAGGGAACTAGATAAATACACAAAGGGAAATAATAAGGGGAACAGAACTTGCTGAATTGCACATGCAGAAAGTTGGCAAGGACTGGATGGGTCAAATGGTAGCCTTCAGTGCTATTCCCAAAATCGCATAACCTGCTTAACTTTTGACACAAACTCGACAAGCAACTGAGTATATATGTTCCTTAATTCCTTACCCATGAGCCACAGCTGTTTGTTCCTTAGTCACCGATGCACTTAAGGAAGGAGAAAAAGTGGAGTCCAGGGTGGTTGATTCATCAATCAGATTATCCACGAAATGGTTGAATTGAAAATCAAACTGCTTCAACAAGTCAGTTTTCATTTGCTATATTAAAAAATTAAAAAAGGAATAAATGTCAAGAAATACAACTTGTTTTTGTACAGTGGCTTTAATGTAATAAAATTTCCCACTGCACTTCACAAGTGTTATAAAAGGAATGTTTGACTTTGAGACATAAAACAATATTAAGGAAGATGGACATTAGGTTTGCCACAGTTAAATTTCAAGGGATGTCTTAAACGAGAGAGATCGAAATACAGTGAGAATTAGGAAGGGAATTCCAGATCTTAGGGCTGATGCAGCAGTGAAGCAATTAAAAATCGGAGATTTCTACAAGGCCAGAATTAGAGAAGTACAGTTATCCCATGATTCTGGGGCTGGCGGAGATTAGCTAGAGGGAAGGGCAAGACCACAGATAGATATGAAAACAAGGATGATAATTTTAAGTGAGGTTGTTGTTTAACCAGGGTCCAAATTAAGTCAGTGAGCATTGGGGTGAACATGACTTGGTGCAAGAATGAACAGGAAGAGAGTTTGGGGTGACTTCAAGTTTACAGAGGCTAGAACAAGGGAAATCAGGCAGAAGCACATTGGATGAGTTAAGTTGAGGTAACAAATGTCTACATGGAGTGTCCCATGCAGATCAATTGAACATAGTGTGAAAAACAAAATACACTGTCCATAAATCTCTCCCATGACTCTGCTGAAGCATACATACGCGTTACAGTTAGTCAGGATGCCACGAGCAACCAATAAATAATCACATCTCTACAGCAAATTAGCAAGTGCAGCAAACAACAAGTTTAGGTTGCATATGGTGACAACTGTTTCCAGCCCAGAATTGAAATGATTGGATAATTCCACGAACAAATCACACCTGACACTGCAGCTGCTGGAAGCAGTATGCATCGATTTCCTTCCAACTTCATTTTTCTGGTTCTTGTCGGTTCAGATATGAGTACTGCTGCAGTTCACTGGGACTTGAGGTACACTCGGGTAGACTGCTACATTGGCTGTGTTTAAATAGACTTCGCTGAGTAAATAGAATGCTTACGGAGAGTCCTGCCACAACTCGTAGGCAAGTTTGAGTGATCACTTACAGTCAACGGTCAGAATCAGTATTACCACAAGACTTTTGACCCTGATCAGTCATTGTGAGTCAGAAGGACTTTACTGCAGGGGGGTTGCAGTACAAGAATAAAGAAGTCTTGCTACGAGGCTTCCGGGTGCGGCGATGACCAGCTGAGTCGCCCGTTTCGGCAGCTCCCGGTGAAACGGACTTTTGGGCTCTTGATAGGAGCCCCAACGGCAATTTTGATGGCTAAAAACACTGTGCGGTAAACCAGAAGGGAATCCCCCCTGGATACGGATGAAAAAAGGAGGAGAAAGTGGCCGGATTGCAGTGGATCCTTTAGAACAGCGGCAAGGAAGGCAAGCAAAAACCAAGATGGCGTCGGAAGGTGGCAGTTTAACATGGGGCCCTGAACAACAAGAGTTCTTGAAATGCTGTGTGGAAGAGCTCAAAAAGGAAATGAAGAAAGAGCTGTTGGCCCCGATACTACAGGCGATCGAAGGGCTAAAGGAGGAACAAAAGACCCAGGAGCGGGACATACAGGGCCTGGTGGTGAAGACGGAGACGCATGAGGCACATCAGAAACGATGTGTGGAAAGGTTGGAGGCATAGGAGAACAATGCAAGGAGGAACAACCTGAGGATTCTTGGTCTTCCTGAAGGTGTGGAGGGAGCGGACGTCGGGGCATATGTGAGCACGATGCTGCACTCGTTAATGGGAGCGGAGGCCCCGGCGGGTCCGTTGGAGGTGGAGGGAGCATACCGAGTGATGGCGCGAGGACCGAGAGCAGGAGAAATTCCCAGAGCCATAGTGGTGAGATTCCTCCGTTTTAAGGATAGAGAAATGGTCCTTAGATGGGCGAAGAAAACTTGGTGCAGTAAATGGGAGAACGCGGTGATCCGCGTTTATCAAGACTGGAGTGCGGAGGTGGCGAGAAGGAGGGCGAGCTTTAATCGGGCCAAGGCGGTGCTTCATAAAAAGAAGATAAAATTTGGAATGCTGCAACCGGCAAGACTGTGGATCACATATCGAGGGAGGCACCACTACTTTGAGACGGCGGATGAAGCGTGGACTTTTATTGTGGAAGAAAAACTGGAATGAGCGGGTTATTAAAAAGAACGTTTGAACAAAGTGGTGGGGCGAATGTGGGGGGCGAAGAGGGAGGTTAAAAAGGGGGGGGAAGAGGAGTTTTATGTACTAATCCTGCGATGTGGTAACTTTTCTCTCTTCCACAGGTGGTGATGGGGGAGGAGGGGAGGTGGAGGAGATGGGGCGTTGGCCATTGGGGGCGGGGCCAAGGGAGAAGCGCGGGCTTGGTTCCCGCGCTATGATAATCATGGCGGGAATAGAGAAGCAGGAAGGATGGGGCGTCGCACGGTGCGAGCCGAGGTCACGGGGGGAAGCCGAGGTCGGCCAGAGTTTGCTGACTTCTGGGAGCAACAACGCTAGCGGGGGATCTAGCGGGGGGGGGGGGGGGGGGGGGAATTACTGGGTTGCTGCTGCTGGGGAGAGGGGGGAGCTGGTATGGGAGGGGATGGGCGGGGGGGCACCGCCTGGGGGAGATACAGCTGTGTGGGAACCGGGTGAGGAGCTGGAAAAAGGGGATGGCTAATCGACAAGGGGGGGGGGGGGGGGGGGAAAGCCCCCCAACCCGGCTGATCACGTGGAACGTGAGAGGGCTGAACGGGCCGATAAAGAGGGCACGGGTACTCGCACACCTTAAGAAACTTAAGGCAGATGTGGTTATGTTACAGGAAACGCACCTGAAACTGATAGACCAGGTTAGGCTACGCAAAGGATGGGTGGGGCAGGTGTTCCATTCGGGGCTAGATGCGAAAAACGGGGGGGGGGGTGGCTATATTAGTGGGGAAGCGGGTAATATTCGAGGCAAAGACTATAGTGGCGGATAACGGGGGCAGATACGTGATGGTGAGTGGCAAACTACAGGGGGAGACGGTGGTTTTGGTAAACGTATATGCCCCGAACTGGGATGATGCCAATTTTATGAGGCGGATGCTAGGACGCATTCCGGATCTAGAGATGGGAAAGCTGATAATGGGGGGAGATTTTAATACGGTGTTGGAACCAGGGCTGGATAGGTCGAAGTCCAGGACTGGAAGGAGGCCGGCAGCAGCCAAGGTACTTAAAGATTTTATGGAGCAGATGGGAGGTGTAGACCCGTGGAGACTTAGCAGACCTAGGAGTAAGGAGTTCTCGTTTTTCTCCTATGTCCATAAAGTCTACTCGCGAATAGACTTTTTTGTGCTGGGAAGGGCATTGATCCCGAAGGGAAGCAGGAGAGTAAGGAACGGGAGCGGTTGCTGCAAGAACTTTTGAGGGTGGACAGACAATATGCGGAAGCACCGGAGGAGGGACTGTACAGGGAAAGGCAAAGGCTACATGTAGAATTTGACTTGCTGACTACGGGCACTGCAGAGGCACAATGGAGGAAGGCACAGGGTGTACAGTACGAATATGGGGAGAAGGCGAGCAGGTTGCTGGCACACCAATTGAGGAAAAGGGGAGCAGCGAGGGAAATAGGGGGAGTGAGGGATGAGGAAGGAGAGATGGAGCGGGGAGCGGAGAGAGTGAATGGAGTGTTCAAGACATTTTATAAAAAATTATATGAAGCTCAACCCCCGGATGGGAGGGAGAGAATGCTGGGCTTCTTGGATCGGCTGGAATTTCCCAAGGTGGAAGAGCAGGAAAGGGTGGGACTGGGAGCACAGATCGAGGTAGAAGAAGTGGTGAAAGGAATTAGGAGCATGCAGGCGGGAAAGGCCCCGGGACCGGATGGATTCCCAGTCGAATTCTATAGAAAATATATGGACTTGCTCGCCCCGGTATTGACGAGGACCTTTAAATGAGGCAAAGGAAAGGGGACAACTTTCCTTCAGACTATGTCTGAAGCAACGATATCGCTTCTCTTAAAGAAGGAAAAGGACCCGCTACAATGCGGGTCCTATAGACCTATTTCCCTCCTAAATGTAGATGCCAAGATCCTGGCCAAGGTAATGGCAATGAGAATAGAGGAATGTGTCCCGGGGGTGGTCCACGAGGACCAAACTGGGTTTGTGAAGGGGAGACAGCTGAACACGAATATACGGAGGCTGTTAGGGGTAATGATGATGGTCCCACCAGAGGGGGAAACGGAGATAGTAGTGGCGATGGATGCCGAGAAAGCATTTGATAGAGTGGAGTGGGATTATTTGTGGGAGGTGTTGAGGAGATTTGGTTTTGGAGAGGGGTATGTTAGATGGGTGCAGCTGTTGTATAGGGCCCCGATGGCGAGCGTGGTCACGAATGGACGGGGATCTGCATATTTTCGGCTCCATAGAGGGACAAGGCAGGGATGCCCTCTGTCCCCATTATTGTTTGCACTGGCGATTGAGCCCCTGGCGATAGCGTTGAGGGGTTCCAAGAAGTGGAGGGGAGTACTTAGAGGAGGAGAAGAACACCGGGTATCTTTGTATGCGGACGATTTGCTACTATACGTGGCAGACCCGGCGGAGGGGATGCCAGAAATAATGCGGATACTTGGGGAGTTTGGGGATTTTTCAGGGTATAAATTGAACATGGGGAAAAGTGAGTTGTTTGTGGTGCATCCAGGGGAGCAGAGTAGAGAAATAGAGGACCTACCGTTGAGGAAGGTAATAAGGGACTTTCGTTACCTGGGGATCCAGATAGCCAAGAATTGGGGCACATTGCATAGGTTAAATTTAACGCGGTTGGTGGAACAAATGGAGGAGGATTTCAAGAGATGGGATATGGTATCCCTGTCACTGGCAGGGAGGGTGCAGGCGGTTAAGATGGTGGTCCTCCCGAGATTCCTCTTTGTGTTTCAGTGCCTCCCGGTGGTGATCACGAAGGCTTTTTTTTTAAAATAAGGATTGAAAAGAGCATCATGGGTTTTGTGGGGGCCGGGAAGACCCCGAGAGTGAGGAAGGGATTCTTACAGAGTAGCAGGGATAGGGGGGGGCTGGCACTACCGAGCCTAAGTGAGTATTATTGGGCCGCTAATATTTCAATGGTGAGTAAGTGGATGGGAGAGGAGGAGGGAGCGGCGTGGAAGAGATTAGAGAGGGCGTCCTGTAGGGGGACTAGCCTACAGGCTATGGTGACAGCCCCATTGCCGTTCTCACCGAGGAACTACACCACAAGCCCGGTGGTGGTGGCTACACTGAAGATTTGGGGACAGTGGAGACGACATAGGGGAAAGACTGGAGCCTTGGGGGGGTCCCCGATAAGAAACAACCATAGGTTTGCCCCGGGGGGAATGGATGGGGGATATGGAATGTGGCAAAGAGCAGGAATAACGCAACTGAAAGATCTGTTTGTGGATGGGAAGTTTGCGAGTCTGGGAGCGCTGACCGAGAAATATGGGTTGCCCCAAGGGAATGCATTCAGGTATATGCAACTGAGGGCTTTTGCGAGGCAACAGGTGAGGGAATTCCCGCAGCTCCTGACACAAGAGGTGCAGGACAGAGTGATCTCAAAGACATGGGTGGGGGATGGTAAGGTGTCAGATATATATAGGGAAATGAGGGACGAAGGGGAGACTATGGTAGATGAACTAAAAGGGAAATGGGAAAAAGAGCTGGGGGAGGAGATCGAGGAGGGGCTGTGGGCAGATGCCCTAAGCAGGGTAAACTCGTCGTCCTCGTGTGCCAGGCTAAGCCTGATTCAGTTTAAGGTATTACACAGGGCGCATATGACTGGAGCACGGCTCAGTAAATTTTCTGGGGTGGAGGATAGGTGTGCGAGGTGCTCGAGAAGCCCAGCGAATCATACCCATATGTTTTGGTCATGCCCGGCACTACAGGGGTTTTGGATGGGGGTGACAAAGGTGCTTTCAAAAGTAGTGGGGGTCCGGGTCGAACCAAGCTGGGGGGTTGGCTATATTTGGGGTTGCACAAGAGCTGGGAGTGCAGGAGGCGAGAGAGGCCGATGTTTTGGCCTTTGCGTCCCTAGTAGCCCGGCGCAGGATATTGCTCATGTGGAAAGAAGCCAAGCCCCCGGGGGTGGAGACCTGGATAAATGACATGGCGGGGTTTATAAAGCTAGAGCGGATTAAGTTCGTCCTAAGGGGGTCGGCTCAAGGGTTCACCAGGCGGTGGCAACCGTTCGTCGAATACCTCGCAGAAAGATAGATGGAATGGAAAAAAGAAGGCAGCAGCAGCAGCCCAGGATCGGGTGGGGGTGGGGGGGGGGGGGGGGGGGGAGGAGGAACCAGAAGGACTCTCAGGGTTGTTAATATATATAGGTCGTTGCGACAGATAATTATATATTGGACTGTTAAATTATATTTTTGGAGAGTGTTACTTGTGATAAGGCAGTTGCCAATTAGGGTTAGTTTTCATTTTTGTTATTTATTATTTATTCATTTTTTGTTTATAAAATAGGTCATTGTTATTTGTGTTGTTATAATATTGTGTAAAGGATGCACAATGTACTGTGTTGGTTGACCAAAAATTTTCAATAAAATATTTATTTTTTTAAAAAAAGAAGTCTTGCTACAGTTATACAGGGTTTTGGTGAGGCCACATACTGTGCACAGTTTTGGTCTTCATATTTAACAAAGGAAATACTTGCATTGGAAGCAGCATATCAGAGTTTCATTAAATTGGTCCCTGGGATGAGGGGGTTGTCCTATGATGAGATGCTGAATAAATTGGGCTTGTATTCTCTGGAGTTAAGAAGAATGAGATGCGATGCTACTGAAATCTCATTCCAAGTTTACGGATGATACAAAGCTAGGTGGGAATGCATATCATGAGCAAGATGCAAAGCATCTTCAAAGGGATTTGGTCAGACTGAATGAGTGGGCAAGAAATTGGCAGATAGAATATTATGGCATAAGACATTATTCACGTAGGAGGAACAGATGTGCAGAGGATTTCTTAAATGGTAAGAGATTAGAAAATGTAGATGTTCAAAGGGAACTGGGTGTTTTTGCCAATAAGCTACTGAAAGCTAACATGCAAGCAATTAGGACGGCTAATTGTATGTTCGCCTTTATCGCAAAAGGATGAGTGCAGAAGTAGTGAGGTCTTACTTCAATTGCATAGAACCTTGGTTAGTCCTCTTACCTTAGGAAGGATATTATTTCCATACGGGGAGTGCTGTGAGGATTCACCAGACTTGTTCCCATGATGGTATGAAAAGAGGACCTGTATTTTCTGGAGCTTGGAAAAATTGAAACCAACAGGCAAGATGTTTCAGCAGGTTGGAGAATCTAGAACCAGGGGGCACAATTTCAACAGAAGGGAGAGTCCACTTAGGACGGAGATGAGGAGAAATATTTTTACTTAAGAGGGTTGGGAATCTTTGGAATTCTCTACTCGAGGGAGCTGTGGAAGCTCAGTCATTGAATAGATTTAAAACAGAGATTGACAGATTTCTAAATGCCAAAGATATAAAGGGATATGGAGATAGTGAGAAAGGGGCATTGAAGTTGATGATGCGTCATTACATACTGAATGGCACTGCAGGTTCAATAGGCTAAATGGCTCAGATGCTCCTATGAAGCCTACAAAATCCCCCAGGGGCTTTGTAGGGTAAACAGATTGTTTCCATTGGTCAAAGAATCTAAAGCATGGGGCACAGTCTTGGTATAATGAGCCAATCACTTAGATCAGATGAGGAGACATTTTTTCCACTCAGTGGTGTGAATCTTTGGAATTAATTCCCTACTCCAAAGGGTTGTGGATGCTCCATCGTTGAATGCATTTAAGGTTGGGATAGACAGATTTTTGGTCTCACGGAATTGAGGAATATGGGAGTGGGTAGGAAAACGGAGTGAAGCCAGAGATGAGCCATGATGGCACTGAATGGCAAAGCAAGCTCAGTGAGCCATATATATTCCTGCTCCTATCTCTTATGTCCTCAATACATTACGCTCAACTCTATGAACCCTTATCTTGCATGTTACCCATAAGTATGGCATCTTACAGAATGCCTTCTGGAAATCTAGGTATACTACATTTATCGGTTCCCCTTTATCTACAGGAGTTAGAAGTCAAGCAGCTTAAAAGTTGTCATACAGGAGGAAAGGTTGAGCAGGTGGGGCTGAAATTCATTGGAGGTTAGTCAAATATTAAAAAAAAACACATTCAAATTTTAAATATTTTATCATTTTTACAAAGAGTAAACACAAACCCCACTGCCCCAGTCTACCCCCGCACGTGTCTGCAACTCCGGCAGGTCTGACACACCAAATATGGCCTCCGGGGGACCAGGCTCTAAATCTACACCTAGGACCTCTGACATGGTGCTAAAAGATGACCCCCAATATTTCTCCAATTTCGGGCAGGACCAGAACATATGGACATGATTGGCTGGGCCACTCCCACACCGCTCACATCTATCCTCTATTCCCTCAAACAGCCATCTCATCCTCGCCTTCGTTAAGTGCGCCCTGTACACCACTTTTAATTGAATCAATCCCAGACTCGTGAACGAGGCTGTGGTGTTAACCCTCCGCAGCACCTTGCACCATACTCCCATGTTCCCTCCTCGGTCATCCCCAACTCCTCCTCCCATTTGGCCTTAATCCTTTCCATGGACACCTGATCCTCCTCCATGATCCCACTGTAAATCGCTGAAATTACCCCACCCACCCTCCAGCCGCATCACCGACAGCACCTCCTCCAGCAACGAAGAGGACAATGTCACCAGAACGTTCGGGAAGGCCTTTCTCGCGTAGTGCTGCATCTGCAAGTATCTGCAGTGCTGAAGCTCAAACATCACCCCCAACTCCTCAAAGCCTGTGAACCGCCCCTCCAAAAAACAAAAAAAAAATTCTTCATCTCCTGTCATCCTGGAAACCTTGCATTCATTCTCCCTGGCTCAAGCCAGATCCCTCTTTTTCATAGAAGTTACTGTGCAGAAAAAGGCCACTCGGCCCATCGAGTCTGCACCGGCTCTTGGAAAGAGCGCCCTGCCGAAGCCCACACCTCCACCCTTTCCCCATAACCCAGTAATCCCACCAAACACTAAGGGCAATTTTGGACACTAAGGGCAATTTATCACGGCCAATCCACCTAACCTGCACATCTTTGGACTGTGGGAGGAAACCGGAGCACCCGGAGGAAACCCACGCACACACGGGGAGAACGTGCAGACTCCGCACAGACAGTGACCCAAGCTGGGAATTGAACCTGGGACCCTGGAGCTGTGAAGCAACTGTGCTAACGTCTGTGCAGAGTCTGCATGTTCTCCCAGTGTGCGCGTGGGTTTCCTCCGGGTGCTCCGGTTTCCTCCCGCATCACCCCCGGACCTGCAGTGCTGCCGGAGTTACCTCCAAATCTTCAGCGTGGCTACTGCCACAGGACTCCCCGAATACTTCCCTTGGGAAAATGGTAGCGGCACCGTTACCAGCCCCTGCAGCCCCTACCCTTACAGGAACTCGCCTCCATATCCCTACTCCAGCCCCGCACCTTCTCTGCATTCACCGTTCAATAATAGTATAGCAAGTTCAGAAGAGCGGCCCACGACTGCCACCCCCTTTTGGAGCATCGCTTTCCTTATCCTAGCCACCTTCCCTGCCCATACAAACGACGAGACCAGCCAATCCACCTGCTTAAAAATGACTTTGGTAAAATGACCAGCAGACACAAACAGAAACAAAAAACGCGGCAGAATGTTCATCTGCCGCTGCCTGCACCCAGCCTGCCAACGACGAGGGGAGACTATCTCACTGCAACAAGTCCTCCTTCACTCTCCCAACCAAGCTCTTGAAATTGAGCTTACAAAGCCATGTCCAATCCCGCGCCACCTGAATCCCCAAACACCTAAAATGAGTTAGAACATAGAACATTACAGCGCAGTACAGGCCCTTCGGCCCTCGATGTTGTAGCCACTCGGAATGGCTACAACATCGAGGGCCGAAGGGCCTGTACTGCGCTGTAATGTTCTATGTTCTAACTCATTTTAGGTGTTTGGGGATTCTCTGCATTCGGAATGGCGAACCCCCACTCCCACCCCTGCGCCTAGAGAAGACACCACAAAATACACGTTTTTCCCCCCCAAATCAAATTTGTACCTCAAAAGCTCCCCAAATCTCCTTAGTAACCCTATTATATCCCTCACCGAAGGATTCAGGTCAAAGGTGTACAACAGCAGATCGTCCACGTATAGAGACACCCTATGCTCCAACCCTCCCCCCTCACTATTCCCTTACACAAGTCCGACCCCCTCGGCGAAATGGCCAAGGGCTCAATCGCCAGCGCAAACAGAAGGGGAGACATGGGACACCGCTGCCTTGCTCCCTGAAATAGTGGAAAGTACCCCAAATTTATATCGTTCGTACACGCACACACACGTACACACACGTGTACACACACACACACACACACACACGTGTACACACACACACACACACACGTACACACACACACACACGTACACACACACACACACGTACACACACACGTACACACACACACACGTACACACACACACACGTACACACACACACGTACACACACACACGTACACACACACACGTACACACACACACGTACACACACACGTACACACACACCCATGCCACAAACTTCGGCCCAATCCCAAATTTCTCCAACACCGCAACCAGTTAGCTTCACTTCACCCTATCTGACGGCTTTTCTGCATTAACGCCACCACCACCTCCAACAATCTTCCTTCTTACGGGGAAAGCACCACATTCAACGACAGCTGCCTGCCCTTAACGAGCCCTGCCTGATCCTCCCCCACCACATTCAGGAGGCAGTCCTTCAGCTTCCAACGCCAACATCTTTGCCAATATCTTAGCATCCATGTTCACCAGAGAAATGGGCTCATATGACCCAGTCTACCAGATCCTTATCCTTTTTAAGTAATAGTGAGATGGATGACTGCCCCATTGTCTCTGGCAATACAGCCCTTACTAATGCATCCTCAAACATTTCTACCATCAGCGGTGGCAACTTATCCTTAGGTTTTTTTAAATAAAATTCTACTGAGAACCCATCTGGCCCCAGCGCCTTACCCGACTGTATCTTCCCTGTGCTGCCTGCACTTCTTCCACCCCTACCCACTCCCCCTCCTCCTCCCCCCCCACCTCCGGACACTCCAGTCGCTCCAGAAACTCCCCTCATATTCAACGTATCCTCTGGCAGCTCAGACTTATACAAGCCCTTATGAAAGTCTTCAAATTCCTTATTCACCTGCTCCAGTACCATTACCAGCCTGCCCTTCCCACCTCGAATCCGCACAATCTCCCTCACTGCCACCTGCCAACGGAGCTGGCCTCCCCTCCCCCCCCCCACCCCCACTCGCCTCGGCTGCTAAACCGCTCTCGCAGTGGACAGAAGACCAAACTTCACCTGTAACTCCTTCCTGCTCTTAGCCTTTCTCCCATCTACCGCCAAAATCTCCTCTATCATCCGCTGCCCCTCCTCCCGCTCCTCCCTATCCACCTTCTCCTTGAATGAAATGACCTCACCCCTCACTACTGCTTCCTAGACCACTCCCCATTCCGGTTAAAACCCCAAGTACTCCTCAATCACCTTCTCCATTTTAGTACAAAAATTCAGGTCTGCCATCAAGTCCACATCTAGCCTCTGGACTGGGCCTTGCTCCAAAACCACATCCACCCAATGTGGAGCATGGTCCGATATCACAATCGCCGCATACTCCGCCTTCCTCACCCCAGCTAGCAGCTCCTTCCCCACCAAAAAAGTAAATCCTTGAGTACACCTTAAGCATCGGTGAAAAGAGTACTCCCTAGCTAGTGGATGTAAAAACCTCCATAGGTCCACCCGTCACACTTCCTTCATAAACCTGGCCAGCACCTTGATGCTGAGAGGATGTTTCTCCTCATGAGAGAATCTATAACTTGGGGCAAAATTTCAAAATAAAGGTTCGTGGAATTCTCTTCCACAGCCAGCAATGGAGGCTGAGTTGTTGAATATTGTTATGGGAGAGGCGTTTTCAGAACCCCAAAATGTATCATGTAGTTCAACCAACCTCCCCCTTTAATGCTATTGTTGCTTTTCCGAGCACACTGCTTGTTCTCCAGGTGTGGGATTACAATTATGGACACGTGGGTTTTTAAACACAAAACAAGTTTATTCCATGGACTCAACTTAACCCTTTTAAATGAACATTGGATCTCTTAACACCCCCTTACTTCAAAGATAACCCCGAAAATATTACAACACTAAATAATCGGGGCAGCACGGTAGCCTTGTGGACGGGGCAGCACGGTAGCCTTGTGGACGGGGCAGCACGGTAGCCTTGTGGATAGCACAATTGCTTCACAGCTCCAGGGTCCCAGGTTCAATTCCGGCTTGGGTCACTGTCTGTGCGGAGTCTGCACATCCTCCCCGTGTCTGCGTGGGTTTCCTCCGGGTGCTCCGGTTTCCTCCCACAGTCCAAAGATGTGCAGGTTAGGTGGATTGGCCGTGATAAATTGCCCTTAGTGTCCAAAATTGCCCTTAGTGTTGGGTGGGGTTACTGGGTTATGGGGATAGGGTGGTGGTGTTGACCTTGGGTAGGGTGCTCTTTCCAAGAGCCGGTGCAGACTCGATGGGCCGAATGGCCTCCTTCTGCACTGTAAATTCTATGATCTATGATCTATGAATCCTTCAGTTATTCCTTTCAACATCCAAGAGAGACTCAACACCTTTAAACAGAAACACATCAGGTTAAAGGCATTATTTTATGAGTTTAAATCCCCCAAATAATCCAGAGATAGTCTTTCATGGCAGAGATCACAGCAGATCCAGCTCACTGCAAACACAGACACTCCCAAGCTCTTTTCAAAATGAAACTAAAAAACTGCAAAATGGCTGATCTAAAGCCCAGCTCCACCCACACTCTGCATTTCTTCAAGGTACATTGCTTAAACATCCATTTCTTAAAGGCACTCTCAAATGACACCTCCCCTGAAGAAAAATAATAAACCATCAACTTCAAGATGGTTTCATTTTTCACTTTTGTACCATCCACTAAGAAATGCACACGGTAAAAATACTTTTTTGTTTCACAAAAAAAAAAAACACGCAAAATAATATAGTCCATTTTTCCCATTCTTCTTCCTCCAACTGAAATCCTTCTCGATTGACAGTCTCTTTGAACAAAGTCTCTGCACGATCCATTCCTCTTCCTCCTTGGCATTTCTCTTTAGAATCAGATACGTTAGTCAATCTGACCAGAGTCCCTTGCAGTTCTCCAATACAGGAGCATTGGTGATCACAGCTTTCAGGCAGTCAGATGTCTGTTGAAAGTCCGCTGTCCATTGAATTGTTTTACGTTTCTTCAGCAATTCCATCAGTGGAGTAATCACACCACAAAGCGTTTGCACAACTGTTCGATCAAATCCACTAATGTTAAGAAATCGCATTATTTCCCTTTGTCTTGAAGGTATTCAAAACTCTGCAAGGAAAGTGATTCGGGCTTCTCCAAATTCACTTTCAGCTAGGTTCATCACCAAACCCGCTGCCTGAAGTTGATCGAAGAACTCCATATGATGTTTTAAATATTCTTTCCATGTCTGGAAGTTGTAAATAAAAGCAGATTATCCCAATTTCTCAATGCAATCCTCCAAACGCGGGATAGGATAAGAGTTCGTTCTTGTAACTGCATTCACCTTTCGATAGGCCACACACAACCGTTAGGTACCGTCTGGTTTAGGTACCATCACTATGGGTGAGCTCCATTGGCTGGAACCCACTTCAATTATACCATTCTTCAGCATACTCTCAATCTGTTAACCTGTGCCAATTTTAAAGGATTAAGTCTATATGGATGTTGTTTGATAGGAACAGCATTTCCCACATCTACATCATGTATAGCCATTTTAGTACTTCCCAATTTATCTCTACAAACTTGCCCATGTGATATCAATAACTCTTTCAGGTCAGTTCCTTTTTCCTCTGGAAGGTAACTTAACAATTCATCCCAATTTTTAAGAACATCCTCATTTTCCAACTTAATTTGAGGTATGTCAAATTCAGTCATTTGGATTTGGTTTGTCACTTTGAATTAGAATCATTAAAACCTCCTTTTTCTCTCCTGCCCTTTCAAAGTACCTTTTAAGCATATTCACATGACACACTCGGTGAGTCTTCCTTCTATCTGGTGTTTTTACCACATAATTCACCTCACTTAATTTCCTTTCAATCTGATACGGTCCACAAAACCTAGCTTTTAAAGGCTCACCTACCACTGGTAACAACGCTAAAACTTTATAACTTTATCCCCACTGTCAAAACTACGAACTTTGGATTTCTTGTCCGCTACCCGTTTCATCACATTTTGTGCAACTTTCAAATGTCGTCTAGCCAATTCACCTGCTCTATTTAATCGTTCCCTAAAATTTGACACGTAATCCAATAGTGTAATTTCCAATTTCTCACCATCAATTTTTCCTTAATCAATTTAAGTGGTCCTCTTACCTCATGACCAAACATTTGATTCAAAAGGACTAAATTTTGAAGACTCATTAGGTGCATCCCTAAATGCAAACAATACGAATGGGATTCCTTTATCCCAATTCTCTGGATAATCTTGACAATACTTCTTGAACAGGCTGTACAATCGTTTGCACCTCCTTCGCTTCCCTTGGGCTTTCCTTTACCACAAACAAATCCCACTGTTTTATCCTGTTTTACCACATCAGACTTCCCAGTGCTTTTCTTCAACCACCAACACTGAATTTACATGGCCTAGTTTATTACAGTGAAAACATTTGAAACTTTTCATCTCTTTTCCACCCTCCTGGATTTCTTTTTTAATCTGAGGTACACTCTATTTATTGTCTCCCATCAGATTACCTTTACCACTTGAGTATTTCTCATGTCCCCAGTTTCTATCCCACATCGGCTGAAACTGATGTCGGAAACCAATCTTTGATTTATGAACTAATTCATAACCATCTGCCATTTCTGCTGCTAATCTCGCAGTTTTAACCCTCTGTTCTTCCACATGAGTTCTCACTACATCAGGAATTGAATTATTAAACTCCTCCAAAAATATAATTTCTCTGAGAGCTTCATACGTTTGGTCTATTTTTAAAGCCTTTATCCACCTATCAAAATTACTCTGCTTGAGCCTTTCAAACTCCATTTATGTTTGACCAAATTCTTTCCTTAAAGTTCTAAACCTTTGTCTGTAAGCTTCAGGCACTAGCTCATATGCACCTAAGATGGATTTTTTTCACCTCCTCATACGTCCCAGATACCTCCTCCGGTAGTGATGCAAACACTTCACTAGCTCTACCTACCAGCTTTGTTTGAATCAGTAATACTCACATGTCCTGTGGCCATTTCATTTGTTTAGCTACCTTCTCAAATGAAATGAAAAAGGCTTCCATTTCCTTCTCGTCAAACCTTGGCAATGCTTGGACATATTTAAATAGATTCCCACCAAGCCTTCGACTATGACGCTCTTTCTCACTATCCTCATCACTATCCTCCAACTGTACGTTTCCCTTTGTGTCTGTCAATTTTAACTGACTTTCATGTTTCATGGCCATTTTCTGAAGTTCAAACTCTCTCTCTTTATCTTTTTCCCTGATCTGTATCTCCCTTTCTTTTTGTTCTGCTAGGGCTATTCTTTCTTTTCTCCTTTCTTCTCTCTCCTTTTCTTTTTCCTCTCTCTCTTTCACTTTCTTTTTCCTCTCTCTCGTATTCAAGCCGCTTTAATTCTTTCTCATGTTCCATTTGTTTAATTTGCAACTGAAGTTTTGCCATTTCCCATGAGTCAAACTCTATCTCAGGCAACTTTAAATGCTTAACCACCGCCATAATGACCTCATCTTTTCGCATTTTGTCAGGTAATGGTAACTGCAATGTTTTTGCCAGACCCAACAGTCTGTTTTTACTCTCTAAAAGTAAGATAATGTAGCCACCTAAAATGGCTGATTCCCGATTAATTTGGACAAACCCCGATGTAAAATGGCGAACTGAAAAGGCTGATGGGAAAATCAGCCAACAGGACACAAACGGACAGCTGCAGACAGAACAGTGTATTCGGCTCTGGGGAAGTCGGCCCAGACCGATTCCTGCAACCATCAGCAGCACATCAACCCAGCCATCTGCAGTTTAATCGGCGATCCCCGGGAACAATTGCTACTAATTAGCAATTGAAAGCATATCCAGACCTCTCGGCGCCAGCAGTGGCTGAGACAAAGAAAGGTGAACGACCACCCCCCGATCAAGGAATCGCCCCATTATTGGAGCATATCGAACCCAGTGATTGGGACCACGTCCAATCACTTGGGGCCAGGGTCAAGGTCCGCCCCGAGAGGCGGGAAGCCCCTGGGAACTATAAAGATAGGGGCTAAGTTCAGATCGACCCTTCTTCTCCTACTCGCAACCTTCGAGACGCTCCGACGAAAGAACAAGTAAGTCTTACTCCAGCGATCGCTACCAGATAGGTGTTCCAGACTATCGACCCGTACCAGCCTTTTTGAATCCCGCAGGCCAGACCCAATTCGATAAGCCATTCGTTTCCCTGACCTGGTGGGCCATCACCAAAGTTAAGTATTGGCCTTTCGTGGTAGGTAATAGTCTAGAAGTAGGATTATTGTATAAGTATTGATTGCTGTATATAATAAATGATCGTTGATTTAACATTTACTAAGCGGTGTGCTGTATTATTAATCATTACTTGAGCTTGAACCACGTGGATAGATACCTGGCGACTCGTGAGCAAAGGTGACAGAATTAGAGCTATAAAACTAAGGCTAATAAGAGCAACAATATCACGTGTTATCGTGTCCACCCCCAAAAACGTCTGAGCCTCTGAATGAGCCATTGTTCACACCACTCTCCCCACTTAAACTAAAATACCACACCGGAAAAGCAACAAACCTTCACTGTCTTTAAGTTCACAAAAGCCAATCCAATAGATAGACTTTTATCCCCCTCGAGCCCCCAATTGTTATGGGAGAGGTGTTTTCAGAACCCCAAAATGTATCATGGGGTTCAACCAACCTCCCCTTTAATGCTATTTGTTGCTTTTCCGAGCACACGGCTTGTTCTCCAGGGGTGGGATTACAATTATGGACATGTGGTTTTTTAACACAAAATAATGTTTATTCCATGAACTCAACTTAACCCTTTTAAATAAACATTGGATCTCTTAACGCCCCCTTGCTTCAAAGATAACCCCAAAAATATTACAACACTAAATAATCCTTCAGTTATTCCTTTCAACATCCAAGAGAGACTTAACGCCTTTAAACAGAAACACATCAGGTTAAAGGCATTACTTTTATGAGTTTAAATCACCCAAATGATCCAGAGATAATCTTTCATGGCAGAGATCACAGCAGATCCAGCTCACTGCAAACAGACACTCCCAAGCTCTTTTCAAACTGAAACTAAAAAACGGCAAAATGGCTGATCTAAAGCCCAGCTCCACCCACACTCTGCCATCACTTCATTCTTAAAGACACGCTCACATGACAATATATTAAAATCAAAACTAGTGTCTCTACCACCTCTTTCAGAATCCAAGGATGTAGGCCATCATGTTCCTGGGAATTTGTCAGCTGAGTACCTTGGGTTCGTCCAATATTTTTTTCTCTGCTGATATTAATTACCTTGTGTTCCTCACTCTTCCTCATCTCTGCTATATGATCAGTGCATTCCATCGTGATGACGACAACAAAATATTCGTTCACAGTCTACAACATTTCCACAATTCCCATGATAATTTCATTTGTTTGGAGAGAATAGCAACATACTGAAGACTGTATACCGAACTGACATTAAACAGGAATTAGAGATGCATGCAATAAAGGAACATCTAAGTATGGGTGACTTTATTCTGCATGCAGATTACGCAAACAAAATTAGTAGTGATCCGGAGGAAGAATTCCTGGAGCTTTAGTGGAATGGTTTTCTGGACCAATACACTGAGGAACCAACGAGAGAACAGGCCATCCTAGACTAGGTATTGTGTAAAGGGAAAAGAATCATTGGCAATCTAGTGGTGCGAGGCCCCTTGGGAATGAGCGACCATATTGAATTTTTCATCAAGGTGAAGAGTGGCGCAGTTGATTTCGAGACTAGGGTCCTGAATCTTGATAAAAAGGAAACTACAATGAAATGAAATGAAATGAAAATCGCTTGTCACAAGTAGGTTTCAAATGAAGTTACTGTGAAAAGCCCCTAGTCGCCACATTCCGGCGCCTGTTCAGAGAGGCTGGTACGGGAATTGAACAGTGCTGCTGGCCTGCCTTGGTCTGTTTTCAAAGCCAGCAATTTAACCCTGTGCTAAACCAGCCCCAGGCTATCACCTCAGTGGTATGAGGTGAGAGTTGGTTCTGATGGATTGGGAAATGAAAGGGATGACAGTGGAGGGGCAATGGCAAAAATCCAAAGAAAGCTAGAGTTAACTGTAACAATTGTTCATTCCTGCCTGGCGCAAAAATAAATCAGGAAAGGACTTCCGGAGACGGTGATGTGCTGAGCGGACGCACATCAGATGCCGCTCCTACAAACCAGGGACAAAATAACACACTTTTAGCTGAATTTTGCCCAAATTTCAAAGGAGAAAAATCCCTCAACAGCAAAAGGAGGGCAACCAGTAAAAGATGGGTTGGGGAAGAAAGTGGCAACTCAGGAGAGGACGGTCCTGGAAAAGGCATCGAATGACCAGAGCGACAGAATCGTCGCCCTGGAGGCAGAAATGAAAAGGCTGGTGGCGGTCCAGGGGAACTTAAGGGGGAAAGTCGAGGACCAGACGATAAAATATCTGGATCGTGGGCCTGCCGGAAGGTATCAAGGACAAAGACCCGACGGACTACATCACCCAAATGCTGGGCAGCTTAGTCAGGAAAGACAGCTTCCCCAAACCCCAGAGCTAGACAGAGCGCACAGGTCATTCAGACTGAAACCCAAGGCTGGGGAGTAGCCGAGGGCCATTATTGCAAAGCTCCACCGATATCAGGACCGTGAGAGGGTCCTGCAGTGGACAGGGCAGACAAAAGCGAGCAACTGGTAAGGACACAAAATCAGAATCTACCAGGACATTGGGGCAGATACAGCAAAATGGACATCGAGCAAGTTTGCGCAGGACTGCGCTGCCTCGTTCCGATCATAAAGGGGAGACTGGGTCTTAGAGAGAAGAACAGGAGAAGGCAGGTGAGGGTTCAAACAGGGAAAACAGGTAGTCAGCGGGCATAAGGAAGAGGGAGCCACCACACTAGCTGAAATAGCTAGCACAGAAAGACAGTAAGCAAGGGGGACTGGGCAGGGAGGGAGGGCTTATGTGCATGTGGCGGGATGGGGGGAGCACAGGGATGGGGAAAGCACAGGGGGCAACGGGGGAAGAAAGGGTGATGCAGGGAAAGGGGAGGGCAGTCGGAAGAGGAACACAAATGGAACAGAGCAGGAAAAATGAGTTGGGTTTCGTACGGGGAACAGGCTGAGGAAACAAAATGGCGTGGCAGGTTGCCACTTTGAAGGGTCCCTGGACAAAGGGAGACCCAGGAGCGCAGGGACCAGGCCTCGGTGAGAATGGTGACCACAGCCATTTTGGAAGGCCCCCTAACAATGGGAAACCCCGGAGTGCAGGGGCGCGTCCAACAGGGAAGTATGGTTGATCCCGCAGGAGTGGGGGTCAAAAATATCCCACCAGCATTATCTGGAATGTCAGGCAACTTAACGGCCCAGTGAAAACATCCAAAGTCTTTGTCCACCGAAGAAGTCTGAAAGCCAACATATTCTCCCTGCAGAAAACACACCTGAGGGAGAAGGACCGACTGTGGGTAAGAAAGGGCTGGGTGGTATAGATAGACCATTCATGCTACGGGATGAGGGCTAGGGGAGTAGGCATACTGATTAGTAAGAGGATGAGGTTCATGGCAACAAGGACAGTTATGGACCAAGGAGGACAGTATGTCATGGTCAGCGGTGTACGAGACAGGGCATGGGTAGTTCCGGTAAATGTGTACACGCCCAACTGGGACGACACAGGATTCAGAAAAAAGACAAATCCCGGACTTGACATGCGCCTACTGATCATGGGAGGGTGACTTCATCTGTGACAGACCGATTGAATCCCAGATCAGGGAAAAGGACTGGCATGGCGAAGGAACTGGGAACATTCATGGAGCAGAAGAGGGCGTGGACCCGTGGAGGGACCTACAGCCTGGTGAGGCGAAATTCTCATTCTGTTTGCCGGTCCACAAACCATACTCGAGAATAGACTTCTTTGCAGTGGGGAAAGCGGTGCTTCCGCGAATAGGAAGAACGCAATATTCCGTGATAGTTATCACCGGCCGCGCTCCACATTACGTGGATGGGAGGTTGGAGACAGGCCGTGCCCAGCGTTCCACGTGACGTTTGGACATGGACCTGCTGGCCCCTAAGGTCTTCTGCCAAAAAATATCACAAGCCATAGGCGAGTATGTTACAAATAACCGGAATGGGAAAGTCTCACCTTCCATGTCCTGGGGGGTACGGAAGGTGGTGATTGGGGGAGAGATTATAGCCTACAAGGCACATAGAGATAGGGAAGAGAGGGCGGCCAAGCAATATCTAATCAACTGCATCCTGGAGGTTGACAGAAAATACTCCAAGGCCCCGACCATAAGAGCTTCTGGCAGAGAGGAAAATGGACTTTAACCTGCTATACATCAGGATAGCAGTGCACCAACTCTGCCAGACAAAGGGGACATTCTACGAGCACGGGAAAAGGCTGGCCGCCTGAAGGGGGTCCGGAGAGGAAACCCTTTAAAACCAGGTAACTAGGATAACACTAGAATAACTCTGCACAAGTTAGTTTATTGGGGATTGGAACTAATCATAGAAAATAATCATTATTAACCATTAAACATGTATTCTTCGAACACAGCAGTAACAAGCATATAAACTCTTGCTAATAGTAGTGGCCGCAATGTATGATGGGATTTAAGCTAGCTAACTTGACCACATTCCTAAGACATCCTGAATCAGACAGCAATAATGTAGTCAGCAATAACACAGCCAGCTCAAAAAAGCAGTCCTCCAACATACTGCGCTCAGACAGACAATGGAAGGGGCAGGAACCACACTGAGTTAAGAGAAATGGGTGCAGGGAGAGCAAGGGGACAGCGGATGAGAGGGTTTTGAAAAACAGATGGGCGAAATCACAAGCTGATCACGCAGTTACCATGCTGCCTAAAGTAAAATTTGTTGGTCAAGGTCAAATCTACAGCCGCAAGGATTGGATTGAGTCCAACTGGTGCGGGCTACTGATTTTATGAAATTGTGTAACTGTTAAACCTGAAGCAATGTAAAGCAGTGTGGTTTTGGCATTTATCCAAATCACTGTCTTATACGTTGAATCAAGCTTGGAACGTAAAGCCGTCTTAACCAGAGTAGTTGTCTCCGCGAGTGGGTGATAGCTGAACTGCAATTAGGTGGGGAAAATTCCCCACGTAAAAGCCAGCTCAATACTCAGTCTCCGAAAGTGCTCCGACACCGCCTATTGGCCCACCAGCTGAGAAAGCAGGCAGCCACGAGGAAGATAGCGCAGGTGAAGGATAGCAGATTGGTAATCAAGCAAAAAGAGGTCAACCGAGCGTTTGAGACCTTCTAGCGAGGGCTGTACACCTCTGAGCCCCCCGGCAGGGAAGCAAAGATTAAACGCTTCCTCGATGGACTGGACATGCCAGTTGTGGGGGGAGCTGAAAGCACAATAGGACTGGGAGAGATCATGGAGTATCAGCTCCATGCAGGTGGGGAAGGCGCCGGGACCGGACAGGTTCCCAAGGTACTTCAAAAAGAAACTCGTACCAGCCCTGGCCCCGCATCTATGGGACATGTTCGCAGCAAGGGGCACCGTGCCTCCTACGCTAACACAGGCCACGATACCCGATGGAATGTGGATCATACAGACCCATTTTGCTGCTTAATGTAGACGGAAAGATACTCGCAAAGGTCCTGGCCAAGAGACTGGGGAACTGCTTACCAGGGGTGGTCACAGAGGACCAGACGGGCTTTGTCAAGGGTAGGCAGCTAACTGCGAACATCAGGTAGCTGTTGAATGTAATAATGACCTCATCCGGGGAGAAAACACCAGAGATGATAGTCTCCCTGGACGCAGAAACGGCCTTCAACCGAGTCAAATGGAAGTATCTCATCGAGGTACTGGAGCAGTTTGGTCTGGAGACAGGATTCACCTTGTGGGCAAAGCTCCTGGACAATGCCCCCAAGGCAAGAGTTCAGACCAACACAACTATCTCTGAATAGTTCCAGCTGCACAGAGGTTCAAGACAGGGATGCCCACTGTCTCTGCTCCCGTTTGCCCTGGCAATCGAACCACTGGCGAGCACTCTGCGTGACCTGAAAAACTGGAAGGGTATCCAAAGAGGGAGCTGAGTGCACAGAGTGTCACTATGTGGATGACCTGCTCCTCTACGTCTCAGACACAGAACGGCCTGAAAGTAATCATGCAACTTCTGAGTTTGGAGCCTTACAAACGCAACCTGGGCAAGAACGAGGCATTCCTGGTGAACCCAAATGGGAGAGGGACACAACGGGAGGGACTACCAGTCAAACTAACCGAAAACAAATTCTGCTACCTGGGGATCCAGATAGCCCATGACTGGACACAGATTTACAAGTGGACTCTGACCAGTCTGACGGAGGAAGCGCAAAGGGACCTACAGAGATGGGATGCACTCCCGCATTTTCTGGCAGGGAGTGTGTGTGTGTGTGTGTGCGCTTTTCTGTTGGGAGAAGGACCAGAGGATCCCCACGGTTCATTGTAAAGGAGAAAAAACATGGACCGTCTAGCTTTGCAAAATCTGCAGTACCATAACTGGGCGGCCACAGCCAAGAAGTTGAGGGGATGGATACGAGAACCAAACATGTAATGGGTGGCTGGAGTCCTCCTGCAAAGGAGCAACCCTCCGAGCCCTCGCCATGGCAGTGCTACCACCCCCTCATCAAAGTACACATCCAGGCCAGTGATGGTAGCCACACTGAAGACTTGGAACCAAATGAGGCAGCATTTTGGTCGAACCGGAATGTTTTCCACGGCCCCCGTCTGCAGTAACCACAAATTCCCGCCAGCCATGCTCGACGCCACCTTCAGAAAATGGAGACACGACAGGGAGACGCTAGCGGTTAGGGACCTCTACATTGGGGACAGACTCGCGACCTTGAAGGAGCTGACGGAGGGCCTGGAACTACCGACGGGACAGGGGCTCAGGCACTTCCAAATTACAACATTTTCTCTGTAAGGCGACGGCAAAGTGCCCCAGGGCCCCGAGAGAGACTCTCCTAGAGGAGGTAATCAACACGGACAGTAAGGAGGGGAGGAACTGTGGAAACACATATGGATAGTTGCTGGACTGAACAAGACTACAACTGGATGAAGCTAAATGGAAATGTGCGGATGAATTGGGATGGAAGTGGGTTGGGGACTTTGGGGCGAAGCACTGAGCAGGGCGAACTCCACCTCTTCCTGCACTAGGCTAAGCATCATGCAGTGTAAAACGGTGCAGAGTTCACCTCACTAGAACCCAAATAAGCAGGTTCTTCCCAGAGGTGCAGGATAAATGTGAACGGTGCCAGTGAGGCCCAGCCAACCACACCCACATGTTCTGGACCTGCCCAGACTTGTCACGTTCTGTGCAGCTTTCTTCGAGGCGATGTCCTAGGTTGTGGGGGTGAGGGTGGACCTGTGCCCGGGAGTGGCAGTCTTCGGGGATCTAGACCAACCAGAAGAACAAATGGGGAAGAGGGCCGATGCCCTTGGTTTTGCTTCCTTAATCGCACGCTGGAGAATCCTGCTCGGCTGGCGAACAGCAGCGCCACCCACAGCTGCAGACTGGCTGGCAGGCAGATAGGTCGGAATTTCTCCACCTGTAGAAGATGAAGTACACCATCCGAAGGTCAGACGAGAGCTTCCACAAAGCACGGTGGCCATTCATTTCCCTGTTCCAAGACATGTTTGAGGCAAACTGCGACTCGGAGGTTTGGGGGGGGGAGGGGGGGGGGTGTCAATAGAGGGAAGACGACAAGGGATCACTGGGTCACTGTCTGTGCGGAGTCTGCACGTTCTCCCCGTGACTGCGTGGGTTTCCTTCGGGTGCTCCGGTTTCCTCCCACCGTGCAAAGATGTGCAGGTTAGGTGGATTGGCCATGCTAAATTACTTAGTGCCCAAAAAGGTTAGGAGGGGTTATTGGGTTAGGGAGATAGGGTGAAAGTGAGGGCTTAAGTGGGTCGGTGCAGACTCAATGGGCCGAATGGCCTGCGTCTGCGCTATGTTCTATGAATGCACACAAGAGAAAGGACAAGGGGAGGGGACCCAAGGGAAGCACAAAACGAAGCATGGAGACAAGGGAGAGGAGGGGAATCACCCCCTCCCCCCTTCCCTACAACAAAAACTAAAAGCCCCAGCAGAAAGAAGCAGAGCACAATACGGGCGCCTAGGATAGACGGCAACACTAAGAGGCAAACTAAACTACCAACGAGGGAAGGGGAGTGCTGGGGGACCTAGTGTAAAAACCATTCTAAATAAGACACAAACTTGTTTGTAAATACCAGATACACTTGAGCTATTACTCTGTAAAAACTGAAAAACACCAATAAAAATATTTAAAAACATAAAACAGGCAACAGCACTGCTGCCTCGCGGCACCGAGGACGCGGGTTCGATTCCAGCCCAGGGTCACGGTCTGTGTGGAGTTTGCACTTTTACCCAGTCCCTGCGTGGGACTGACCCCCATAACCCTAAGATGTGCATGGTAGGTGGATTGGCCATGCTAAATTGCCCCTTAATAGGAAAAATTTAAATAAATAAAACTGGAAAGATGGTCAAACCATGGCTCACAAGATAAATTAGAGATATTATTAGATCCAAGGAAGAAGCATACAAATTGGACAGACAAAACAGCAGCTCTGAGGATTGGGAGCAGTTTAGAATTCAGCAAAGGGGTGAGGAATTGACAAGAGGAAAATGGAGCAGAGTGTAAGCTTGTGGGGAACATAAAAACTGACTGTAAAAGTTTCTATAGGTATGTGAAAACAAATGTTGATCCCTTGCAGTCAGAAACAGAGAAATTTATGGGGAACAGAAAAATTGCTCACCAACTAAATCCATACTTTGGTTTTCACAAAGGAGGGCACAAATAACTTTCCAGAAATCTTGGCAAACACAGGGTTCAAAGAGAGGGAGGAACTGAAGAAAATCAGTATAAGTCAGGAAATGATGTTGGGGAAATTAATAGGATTGAAGGCTGACAAGTCCCCAGGTCCTGATAATCTACATCCCAGAGTTCTTAAGGAAGTGGCTCTAGAAATAGTGGATGCATTGGTGGTCATCTTCCAGCATTCTACAGACTCTGGAACAGTTCTTACAGATTGGAGGGTAGCTAATCTAACCCCACTATTTAAAAAGGGAAGTAGAGAGAAAACAGGAACTTTAGACCAGTCAGCCTGACGTCAGTAGTGGAGTAGTCCACATAACATTTAATAGCAGAACATGAGGGAAACAGCGGCAGGATTGGACAGAGTCAGCAGCATGGATTTATGAAAGGGAAATCATGCTGGTCAAATCTACTGGAATTATTCGATGATGTAATTAGTAGAGTTGATGAGGGGAAGCCAGTGGATGTGCTTTATTTGAATTATCAGAAGGCTGTTGGCAGGGTCCCGCATAAGAGATTATCACATGTTATTGGGGGTAGTGTATTGAGATGGATAGAAAAGTGGTTGACAGACAGAAAACAAATGTAAAACGAGTCTTTTTCCAAATGGCAGACAGTGACAGTGGGGTACCGCAAATATCAGTGCTTGGACCCCAGCTATTCACAATGTACATTAATGATTTAGAGGAGGAAACAATGTAATTTCTCCAAATTTGCAGCTGACACAAGCTGGATGGGAGAGGGTGGTCGGTGAGGAGTATGCAGAGATGCTGCAGTGTGAATTGGACAGGTTGAGCGGGCGAATGCATGGCAGATGTGGTATAATGTGAATAAATGTGAGGTTTTGGTAGCAAAAACAGAAAGGTAGATTATCTGAATGGCAATAGATTGAGAGAGGGGAATGTGCAACGAGACCTGGATTTCCTGGTATGCCAATTGCAGAAAGCAAGCATTCATGATGCAGCAGACAGTAAAGACGGCAAATGGTATGCTGGCCTTCATAACGAGAGGATTCGAGCACAGGAGCAGAGATCTCAGAAACCTACAAAATTCTAGCAGGGCTACACAGGATAGGTGCAGGAAGGATGCTCCCAATGGTGGGGGAGTCCAGAACCACGGGTCACAGTGCATACAAGGCAAACCAGTTTGGATGGAGATTAGGAGAAATTTCTCAACCCAGAGAGTGGTGAGCCTGTGGAATTCTCCACCACAGAAAGCGGTGGAGGCCAAAACATTGCATGTTTTCAGGAAGGAGTTAGATAGAGCTCTTGGGGCTAAAGAGATCAAAGGAGATGGGGGGAAAGCAGGAACAGTTTACTGATTTGTCATAATCATCATGAAGGGCAGTGCAGGCTTGAATGGCTTACTCCTTCGAACAAGTTAGTTGTAGGAGAGGCAGAACTGTAGTATAGTGGTTAGCACAGTTGCTTCTCAGCTCCAGGGTCCCAGTTGATTCCCGGCTTGGGTCACTGTCTGTGTGGAGTCTGCACGTTCTCCCAGTGTGTGCGTGGGTTTCCTCCCACAGTACAAAGATATGCAGGTTAGGTGAATTGGCTATTCTAAATTGTCCTTACTGTCCAAAAAGATTAGGTTGGGTTACGGGGATAAAGGGGATAGGGTGGAGGTGTGGGGCTTAAGTAGGGTGCTCTTTCCAAGGGCCGATGCAGACTCGATGGGCCGAATGGCCTCCTTCTGCACTGTAAATTCTATGATCTATGAACTGTGTCTTTAGGATACATTCGCTAAGTGCCCCACATATTGACATGGTATTGCTAAGGGACAACATACATGAGGAAAAGGGGGCTAAATTTTTGATGGACAAAACAGAACAGGGATACCAATTCCAGTCATCTATTACAGTATGGGCGGCACGGTAGCAGTGGTTCGCACTGTTGCTTCACAGCGCCAGGGCCCCAGGTTCGATTCCCGGCTTGGGTCACTGTCTATGCAGAATCTGCACGTTCTCCCAGTGTCTGTGTGGGTTTCCTCCAAGCGCTCCGTTTTCCTCCCACAAGTCCCGAAAGACGTGCTGGTTAGGGGAATTGGGACATTCTGAATTCTCCCTCAGTGAACCCGAACAGGTACCAGTGTAGCGACTAGGGGAATTTCACAGTAACATCATTGCAGTGTTAATCTGAGCCTACTTGTGACACCACTAAATATTTTTATTAAAGGTTCTAAATGACTGCAAATCATATTTGCACAATTTCACAACTCCATAATTTGTGGGGCGCAGAACCACGTATTGTGGGACACACACCTCAGGAAAACTTGCAACAAAAACAGATTTATTTCACAAGCCAAAAGAAAATTCACCCCACTGTTAGGGAAAAAAAGATTTATTCAGAATTAAATATATTCCATTAAACATGATAACATTATGATGCATATTGAAGTATTGTTACAAACCTATCACATACTACACGTGCTGAACTGTTTTCACTGTAACACTGTCTGCAAAATTAGCTATTACAAATCTAATACTGTAGAGTTAACCTCTAACCAGAAAAGCTGGAACTGCGCCCTCTTTCAGCTGGGTAATTGGCAAGGAACAAGCGGAGAGACATACAATACAAAGGGAATCATTTCAACACAGCCATGTGACCAGGTTTGAGCCCTCAAATTTGTCACAAGCCACACACATACACAGAATCACGAGTCGGAGTCAAGAATTATTTTTCTTGTTGAAAGGTACAGAAATCTTAAATCAAAAGGATCGCCTGGATATCGTTTAGGTGCCGACCTGAGGGAAATGAAAAATCTAACAACTGTAGTAGCAAAGATGATATCCATCTCCTGTGCCACACAACTTTGTAATAATTAGAGTTAAAGTGAGATGCCAGATGAAGTTGTGAAAGCGAAAATGTTTGCTCAATATAGGATAAGGTCTCTTGTCTGAATGCACAAATTACAGATAGACTTTTCAATCCACAATTATCCTGATTTTGTTCTAACTGGAGCCTTTGTCCCTCTCTGCTCCCTTCATTTAATGCATTTTACTTTCAGATTGGGATCCCCACCCATAAGTTAATGTGCAAGAGAAAACAAAGACAGCAATTGGAAATAAGAACAATGTAAAGTTCAATGATATCATAGAATTTACAGTGCAGGAGGCCGCCATTCAGCCCATCAAGTCTGCACCAGCCCTTGGAAAGAGCACCCTACTTATAAAGAGCAATGACCAGGAATGCGTGCATCAGGCTTCTTAGAATTATCAACAAGTCTTCTGCAATCCAAATCTGATGCTTTTTGTTTGGACCATATGAAATGTTTGTTTGGAAATTATGAAACATTTACAACAAGCATGACAAAAAGATAGGAAACATTCAATGGGTCAAATTACTCTTGAAGGCATGAGATGCCAGAAATCCCCATGACCGAATGATGAGCATGTTTAAGATACATGAAAACAACAAGATGCAGAAGAGATCCTCTCGCACAAGTTTAACTGTATAGCACAAATGTAAACTGTTTGGCCATCATGTCTGTGCCAGCTCTTTCAAAGAGCTGCCCAATTTAGACTGCCCCCACTGTATTCCCCATGAATGTGCAAAGTAGTTTTCTGCGAGGGAATTGTAAAGGTGATGACCTTGCTTTTGTATTGAATGTCCCCAGTTACAAATTCAAGTATTACTCAACTTACCAACATTGCCTGCCAATGTTGAAAGATTTGTGAATACAAGTTCACTATTTTTGCACCCCTCACCTCAAAATAGTCTCATTTAGATTGCAGTGCCTCTCCACGGCATTTCTCCCAAGTGCATCACATACACTTATCCACATTAATCTGCCACACGTCTACCGACTTCACCAGTCTATGTTCTTCTCAAGTATTTAACTGCTAAGCATACTATTTACTGCATTGCCAAGTTGTATATCGCCTACAAACTTCAATATTGTACATCCTGCACCAAAGTCCTGATCATTTACATACACAACAGGAAAGTAATAGTCCCAATACACAGATCCCTGGTGGGCCCAAATGCATACTTGTCTCCAATTATATAAATATCCCTTCACCACTTCAGTCTGCCTGCTATCTCTTAGCCAATAGCGTACTCACGTTACCACTATCCTTTTAATACTATGTGCTTCTATTTTCAAAATTACTGTTACAATGTAACTCAGCCAATACATTTTTGAAGTGCATACACATCTATTACACCACCTTGATTAACACTATTACTTCAAAGCACAGAATCAGGTTAGTCAAACTAAATTTAACAAATCTATCCTTCCGACAGTGGTTACCAGTGTTGCTTCACAACGCCAGGGTCCTGGGTTCGACTCCCACTTGGGTCACCGTTTGTGGGAAGTCTGCATGTTCTTCTCCGGGTGAGTTTCCTCTGGGTGCTCCGGCTTCCTCCCAGAAGTCCCGAAATACATGTTTGTTAGGTGAATTGGACATTCTGAATTCTCCTGGTGTACCCGAACAGGCACCAGAATGTGGCGACTAGGGGATTTTCACACTAACTTAATTGCAGTGTTAATGCAAACCTTCTTGTGACAACAATGAAGATTATTATTAACCCATGGTTCAAGTAAGAATCACTTTTGCCCTTGACACCAACTCTGGTAGTTTTCCCAACATTGATGTTAGACTGATCGGCTGCAGTTACCAGATTTATCCCTCTTCCTTTTTTGAACAGGGCTGCAACATTTGCAATCCTCTAGTTCTCTGAAATCATGGCCACATCCAAGGAAATTTGAATGACTACAGTCGGAACTTCTACCTCCACCCAGCTTTTTCTTGGCAACCCAGGATGCATTCCAACTGAAACAGGTGGCTTGTTGCTTTTGAGTAAAACAAACATATTTAGCACCTCCTTTCCATCTATTTTCAACCTATCCAGTACCTGCACCACAGTTCCATCAACATGTAGATTAATCCTCTCATTTTGCAAATGGCAAATTTAACATTGAAGTTAAGCCACAGTTTGAAGGCATTTCAGGAAAGCTTCATTCACCCAGTTAAGCTACCTCTTCAAAAGTGGTATTAATTTACAAGCCAGGTAATGCACATCAATGGAAGAATGGATAGTTCCAAAAAGTTAATGTCCATCTTGCACGAAGTTGAACACATTTTGGAGTTCATGGCAACAAAGTTAATTTTGAATATAGTACTTGGTATGATTTTCTTGTCTCTTACTTGGCAATGTGCATTTACATCTACTCATCATATCTGAAGAAAATGGCCATGAGTCAGCACTTTTGCAGAGAAACTGAGTATCAGGAAGTTGGGGGTGAAAGAGATAGGAATCAAATCCCAAGGTCAACATAAATGGCATCAGTCAGCATAAATGGATACATGACGACACTGATCAGTGACATCATAGAAATCCACATCTTGCTCTACATTTGTTTGGGAGTTAAGAGTGCAATTATACTGTGGAGACGTTTTGTCAGCACTCCTACTTATGCAGTCCTTGAGTAGTCAGGGAATACAGTGTACACCCTTCAGCACTAAATTTTCTCACAGAATCTCTTTCTTCAGCTTCAAATTGTTTCAAGGTGAATCTCCAGCAGAATAGACCTTATTCTGAAAAAGGTACAAGTGTCCCTTTTGTCCTCTTTCCACCACACCACCCTCCTGTCCCACCGCCCCCCCAATTGAAAAAGTGCTCCTTTTTTCCCCTCTGTGGAACTATCATATATTGTCTCAGATTTCAATCAGCCTCACATTCATACTGTCAAGTCAACAAGGCAGAGAAAGTCTGGCTGTGTTAACGGTCCAGCTACAGCTAACCAATATTTTTGCAATGCAAATATCTCAGCTGAAGTCTTAATAGAACAGAAATATTGAGACTCAACGGTGAAAACGTAAAATAACTACCACATGAATGGTTGACGTGAATAGCACATATATATTTTTTAAAACTACATGGTTGGGAGATTGCGAATTCACACACTTACTGACTTTTGAAAGCTATCCATCATCTACAAGCACAGGTCAATACTTCCACTTGGCTGGAGAAGTGATGCTCCTACAAGCTCAACACTGTCCAGGAGAGAGCAGCCCAATGAATTGAGAATGGATGAGATGCCATTCACTCCCTCCACCACTAAAGCACAATAGCAGCAATGTGTACCGCCTACAAGATGCACTGCTATAACTGCAAGGCCCTTTCGACAGCACTTTCCAAACCCGTGAAGCCCACCACCTAGAAGAAAAAGGGCAGGAAACGTATGGGTACACCGTCACCTGGAAGTTGCTCTATAAGCCACACACCATCCTCATTTGGAACTACATGACTGTTCCTTCATTGCTGCTGGGTCACCGCAGGCATTCCAGCACTCTGACGGATACACAAAACGAATGACAGCAGTTCAAAGCAGAAGCTCACTATCACCTTCTCAAGAGTAATTAGGATGGGCAACAAGTGTCAGCCTTGCCAGCAATACTCTCATCCCATAACAGAATTTTTAAATAATCAACTCACATAATGGAAAAAAATCATAACCGTTAGCGGACACTGCCACTCGCCATCACAAATAATAGATGAACTTGAGCTAAGGCAGAAATCAGTGAAGCAAACGCTGGGCTCAGCACTTGTATTTGTACAATATTATACCAAGACTGTGCATCACCGTAATTTGTCCTGTACTTTAAAATTCAATGGGTGCATTTACATTTTAGCACACGAGTACAATAAATAGAGCACTAGGGTCCAACCAGACTCCACAGCAGTGCAAAAATCCCTGACTGTATTCTCGTACCACGTTTTAATGCCACCGAGATTAAATGCCCAGTTTGTGTCACACTGGGTTAAAGTACTCAGGGGAACCCCAGAAACTTACACTACCTGAAGATAATTTGAATGCAGAAATAATGCAGATACTGCCACCCACAGCTTCCAATATCATCACTGGTGGTAGAGCTTTATTGTCTGCCAGGCTGCAAGTCATACAAAACCACTGCACAATCACAGCACTGTGGTCACTTCTGGATTTTATTTTGCATCAAATTGTTTTTACAGCTTCTCAATCATTGAATACTTGTGTGTACGTGATCACATTTGTCCAAAAGGTGTCTGCTTACAGAACTGAAACCACTCTCAACGCTTAATACTCTGATCAGGAAATGAACACATTGTTTTAACAATATTGAATTACCTAAACCTAGAAACAGCGAATCTGAGCACAATTGGTTCAGCAAAGATGGTATTTATTTTTAAAAAACTATTTTTATTCAAATGTTAACATTTTAACAATCACACAACGCAACATTTACAACTTAAGTAACCTGAAAGCAACCCCGCAAATTGACCCAACCCCCTCCCGTCAATCATTAGCAACTAGTTCTTCAAAAATATAATATAAACAGACTCCATCTCTTGTGGAAACTCCCACTCGTCCCTCTCCAAGCAAATTTCACCTTTTTCAAACACAGGAACTCCATTAAATTCCACCAGAGGCAGTGGATGGAGAAGCTGACCTACACCCAAATAGGACCAACTGCAAGTGATCAGCAAGGCAAAGGCTAACACATCTGTCCCCAAACCCGTCTGCAACTCCAGCAAGTCCAAATATGGGGCCATGGGGATTGGGCTCCAAGTCCACAGACCTTTTTTACAAAACCCGGCACTGACATATACCTGAACCCCTCCCCCTGGTGGACCCCATAATTCGTCTACAGCTCCTCCAAGATCGCAAACCGACCTTCAAAACACAAATCCTTCACTTCCACCATGCCCTGTTCCTCCCAACGCAAAAATCTCACGTCCATCCTCCCAGGCTCAAACCCATGGTTCGTTACGTTCGGCATCATCTTCGGCCCGCCCCCAATTTAAAGTGCTGCCGAAACTGCCTCCATATTCTCAACGGGGCTCCCACCATTGGGCTTCCTGCATACCTCCCTGGGGTTGCCAGCACCCACAACCCCGACCCAATGCAGAAAGCAGCCTCCGACTTAACCCACAACATCTCCAACTTCCTACCCCAATCCAACACCTTCTCGATGTTCGCCGCCCAATAATAATGTAGCAAATTTGTAAGGGCCAAACCTCCCGACTGTCGCCCTCTTTGGAGCACCGTCTTCCTGATCCTTGCCACTTTACCCGCCCATGTAAGTGACAAAATCAACCTCTCCACCCCCATAAAAATTGATTTTGATGCAAAGACCGGCAAGCACTGGAACAATAACAAGAACGGTGGCAAAATGCTCACCTTGACCATATGTACCCAGCCAGCCAACGATAGGGGAGACTATCCCACCTCAGTAAATCCTCCTTATCCCTGCTCACTACACTTGTAAAGTTCAGCTAGCAGAGTAGAGCCCAGTCCTGTGCCACTGCACTCCAAAATGTGGGTTGGCACCACCCAAGAAGGGAATCCCCCCCGAAGCGACACTAAAGATTCACTTTGCCCCAAATTTAGCTTGGACCCTGAAAAGGCCCAAAATCTCTTAAGCCAACTTGCGTTTTGCGAGTGTGGCAGCCCCTGCCAGAGCCCCCTGCTCCACATCAAAGAAACAAACCAACAGCAAAGACAGGATAATTGTATTAAATTTTCCTGGTGAAAACAGTTCAATCATTTTAATCAAGGTTTAGAAAGCTTACCTCAGCCTTTTGCTTGAGCTGCATCTTTTTACTGATCACGTGCTCAGCATCTATTCTTCCTTAAAGAAACAGAAGACTTTTTAAAAATCAAGCAGAATGAGTTCCACCAGAAAAGATTCAGTGTGAAGTGGTGGTGAGAGGTTGAAGAGGAGGGCTATGCTGTTCAAAGTAGCTAAAAACAATTCAAGTTCAAAACAAATAGTCATTCCAATCAAATTTCTGAAAATATTCTCTGCAATTGTGTCCTTCCTTACCTTGTCCAAATCTAGTGCCGCCTGCTCCATTGCCTGTGTTTTTGCATGTCCATTTCTAAATAATGGCCTTCAATTTAAAGTGTCATCATTTCTCCCATCGGAACGTAATAAATAGAAGACGACCATACAGCCCGTTGATCATGCTTCACCGTTCACCATGATCACAATCCCTAGTCTCATGCAGACATCACTTCTGTCATTCAGCCAGCTGTGGTCAGGTAAGCACTAATGCCCATCCACGTTCCAATCGAGACTCATAATATTATCTCCCACCCAAATTTGATTTTCCCCCAAGATGTTAAAAAATATAACAGAAAGCTTTCACTTTCTCTCACCTCTCGTTTTGTGCATCTTTGGGCTTTTCATTTTTGCATCCAAATACACAAATTATCTTGTAAAATGTTTGTTTTCACCTTACAGTAATTCGGCAATATTCAATATTTTACCCTTCCCGCATTCTGACTGAAACTATGAGTAATAAATCTCCAAACGTTACCCGTTACCAAGGTAATCTGGTTGAGATTAATAGCGTCTCTACAGCAAAACAAAACGCGAGTCAAGCAGAAATTGAAAATCTGTGTACTGAATTTAGTGAATATTACAAATAGGGAAAAAAGAAAACAGATATGCCATGCAGCTTCCATTGAGCAAAGGTAAGTTGATCTGTTCAGACAAATCCATCTCACATTTCTTGTGCACAACTGGAAATGAGAAACAGAAAAACGCATCTATAACTACCACCAGTTTCTTGCTCGTATTTATTATCTACTCTGACATTTGTTGCCGTGCATCCATCCTTTCAGTCTATTTCCTTCTTAAAAGGCTAAACAGCTGAAAAGGCAGATATCGTAACTTCAAGAAGATCATGGCCAAAGTGGTTTCCCATGAATGTCGCAACATAACATGATTGCAGACTACTGACGCAGCACAAATATTTAGCACCGTTCAGATCCTCCACCTTGGGATATCAATAAGGCCTCTTTAGAACAGAACACCACTGGGCTCCATTAAGAAACAATCAGATTCCATATTGTAAAATAATAAGCTTTGAGTAGTCTTTTTTGAAACCCAACTGGTGATCGTTACTTCCACAGCCACTTTAATCAGCTGTCAGCTTTGTTTCAAACGGTAGCATTCTTGCCTTAAAGTCAGAAGGTTGCGAGTTCAGCTATTTATAATCTATATTACTCCGGTGATGAGACAGAGATAATGTATCCACATTTGCTGATGGTGCAAAGCTAGTTGGAAAGGTAAGCTGTGAGGAGGACACACATTGCAAAAAGTTGTAGACAGGTTAAGTGAGTAGGCAACAAGATGGCAGAAGAAGTATGTGAGGGAACTGAGGTCATTCACTTTGGTAATAAAAACAAAGATGTAGAAAATGTTTTAAAAAGGTGCCAAAAACGTTGATGCCCAGAGAGACTTGGGTTTGCTTGTACAAGGAATGTAGAAAGCTAACATACAAGTGCAGCAAGCAATTACAAAGATAAATTACACACTGCTCCTTATTGCAAGGGAACTGGAGTACAAAAATAAAGTAGAACCATATAATTCCTACAGTGCACAAGGCCATTTGGCCCATCGAGTCTGCACTAACCCTCTGAAAGAGCACCCCTACCTAGGCCCATTCCCCCATCTGACCCACGTAAGCTAACCTATACATCCCTGGAAACTTAAGGGGCAATTTAGCATGCCAATCAACCCAACCTGCACATCATTGGGAGGAAACCCGAGCACCCGGAGGAAGCCCATACAGACACATGGATAAAGTGCAAACGCCACACAGACATCACCCAAGGCTGGATTTGAACCCAGTTCCCTGGTGCTGTGAGGCAGCAGTGCTAGGTGCTGTGAAGCAGCAGTGCTAACCACTGTGCCACCATGCTGCTCCAAAGTACTCTTGCTGCAATTTTAAGGGCTTTGGTGAGACCAAAGCTAACATATTTTGTGCAGTTTTCATCTCCTTATTTACTGAAGGATACACTTGCATTGGAGACAGGACAGCAAAGTTTGATGAGATTGGTGTCTGTATTGCGAGGGTTGACCTATGATGAATGAATCAGACCTATGTTCTCTCGAGTTTAGAAGTATGACGGGTGATCTAATTGAAACATACAAGTTTCTGAGCAGGGTTGATAGGGTTAATGCGGAGGTAGTTTCTGCTGGTCGGGGAATCAAAAACACGGGGCACAGTCCGAGGATAAGGGGCCGATCATTGTAGGCGGAGGTGAGAAGAATTACTTTACCCAGAGGGTTGTAAATCTTCGGAGTTCTCTATCCCAGAAGGTTGTGGATTCTCCACCATCGAATAGAATTAAAGCTGGACTCGGCAGATTTCCCTCGTGAGGAATCAAGGGATACGGGGAGCCAGCAGAAAGTGGTGCCAAAGCCAAGATCAGACTTGATTGTATTTAATGGTAGAAAAGACTCAAACTACCAAATACTCTACTCCTGCTCCCACTTCTTCAGTTCTTGTCCCACTCCACAGACTTAAACACAAGATCTAGACTGGGGGGGGGGGGGGGTGACTTACCAGGGGTAAGCCATGGGGTACAGGTCTCTGGCAGAGTCTGTCCCTGTTGCTCAGAAGGGAAGGGAGGAGAGGAATAGAGCATCATATCATTAGGGACTCCATTGTTAGGGGGATAGATAGGAGATTCTGTGGGAACGAGAGAGACTCGCGGTTGGCGTGTTGCCTCCCAGGTGCCAGGGTCCATGATGACTCGGATCGTGTTTTCGGGATCCTTAAGGGAGAGGGGGAGCAGCCCCAAGTCTTGGTCCACATAGGCACCAACGACATAGGTAGGAAAAGAGATGGGGATGTAAGGTAGGTATTCAGGGAGCTAGGGTGGAATCTTAGAGCTAGAACAAACAGTTAATATCTCTGGGTTGTTACCCGTGCCACGTGCTAGCGAGACGAGGTATAGGAAGAGAGAACAGTTGAACACGTGGCTACAGGGATGGTGCAGGAGGGAGGGATTCAGGTACCTGGATAATTGGGGCTCATTCTGGGGTAGGTGGGACCTCGACAAACGGGATGGTCTACACCTGAACCAGAGGGGGTGGTTTAAAGTGTGTCTACTTCAATGCCAGGAGCATCCGGAATAAGGTGGGTGAACTTGCGGCATGGGTTGGTACCTGGGACTTCGATGTTGTGGCCATCTCGGAGACATGGATAGAGCAGGGACAGAAATGGTTGTTGCAGGTGCCGGGGTTTAGATATTTCAGTAAGCTCAGGGAATGTGGTAAAAGAGGGGGAGGGGTGGCATTGCTAGTCAAGGACAGTATTACGGTGGCAGAAAGGATGTTTGATGAGGACTCGTCTACTGAGGTAGTATGGGCCGAGGTGAGAAACAGGAAAGGAGAGGTCACCCTGTTGGGAGTTTTCTACAGGACTCCAAAAAGTTCCAGAGATGGCGAGGAAAGGATTGCAAAGATGATTCTGGATAGGAGCAAAAGTCACAGGTAGTTGTTATGGGGGACTTTAACTTTCCAAATATTGACTGGAAACCCTATAGTTCGAGTACTTTAGATGGGTCAGTTTTTGTCCAATGTGTGCAGGAGGGTTTCCTGACGCAGTATGTAGATAGGCCAACGAGAGGCAAGGCCACATTGGATTTGGTACTGGGTAATGAACCAGGCCAGATGTTAGATTTGGAGGTAGGTGAGCACTTTGGTGATGGTGACCACAATTTGGTTACGTTTACTTTAGCGACGGTAAGGGATAGGTATATACCGCAGGGCCAGAGTTATAGCTGGGGGAAAGGCAATTATGATGCGATGAGACAAGACTTAGGATGCATAGGACGGGGAAGGAAACTGCAGTGGATGGGCACAATTGAAATGTGGAGCTTGTTCAAGGAACAGCTACTGCGTGTCCTTGATAAGTATGTACCTGTCCGGCAGGGAGGAAGTGGTCGAGCGAGGGAACTGTGGTTTACTAAAGTAGTTGAATCACTTGTCACGAGGAAGAAGGAGGCTTATGTAAAGATGAGACGTGAAGGTTCAGTTAGATGCTTGAGAGTTATAGGTTAGCCAGGAAGGACCTAAAGAGAGAGCTAAGAAGAGCCAGGAGGGAACATGAGAAGTCCATGGCAGGCAGGATCAAGGAAAACCCTAAAGCTTTCTATCGGTATGTCAGGAATAAAAGAATGACTAGGGCAAGAATAGGGCCAGTCAAGGATAGTAGTGGGAAGTTGTGCATGGAGTCCGAGGTGATAGGAGAGGCGCTAAATGAATGTTTTCGTCAGCATTCACACAGGAAAAAGACAATGTTGTCGAGGAGAATACCGAGATACAGGCTACTAGACTAGACGGGCTTGAGGTTCATAACGAGGAGGTATTAGCAATTATGGAAAGTGTGAAAATAGATAAGTCCCCTGGGCTGGATGGGATTTATCCTAGGATTCTCTGGGAAGCTAGGGAGGAAATTGCTGAGCCTTTGGCTTTGATCTTTAAGTCATCTTTGTCTACAGGAATAGTGCCAGAAGACTGGAGGATAGCAAATGTTGTCCCCTTGTTCAAGAAGGGGAGTAGAGACAACCCCGGTAACTATAGACCAGTGAGCCTTACTTCTGTTGTGGGCAAAGTCTTGGAAAGGTTTATAAGAGATAGGATGTATAATCATCTGAAAAGGAATAATTTGATTCGGGATAGTCAACACAGTTTTGTGAAGGGTAGGTCGTGCCTTACAAACCTTATTGAGTTCTTTGAGAAGGTGACAAAACAGGTGGATGAGGATAAAGCAGTTGATGTGGTGTATATGGATTTCAGTAAAGCATTTGATAAGGTTCCCCATGGTAGGCTATTGCAGAAAATACATAGGCATGGGATTGAGGATGATTTAGCGGTTTGGATCAGAAATTGGCTAGCTGTAAGGAGACAGAGGGTGGTGGTTGATGGGAAATGTCCAGCCTGGAGTTCAGTTACTAGTGGTGTACCACAAGGATCTGTTTTGGGTGACTGCTGTTTGTTATTTTTATAAATGATCTGTAGGAGGGCGTAGAAGGATGGGTGAGTAAATTTGCAGATGACACTAAAGTCAGTGGAGTTGTGGACAGTGCAGAAGGATGTTACAAGTTACAGAGGGACATAGCTAAGCTGCAGAGCTGGGCTGAGAAGTAGCAAATGGAGTTTGATGCAGAAAAGTGTGAGGTGATTCATTTTGGAAGGAACAGGAAGACAGAGTACTGGACTAATGGTAAGATTCTTGGTAGTGTGGATGAGCAGAGAGATCTCGGTGTCCATGTACATAGATCCCAGAAAGTTGCCACCCAGGTTGATAGGGTTGTTAAGAAGGCGTACGGTGGGTTAGCTTTATTGGTAGAGGGATTGAGTTTCAGAGCCACGAGGTCATGTTGGCAGCTGTACAAAACTCTGATGCGGCCGCATTTGGACTATTGCGTGCAGTTCTGGTCGCCGCATTATAGGAAGGATGTGGAAGCACTGGAAAGGGTGCAGAGGAGATTTACCAGGATGTTGCCTGGTACGGAGGGAAGATCTTCTGAGGAAAGGCTGAGGGACTTGAGGCTGTTTTCGTTAGAGAGAAGAAGGTTAAGAGGTGACTTAATTGAGGCATACAAGGTGATCAGAGGATTAGATAGGGTGGACAGTGGGAGCCTTTTTCCTCGCATGGTGATGGCTAGTACGAGGGGACATAGCTTTAAATTGAGGGGAGATAGATATAGGACAGATGTCCGAGGTAGGTTCTTTACCGAGTGGTAGGGGCGTGGAATGCCCTGCCTGCAACAGTAGTGGACTCGCCAACATTAAGGGCATTTAAATGGTCATTCGATCAACATATGGATGATAATGGAATTGTGTAGATGGGCTTTAGATTGGTTTCACAGGTCGACGCAACATAGAGGGCCGAAAGGCCTGTACTGCGCTGTAATGTTCTACTGTTCTATTGACACTCCAGTGCATTAAGGGTGTACTGTACAGTCAAAGATGTCATCTTTTGGGTGAGACATTAAATCTCGGCTTTCTTCTCCCTCAAGCAGAAGCCAAAGATCGCATGGCACTATTTGAAGAATGGGTCAGTTCCTCTCCCATGTCTTGAGCAACCAACATCATTAGAATACAGTCTATTTGTTCATTATCTCATGGCTATTTGTCAGATCTTGTCACACAAAATATTTGAGTGCTCAGTTTCCTACAATACAATAACAATAATGCGTCAAATGTACTTCAGTAGCGGTCAACTTTGGATCATCCTCAAGTTATCAAAAATGTGATATAAATTCAAGTACTTTTTATTCCAGGCTGATGTAAATGCTGATCAAACAAGCATGCACATTTGTCATCAAGCTTATGAGCTGATGGTGTGACATCTAAAAATCTACTTCAAATTCTTTTCTGCCTTCACTGCTCCTCACTTGACCCTCCTGCCCAAAAAAAGCCCTCAGCTAGTGGCTTAGATTTCAGGTTCATTGGTGAAGTGCCAACACTCAACTACTGACCTCAATAAGGTTGTTACCCACAAAGGTCTAGAAATCAAGGCTTCAACTCCATTTGGGATATAATCTTTCCCAACATCAGTTTGAATCTGGCACCTGGTGATCTCCAGGCATCCAGCATTGGTGATGACATCAAGCCTTATTAGTCACCTGATCACACGGAAGCACTCAAACAAGTAAAATGCACTCATTAAATTTTAACAAAAAGTGACTAATGAAGTGAGCAAAGCAAATAATTTTAGAAACATGCATGTAATTACGATAAGAGTACAATATCATAAATCTTTAAAGTTATAAAGCATAGGAATTTATTATGGAGAAACTTTACTTCACAAATATAAAATTAGCTTTTCAGGGCCAAAGACATCTTTGAGATGGTGGAGGAGACCAAGACATTCGTGAGGGCTGAAGGACAGGGACTGAACTGAGTTTGGACTTGGCTTTCTTATGTTGTGGTTGGGAGGAGATGGTTTGGAAAGGATGGGATAATATGTCAGGGCTTTTTCTTCTTTGAATGGTGTTTAATATGTTTGATTGTTTTGAAGGGTTTGGGTGGGGGTGGGAGGTTTCGGTGGGAGGTTTCTCGGTTGGTTTTTGTGTTATCTATGTGGGGATTGGGAGCTCTGCTGGGGGCCACCTCGCTAGCAAACTAAAGTTGGCTACTGAACGGGAACGAGGTGGGGGAGAGGCTGTGGCCAGGTTGCGAGTGGTCTAGGAGGTGTGAATGTTGGGAGCATGCAGAGAGCAAAAGATTCGAGGAGAAGTGGTTGGGAGGGTTTCGAGCATGGAAGGGAGGAGTGGTTAGTTGACGGTGACTGGGGGCAGAGCTTGGTTCCATTCCTGGAGCAGGGCCGGGGGCCATTTTGGGTGGACGGTGGGCCTAAGAAGTTGGCTGAGGGGCAGGTCTGCCCTATGGGGTGGTCATGGCCGATTGGAGGGGAAGGGGTGAAAGATCTTCAGTTTGAACGATAGCATGGAACATGCGGGGGTTGGGAGGACTGTGGGAGTGTCTTGTTGCATTAAAGAATTTGAGAGCCAATATGGTGCTGCTGCAGGAGATCCATCTGAGGGTAAACCACCAGGTTAAGCTTTAGAAGGGTTGGGTGTGCCAAGTGTTTCACTCGGGCTTTGACAGCTGGGCTCGGGGGGTATCGATACTGGTGGACAAGGAGAGTTAGGTTTCAGATGGAGATGGTGATGGCAGATACGTTATAGTAACGGGCCTGTGGAGAGGAGGTTGGTGGTGTTGGTTAGCATGTATGCTCCAAATTGAGATGGTGTGGGGTTTATGAAGAGGATGTTGGCGAAGGGGGCAAGGGTTTTGGCAGCGTTTATTAAGGAGATGGGGGTAGCGGACCCCTGGCGATTCTTACATATAGGGGCAAAGAGTATTCCTTTTCTTCGCCAGTGCAAGGATTGATTTCTTTATTATGGGCAAGTCGTTGTTGTTGGGGGTGAGGAAAGCGGAATACTCAGCAATCGTTAATTCAGATCACGCACTGCACTTGGTGGATGTGGTCTTGGATCGGTGGATGTGGTCTTGGAGCGGAGCCAGTAGGGATTGAGGAGGTTCAAACGGCGACGGAGAAAATGGAAACAGGTAAAGCACCGGGGACGGATTGGTTCCCGGTGGAATTTTATTAGAAGTTTTCGGACAGGCTGGCGCAGCTGTTGGTGAAGATGTTTGAGGATGCGGCAGCTGGGGAGTGGGGTGCTTCCGGAGACAATGGGATGGGCATCTATTTTGGATTTGGTGAAAAAGTATAAGGACCTGGTGGAGTGTGGGTCGTATCAGCCAATGTCCCTGTTAAATGTGGATGCCCAAATTCTTATTTGTGTTTACAGGTCTGCAGAAAGTGTTTTTTTTACAGCGGTAGAATGCTTGATTTTGTCATTTGTCTGGGCAGGTAAGGGAGTGAGAACAAAGAAAGGTACAGCATAGGAACAGGCCCTTCGGCCCCCCAAGCCTGTGCCGACCATGCTGCCCGTCTAAACTAAAATCTTCTGCACTTCCTGGGTCCGTATCCCTCTATTCCCATCCTATTCGTGTATTTGTCAAGATGCCCCTAAAATGTCACTATCGTCCCTGCTTCCACCACCTCCTCCGGCAGCGTGTTCCAGGCACCCACTACCCTCTGTGTAAAAAGCTTGCTCGTACATCTCCTCTAAACCTTGCCCCTCGCACCTTAAACCCCCTAGTAATTGACCCCCTACCCTGGAAAAAAGCCTCTGACTATCCACTCTGTCTATGCCCCTCATAATTTTGTAGACCTCTATCAGGTCACCCCTCAACCTCCGTCGTTCCAGTGAGAACAAACCGAGTTTCTACAACCGCTTCTCATAGCTAATGCCCTCCATACCAGGCAACATCCCCGTAAATCTCTTCTGCACCCTCTCTAAAGCCTCCACATCCTTCTGGTAGTGTGGCGACCAGAATTGAACACTATATTCCAAGTGTGGCCTAACTAAGGTTCTATACAGCTGCAACATGACTTGCCAATTCTTATACTCAATGCCCTGGCCAATGAAGGCAAGCATGCCGTATGCCTTCTTGACTACCTTCTCCACCTGTGTGGCCCCTTTCAGTGACCTGTGGACCTGTACACCTCGATCTCTCTGACTTTCAATACTCGAGGGTTCTACCATTCACTGTATATTCCCTACCTGTATTAGACCTTCCAAAATGCATTACCTCACATTTGTCCGGATTAAACTCCATCTGCCATCTTTCCGGCCAAGTCTCCTAACGATCTAAATCCTGCTGGGGTGACAAGACTTGTCGGAGCTGCAGACAGGAACAGGGTGTATGTTCATAGAAATCATTGAATCTCTACAATGCCGGGAGGCCATTCAGCCTATCGAGTCTGCACCAACCCTTCGAATGAACACTCGACCCATTTACGCTCCCCCATCCGCCCTGCCCCATCCCTGTAACCCCATAACTGAACCTGCACATCGCTGGACATTAAGGGGCAATTTAACACGGCCAATCTACCTAACCCACACATCTTTGGACTGGGGAGAAAATTGAGCACCCAGAGAAAACCCACGCGGACATGGGGAGAACTCCACACAGACAGTCACCCAAGACCGGAATTGAACCAGAGACCCTGGCGGCGTGGGGCAGCAGTGCTAACCTCTGTGCCACCATGTTTTAGCCTTCGCCTCACTGATTGCTCACAGGCGAGTCCTGTTGGGGTGGAGGTCAGCTTCTCCGCCCTGTGCCTCAGTGTGGCTGGTGGACCTGATGGAGCTTTTGCATCTTGAGAAGGTTAACTTCACCTTGAGGCAGGCGATTGAGGGCTTCCATAAGAGATGGGTCACCATCAGCTGCTAAGGGCCAGAGATGGGGAAGTTTTGAGGGGGGGGGGGGGGGTTTACTCTTCAAGTCATGTGTGTGTTGGTTGGTACAGGGGGTTTCTTCTGTTATTCTTTTTGCTCTGCGTTCTTTTTTTTTCTGCATAAAATGTTAAAATGTTTTGTTTTTTTTAAATTTCAAAAGCATTTCAAATATTGCGCTTAAATAGTAGCTGTTGCCAATCGTTAAATGGGGAGAGGGAGAGGAAATAGGAAGGATAATCTTGGGGGGAATCAGATCATTTCAATCAATAATGCAAACTGAGACTAGTTCTGGTTGATAAATTCTCAAAACCAGCTTCCCACAGGTTAACAATGAGGAGAATAAATTGTCCTCTTAACTTTTATATATAAAATCTAGGTGTAATCTTGGCCAGCACGCAACTTACAAATTTGGAACCAGAGATATAAAGGGTGCCCAAACTACTGCCCGTTTTTCTTACTCACTCTTTTGTCCTTTAAATCGGTCCACCCATGGGAACAAAAAAGGCCATTGTCTCACTGATAGACTAATCTTAAATCAAATCACACTGACATATGCAAATTAATGGGAATATTAATTTAAAACTTGTGACTCAATTAAGTTTCAGGAATTCAGACTGCCTCCTGTAAATGACTTTGGTGCGTAGTGTTAAAAAAGCTAATTTGAACTAAGTATCACTGTCAAGGTTCCTGCCCTTCCTATCCATAAATAAAGCTAAGTTTATTTCATAAGTAGTGAAAAATTATGAATTTGTCTCCAAGGATAAAGAGAGATTCATGAAACAACAGCTGCAGACCATGTCATAAATATGATACTACCACCCAGAAACCTCAAATGAGGCCATTATGTTAGAAACTATCTTAATTTGTCAGCGTGTATTGGTGGCAGTGTAACTGTTATTGAAATCCACAGTTAATATTTTCTGCAGCATCCTGATGAAAAAGGGCACTTTCAATTTAATGCTATCCAGAGTTGATCAAATTAACAAAAAAATTTCAAAAATAATTTCTGGAAGAACTATTCATTTTTCATCGTATTTATGAAATAAACTTAGCTTTATTTATGAAAACTATTCACGGCTTACAATTTCAGTGCTTGACCAAAAACATTAAATGCTTAGTAAAATACATTACATCATCTGAAATTAAGTTAATGTCAGGGTGAGGATGGGAAGACAATTTGCAGAGAGTACATGTGGAGAGAAGGAATTTATCTTAGTCAAGTTCATGACATGTCATGTTCTTAATTTGGTGCTACAGATGTCCACAAAATCTGGAAAAAATGTCTACAGGAAAAATTCTCTGCAAAAGCAGCTCTCCAATCAGAACAAAAAAAGTTCATTAAGGAAGTTTAAAAACCCTTTGAGGGATCAGCCTTCAGTGCAAGACCATGGGGGGCTAATAAGTGGGATTAAGTCTGGAATGATGCAATTGTCAATTGATTTTTCCAAATCAAATTTGACAGCAGCAATCAAAATTGTTTTTAATTTTTTTTTTATAAAATGAGCCATGCCCAAACGTGAATCAATTTATTTATTTTTTTCAAATATTTTTATTCTCCTCCGTTTTTCACATTTTCTCCCAAATTTACACCCACCAACAATAAACAATAATCAGTAACAAATGTCAACCCCCATATCAATAACAACGATCCCAAGCTCCCACCAAACCCCCAAACATCAGCCCACATGTTCACACAAAAAATGACAAAAAGGAATTAGGGATCACCCATCGTCGCCACCAACCCACACGCCCCAACTAATGTTCGATGTTATCCAGTTCTTGAAAGTGCACAATGAATAACGCCCATGAATTGTAGAACCCCTCCATCCTTCCCCTCAGTTCAAACTTAACCTTCTCAAGAGTCACGAATTCCAACAGGTCCCCCCCGCCACGCCAGGGCACAGGTGGAGTGGTTGCTCTCCAACCTATCAGGATCCGCCTTCGGGCGATCAACGAGGCGAAGGCTACAACAACTGCCTCCGCACCCATTTCCAACCTTGGCTGGTCCGACACCCCGAATATGGCCTCCCGGGGGCCTTCGTCCAGTTTCACATGCACCACTTTAGAATTTACCCTTAAAAACCTCCTTCCAGTAATCCTCTAGCTTTGGACTGGACCAAAACATATGAATGTGATTAGCGGGGCCCCCCCGCAAAGTTCACACACATCTTCTACTCCTTCAAAGAATCAGCTCATCCTCGCCCTCGTGAGGTGTGCTCTGTATACCACCTTCAGCCCCAACCTCGCGCACGAGTTGGAGGCATTCACTCTCCAGAGCACCTCACACCAGAACCCCTCCTCCATATCCTCTCCCAACTCTTCCTCCCACTTTGCTTTGATCCCTTCCAGTGGTGCCTTCTCCTCTTCCAAAATAGCTCCGTAAACCGCTGACACTACCTCCTGTCGTCAGCACCTCCTCCAGAAATGTGGCGGCCGGTTCCTCTGGGAAGCTCTGTATCTCCTTTCTGGCAAAATGTCGAACCTGCATGTACCTAAACACTTCTCCCTGCTCTAGCCCATACTTCGCTTCCAGCTCCTTCAATCTTGCAAACCGACCCCTAAGAAACAAATCTTTTAGTGTCTTAATCCCCTTCTCCCATTTCCGAAAATTTCCATCCCACCTGCTTGGCTCAAATCTGTGGTTCCCCCAAATTGGCATTTCCCTTGACCCTGCCCCCAACCCAAAGTGTTGGCGAAACTGCCTCCAAATTCTCAATGAAGCTATTATTGCCAGACTCGCTGAGTATTTCCCCGGGGCTATCGGGAGCGGTGCTGTTGCTAGTGCTTTCAATCCCGACCCCCTGCACAAACTCTCCTCCATTCTGACCCACTGGGAATCAATCCCTCTGACCCAGCTCCGCACCTTCGCCGCCCAGTAGTACTACATCAGGTTCGCAAGATCCAAACCCCCTACCTGCCTTCCCCTCTGTAGCTGCACCTTTCTAACTCTGGCCACCTTCCCTCCCCATATGAACAACGTAATCCTTCCCTCAAACTCGCTGAAAAAAGCCTTTGGCAGGAAAATCGGCAGGCATTGAAAAATAAACAGAAATCGTGGCAGCACGTTCATTTTAACCACCTGTACCTGACCCGCCAGTGACAGAGGGAGACCATCTCAACTTGCCAGATCAGCTTTCACTCTCCCCACCAAACTAGGAATGTTGTACCTGCGGAGCCGCCTCCACTCCCGGACAACCTGCACCCCCAGGTACCTAAAGTGAGTCCCTGCCCTACAGAATGACAGCTCCCCCATCTCTGCCACCACCCCGGCCGAGACAGCACAAAATACTAACTCGTCTAGATTTAGTTCCCCCCCCCCCCCCCCCCCCCCCCCGAGAAAGACCCAAATACTCTAAGCAGCTCCAATATTCTGTTGCTAACTTCGCCTTAGTTCAATTGCTCTGTTTTATTACCTTTGCTCTTGAGTCACCAGGTATCTTTATGATACCGCCACGAGGTTCAAGTCAGAGTAATGATCAATAATCCAATACATCGATTCGTAAGGTTTAAATCAAAGCACATTTATTTATTTTATTTTTAAAAAAATATATTTTATTCAAGTTTTTTGGCCAAACATAACAATACGTAGTGTTTCTTTTACACAACAATAAAGCAATATAAATAACCGTGGCCAATTTTCAACAAATAAATAAGTAATATATAAACAAAAACAAAAAACAAAACTAAATGGCAACTGCCTTGTCCAAAATAAATACTCTCCAAAAATACAATCCAACAATCCAATATACAATTACATATACCAAATACCTATACATATACAATAACATCCCTGAGAGTCCGTCCGATTCCTCCCCCCCGCCCTCCCCCCTGGGTTGCTGCTGTTGTCTACTTCTTTTCCATTCCCTCTATCTTTCTGTGAGGTAGTCGACGAACGGTTGCCACCGCCAGGTGAACCCCTGAGCCGAACCCCTTAACACGAACTTAATCCGTTCTAACTTTATTAACCCTGCCATATCGTTTATCCAGGTCTCCACACCCGGGGGTTTGGCTTCCTTCCACATTAACAATATCCTGCGCCGGGCTACAAGGGATGCAAAGGCCAACACGTCAGCCTCTCTCGCCTCCTGCACTCCCGGCTCTTCCGCAACCCCAAATATAGCCAACCCCCAGCTTGGTTCAACCCGGACCCCCACCACCTTCAAAAGCACCTTTGCCACCCCCACCCAGAACCCCTGTAGTGCCGGGCATGACCAGAACATGTGGGTGTGATTCGCTGGGCCTCTCGAGCATCTCGTACACCTATCCTCTACCCCCAAAAATTTACTAAGCCGTGCTCCAGTCATATGCACCCTGTGTAGCACCTTAAATTGTATCAGGCTTAGCCTGGCACACGAGGACGATGAGTTTACCCTACGTAGGGCATCAGCCCACAACCCCTCCTCAATCTCCTCCCCCAGTTCTTCTTCCCATTTCCCTTTCAGCTCATCTACCATAATCTCCCCCTCGTCCCTCATCTCCCTGTATATGTCCGCCACCTTACCGTCCCCCACCCATGTCTCTGAGATCACTCTATACTGCACTTCCTGCGTCGGGAGCTGCGGGAATTCCTTCACCTGTTGCCTCGCAAAAGCCCTCAATTGCATATACCGAAATGCATTCCCTTGGGGCAACCCATATTTCTCCGTCAGCGCTCGCAGACTCGCAAACGTCCCATCTACAAATAGATCTCTTAGTTGTACTAGCCCAGCTCTTTGCCATGCTCCAAATCCCCCATCCATTCTCCCCGGAACGAACCTATGATTGTTTCTTATCGGGGACCGCACCGAAGCTCCCGTCCCTCCCCTATGCCGTCTCCACTGCCCCCAAATTTTCAATGTAGCCACCACCACCGGGCTTGTGGTGTATTTCTTTGGTGAGAACGGCAACGGCGCCGTCACCATTGCTTGCAGGCTAGTCCCCCTGCAGGACGCCCTCTCCAATCTCTTCCACGCCGCTCCCTCCCCTTCTCCCATCCACTTACACACCATTGAAACATTGGCGGCCCAGTAGTACTCACTTAGGCTCGGTAGTGCTGACGAATGTGATATAAAATAGTTACTTTAGAGATACTAGTTAATGTAATGTAGAAATAAGCCACTTTGATTCTGGCAGTTAGGGACAAAGGGGTTTGAGACCGCATGGAAAAAGCAGGAAGAGGTGTGTCTATGATAGTGATGCTGCATTGATAGGGGCCAGAGAAAGGGATTGGAAGTGAGCCAATCAGAATAGATCGGACAGGTCAGGAGGGACATAGGCTGACCTATGTCCGTCGAGTATGTGAAACTTGATACCATTTGAATTGATTTGCAGAGATCCCTTTGTTTCTTTGTTCATTCGCTTTCTAGGATATAGGAAACTGGATGTCTCTTATATTTCTATGAAATGAATCAAGCTTGCAAGCTAAATAAATAACTTCTTTTTACGTGCGAATCCATCTCAACTTTTATTGAGGCCAGACTGACAGAGAAAGAAATTTGGGGATCAACAGTGCCAGCCCCCCCCCGTCCCTTCTACGCTGCAAGAATCCCCGCCTCACTCTCGGGGTCTTCCCAGCCCACACAACTCATAATGCTCTTCTCAGTTCTTTTGAAAAAAGCCTTCGTGATCACCACCGGGAGGCACTGGAACACAAAAAGGAATCTCGGGAGGACCACCATTTTAACCGCCTGCACCCTACCTGCTAATGACAGGGACACCATGTCCCATCTCTTGAAATCCTCCTCCATCTGTTCCACCAACCGTGTTAAATTAAGCCTATGTAATGTACCCCAATTCTTGGCTATCTGGATCCCCAGGTACCGGAGGTCCCTTGTTACCTTTCTCAACGGTAAATCCTCTATCTCTCTGCTCTGCTCCCCCGGATGCACCACAAATAACTCACTTTTCCCCATGTTCAGTTTATACCCCGAAAAATCCCCAAACTCCCCAAGTATCCGCATTATCTCTGGCATCTCCTCCGCCGGGTCCACCACATATAGCAACAAATCATCCGCATAGAGATACCCGGTGTTCTTCTCCCCCTCTAAGTACTCCCCTCCACTTCCTGGAACCCCTCAGTGCTATGGCCAGGGGTTCAATCGCCAATGCAAACAATAACGGGGACAGAGGACATCCCTGCCTCGTCCCTCTATGGAGCCGAAAATAGTCAGACCCCCGTCCATTCGTGACCACGCTCGCCATCGGGGCCCTAGGCAGCAACTGTACCCACCTGATATACCCGTCCCCAAAGCCAAATCTCCTCAACACCTCCCACAAATAATCTCACTCCACTCTATCAAATGCTTTCTTGGCGTCCATCACCACCACTATCTCCGCTTCCCCCTCTGGTGGGGGCATCATCATTAACCCTAGCAGCCTCTGTATATTTGTATTTAGCTGTCTCCCCTTCACAAACCCAGTTTGGTCCTCATGGACAACCCCCGGGACACAATCCTCTATCCTCATTGCCATTACCTTGGCCAGAATCTTAGCATCCACATTCAGGAGGGAAATGGGCCTGTATGACCAGCATTGCAGCGGGTCTTTTTCCTTCTTTAGGAGGAGCGATATCGTTGCCTCTGACATAGTCGGGGGCAGCTGCCCCCTTTCCCTCGCCTCATTAAAGGTTCTCATCAGTAGCGGGGCCAGCAAGTCCAAATATTTCTTACAGAATTCAACTGGGAATCCGTCTGGTCCCGGGGCCTTCCCCGCCTACATGCTCCCAATCCCTTTCACTACTTCCTCCGTCTCAATCTGTGCTCCCAGCCCCACTCTCTCCTGCTCCTCCATCTTGGGAAATTCCAGCTGATCCAGAAAGCACATCATTCTCTCCTTCCCGTCCGGGGGCTGCGCTTCATATAATCTTTCATAAAATGCCTTGAACACTCCATTCACTCTCTCCGCTCCCCGCTCCATCTCTCCCTCCTCATCTCTCACCCCCCCTATCTCCCTCGCTGCTCCCCTTTTCCTCAGTTGGTGGGCCAACAACCTATTCGCCTTCTCCCCATATTCGTACTGTACACCCTGTGCCTTCCTCCATTGTGCCTCTGCATTACCCGTAGTCAACAAGTCAAATTCTACATGTAGCCGTTGCCTTTCCCTGTACAGTCCCTCCTCCGGTGCCTCCGCGTATTGTCTGTCCACCCTCAGAAGTTCTTTCAACAACCGCTCCCTTTCCCTACCCTCCTGCTTTCCTTTATGTGCCCTAATAGATATCAGCTCCCCTCTAAGCACTGCCTTCAGTGCCTCCCAGACCACTCCCACCTGTACCTCCCCATTATCATTAAGTTCCAAGTACCTTTCAATACACCCCCTCACCCTTAGACACACACCCTCATCTGCCAATAATCCCATGTCCATTCTCCAGGGTGGAAGCTGTTGTTTTTCTTCCCCTATCTCCAGGTCCACCCAGTGTGGAGCATGATCCGAGATGGCTATAGCCGTGTCCTCTGTCCCCATCACCTTTGGGATCAGTGGCCTTCCCAAAACAAAAAAATCTATTCGTGAAAATACTTTTATGTACATAGGAGAAAAACGAAAACTCCTTACTCCTAGGTCTACTAAATCTCCAGGGATCTACTCCTTCCATCTGCACCATAAAATCCTTAAGCACCCTAGCTGCAGCCGGCCTCCTTCCGGTCCTGGACCTCGATCAGTCCAGCCCTGGGTCCAGCACCGTATTAAAGTCTCCACCCATTACCAACTTCCCCACTTCTAGGTCCGGGATTCGTCCTAACACATGCCTCATAAAATTGGCATCATCCCAGTTCGGGGCATACATGTTCACTAATACCACCGCCTCCCCTTGCAGTTTGCCACTCACCATCACGTATCTGCCCCCACTATCAGCCACTATAGTCTTTGCCTCAAACATTACCCGCTTCCCCACTAGTATGGCCATCCCCCTGTTTTTTGCATCTAGCCCCAAATGAAACACCTGCCCCACCCATCCTTTGCGAAGTCTAACCTGGTCTATCAGCTTCAGATGCGTCTCCTGAAGCATAACCACATCTGCCTTAAGTTTCTTTCGGTGTGCGAGTACCCGTGCCCTCTTAATCGGCCCGTTCAGCCCTCTCACATTCCACGTGATCAACCGGGTTGGGGGGCTCTTTACCCCCCCCCCCCCCTTGACGACTAGCCATTTCCTTTTTCAATCCAGCTCCTCACCTGGTTCCCACGTAGCTGTATCCCCCCCAGGCGGCGCCACCCCGCCCCAACCCCCCCCTCCCATACCAGCTCCCCCTTCTGCCCAGCAGCAGCAACCCAGTTAACCCCCCCCACCCCGCTCGATCCCTCACTAGCGTAATTGCACCCCCCATGTTGCTCCCAGAAGTCAGCAAACTCTGGCCAACCTCGGCTTCTCCCCGTGACCTCGGCTCACACTGTGCGAGGCCCCCTCCTTCCTGCTTCCCTGTTCCCGCCATGATTACCATAGCGCGGGAACAAAGCCCGCGCTTCCCTTTTGGCCCCGCCCTCAGCTCCTCATCCTCCCTCACCCCCTCCCCCACGACATGGGGGAGAGAGATAAGTTACAGGGTCGCAGGTTTAACAACTTGGGAAGTCCTCTCTTCCCCCTTTTACCCCCTTCATCCCACAAATTCACCCCCCCACTTTTGTCCCAAACGTTCTTTTTCTGGCCCGCTCACTCCAGCTTCTCCTCGACAATAAATGTCCACGCCTCGTCTGCCGTTTCGAAGTAGTGGTGTTTCCCTAGATGTGTGACCCACAGTCTTGCCGGTTGCAGCATTCCGAATTTGACCTTCCTTTTATGCAACACCGCCTTGGCCCGATTAAAGCTTGCCCTCCTTCTCGCCACCTCCGCACTCCAATCTTGATATACGCGGATCACCGCATTCTCCCACCTACTGCTCAGAGTTTTCTTAGCCCATCTGAGGGCCATCTCTCTGTCCTTATATCGGAGAAATCTCAACTATTGCTCGAGGAATTTCTCCAGCCCTCAAGTCTTCGCGCCACAACCCGATAGGCTCCCTCCACCTCCAGCGGACCTGTCGGGGCCTCCGATCCCATTAATGAGTGGAGCATCATGCTCACATGTGCCCCGACGTCCGCCCCTTCTGCACCTTCGGGAAGCTTGTAATATCGGGGCCAACAGCTCCTTCTTCGTCTCCTTTTTGAGTTCATCTACGCAACGCCGCAGGAACTCTTGTTGGTCAGGGCCCCATATTAAACTGCCTCCTTCCGACGCCATCTTGCTTTGTGCCGGCCTTCCTGGCCGCTGCTCTAGAGGATCCACCGCAATCCGGCTACTTTCCTCTCTTTTTTCCATCCATGTCCAGGGGGGATTCCCTTCTGGATTACCGCACAGTGTTATTTGCCGTTAAAATTGCCGATGGGGCTCCTATTAAGAGCCCAGAAGTCCGTTCCACCGGGAGCTGCCGAAACGTGCGACTCAGCTGGTCATCGCCGCACCCGGAAGTCCAAAGCACATTTATTATACACAGTAATCGCTACTCACGCACAAATTCTACGTCTAAGCTACTTCTACAACTAACAGGCCTATACTTAACTTCGGGCTGGCCCACCAGGTCAGGGGAACAAATGGCCTTTCGTTCGGGTTCTGAGCCTGCGGGATTCGAAGTTGGTACGGATTGGTAGCTAGGAGCGCCTATCTCGTAGCGAGCGTTGAATTAGAGTTCGATCTTCACTGGAGTCACTGCAGCGGTCATGGTCAATGTTGGTTCGTTGTTGCTGGGTGACCCGGGCAGGACGAAGAGCGCGAAGAGGTGGAGAGGAAGAGAAGAGAGCGATTTGAACTTGGGGCTCATATCTTATAGTCCCCAGGGGCTTCCCGCCTTTCGGGGCGGACCCTGTACCTGGTCCCAAGTAATTGGACTTTGTCCCAATCGCTTGGTTCGATTTTCTCCAATGCTGGAGCGGTTCCCTGATCGATGAGCGGTCTTGAGGTGCTCGTTCACCGCCTTTTGTGTAGGCTCCTGCTGGCACCGAAGAGTCTGGTTTTGCTTTGTGTGTCTAAATGTTGCTTATTGTTCCCGGGGATTGCTCATTAGTATGCAGATGGCTGTTGTTTTGGTATGCTGATGGTTGCTGGTATGAAATTGTCTGGCCTTTCCAGAGGTAAACACACAGCCAACCTGCAGCTGCTGGTTTTTGTCTTGTTGGCTGACTTTCCCATCAGCCTTTGCCGTTCGCCATTTCAAATCGGGAGTTGGCCATTGTAAGTGGCTACAATTCCCCCCTATCAACACACTCGGTTCCGACACGTATAGCAGCAAGTAATCGGCATATAAGGACATCCTATGCTCTATTCCCCCCCCCCCACCCCCGCACTATTCCTTTCCATACCCCCGAACTTCTTAATGCAATGGCCAACGGCTCAATCGCGAGTGCAAACAGCAGGGGGGATATAGGACATCCCTGCCTAGTCCCACAGTGGAGAGACGTATCTCGAGCTGATGTTGTTTGTGCGGACACGTGCCCTCGGCTCCTTGTTTAGTAGCTTTACCCAGTTCACAAATCTTGGTCCAATCCCAAACCGCTCCAGAACTGCCATCAAGTACCCCCATTCTACCCGGTCAAACGCCTTCTCAGCGTCCAATGGCACAAACACCTCTGTTTCCTTCCCCTCTGCCGGTGCCATAACAACGTTCAATACCCGTCTAACGTTTGAAAAGAGCTGCCTCCCTCTCACAAACCCCGCCTGATCTTCACCTATCACCTTCGGGAGACACGCCTCCAGCCTACCCGCCAGTACCTTCGCCAATACCTTTGCGTCCACATGCAGAAGTGATATGGGCCTATACGACCCACACTCCGTCGGATCCTTATCTTTTTTTAGCAACAGGGAAATCAATGCCTGCCCCAACGTTTGTGGCAACACACCCCCTCCCTATCGCCTCTTCAAACATCCCCACCATCAGGGGTGCCAACTTATCCTGGAATTTGTTATAATATTCCACCGGCAACCCATCTGGCCCTGCCACCTTCCCTGACTGCATCCTCCCAATCGCATCCTTTATCTCCTGTTCCACTATCGCTCCTTCTAATGTAGCCCTGTCCCCCTCCCCTCACCTCAGGTACTCCAACCCATCTAGAAATTCCTGCATCTCCTGGTCTCCCCCATGTGGCTCTGAACTGCACAACCTCTCATAAAATTCCTCAAAAACCCTTGTTAATCAGATCCGGAACCACCACCAACTTCCCTGCCCTATTCCTCACCTGAACAATTTCCCTGACCGCTGCCTCCCTCCGGAGCTGCCCGCCTGATCTCCATGTTCGTAAACTGCACCCCTTGCTCATCTCAGTTGGTGCACCGCCTTCCTGGTAGATAGTCGGTCAAAGCTCGCCTGTAGTTCCTTCCTCTTTTCCAGCTTCGCTGGGTCCCTATCTTCTTGCATAACTCGTATCTACCTCCAACATCTCATCTTTTACCCTCTTGCCGCCCCAACCTCTCCTCTTTGTCCACCTCAGCCTTAAACAAAATCACTTCACCCCTCACCACCGCCTTTAGAGCCTCCCAAACAACTGCCTTCGACACCTCACCAGTACAGTTGAAACCTACATATTCCACAATTACCTTTTCAATTTTGTCACAGAACCTTTGGTCCCCCAAAAGTTCCACATCTAATTTCCACCCCGGCCTCTGCGCTACCCCCTTCTCCAGTACCATATCCATCCAACGCAAAGCACGATCTGACACGGCAATTGGCCTTAACCCCAGCCAGCAAAGCCTTCGCCACCACAAAAAAGTCAACCCGCAAGTATACCTTATGGACCGCTGAGAAAAACGAGTACTCCCGTTCCCTTGGGTGCAGGAACCTCCAAAGGTCCACCCCTCCTATTTCCACCATTAGCCCAGCCAACGCCTTTGCCCCCCGATAGGACCAGCATGTGCGGGCGTGACCTGTCCAACCTTGGCTCCTGCACCAAGTTCCAGTCCCCCCCCACTATCAGTTTGTAGGTGTCCAAGTCGGGGATGGCCCCAAACACCTTCTTTGTGAATCCCACATCGTCCCAATTGGGATCGCACACACTGAACAACGCCACTATCCCTCCAGCGCCCCTGTCACAATCACATATCTACCCCCCTGATCTGCCACCACCTTCTCCATCTGGAAGCGTACCCTTTTGCTGACCATTACCGCTACCCTTCAAGCCCTTCCCTCAAATCCAGAGTGAAACCACTTGGCTAACCCAGCCCTTTTTACGTCTCCCCTGGTCCTTCGCCCTCAAGCGAGTCTCCTGCAGCATTGCTACATCGGCTTTCAAACTTTTAAGGTGCGCAAGCACCCGTGACCTCTTGACCGGACCTCCTAACCCCATGTTCCACGTGACTATCCTAACTGGGGGTCTCTCTCCCCCCCCCCCCCTTCTTATCCACCATCATCATACCCCCGGGCCCTGCCCCATGAGCTTGACCCGCCCCTATCCATTATTAACATCGAACCCCTTCTGACCTCCCAAAAAACCCCCCCATATTTCCTCTCGAAAAAACATCTCCGAGCATCAATCCCTTCTCCCCCCCCTTTGCTCGCCTCGTAGACCCATCAAAACCTGCTAACCAGGCTCCAATGTCCGCAGCCCTCCTCTCACCACGCCTCCGTTCACTAGCCAGCTTTAGTTAACAAGGGCGGGTGGCTCCCCCTGCCAAGATATACCGTCCCCTCCCACCCAGTCCCAGAGAAGGAAAAACAAAAACAATCCAACCCATACATTTCACTAAAATAAGATATAACGGTCGCAACACAGAATGCCAATCAATCCAACCAATAACTTGAACTCTGTAACAATGTGAAGAGAAGTAAATTACAATACACGTCAGTAAAAAAGAAAGTTATAGCATTTATACATTTTCCAGCTCCCCAATCACAGTCCACAGTCTCTCTTCCAGCTCCGCTCCTCACGTCTGTCCCAAGCTTTCCGCCCTCACGAACGCCTCAGCCGCCTCCGCTGTCTCAAAATAAAAGTCTTTGGCATCACAAGTCACCTCAGCTTCGCCGGGACACCATACCAAATCGCACCCCCTTTTTGTACTGTGCCGCCTTCACTCGCCCGAACGCCGCTCGTCTTTTTGCCAACTCCACCGTCAAGTCCTGGTAGATCTGAACTCCAGCACCATCCCACTGCACCTCGCGCTTCTGCTTCGCCCAGCTTAACCCCTTCTCTTTCATGCAGTACCTATGGAAGCAGATAATTACTGCTCTTAGCGGCTCATTCACTTTGGGCTTCGGCCTTAATGACCGATGAGCTCGGTCCAGCTCGTACCGGGAGGGGTTCTCACCCTCCCCCATCAACTCTGCCAACGTCTTAGCGAAGTACTCTGTTGGCCTTGGGCCCTCTGTCCCTTCGGGCAAGCCCACAATTCTCAGATTGTGCCGCCTCGAGCGGTTCTCCAAGTCCTCGAGCTTTGCTCGGAGTCCTCTGTTGACCTCCACCCACCCTCCGCAGCTCGTCCCCCATCCAAGTGAACTGGTCGCTGTGCTGTGACACGGCCTCCTCCACTTCATTCATCTTCTCGCCCTGCTCTCTTACCTCGGCCGATGTATTTGCCACAGCTACCCTCAGCGGGGCAATTGCCCCCTCCACCAATGACTTCAATGCGACTGCCATCTCCTTCCTCAAATCCTCAAAGCCTCCATGTTCTTCGCAATCTGCTTTTCCAGCTCCACCGCCATCACCTCTGTCATCTTCTCCACCGTAAGTAGTGCGGCCACACCATGCGGTCTGGCATCCGCCATCTTGCCAGCACTTTTGCTGGTCCTCTCATTCAACGGCGAGCCCGCGTTTCCTCCCTTCCTCAACGCTGCTTTTCGCATTCTTTAACAACTTTATTATTTTTCCTTTTTTTCACCCTTCTTTCCTTCTTCAATTTTTTTTATATGGAAAAAAAAAAATTCTTCCTTCAAAAAAAAGAAAAAAAACTTTCACCAAGTTTCTTTAAAACGGCTCTGTTTTTTCTATTTCTCCAGAATTTCCCTGGGACCGGACTTCAGTCTTCTTACAACATTCTAGGAGGGAGCCACCCGATATGGCACATCTCACCTATATCACGCCCTGGCTTCAGGCCTGTTGCCTCGACCTCCGTTTAGCTCCGCCCCTACTGCTCCGACCTCCGCGCGCCCTGGGCCCGATGCCTCAGCACCAGCCGCCCGACACGCGTGCGGGGTTCCTCGGCGGTTTTCAAACCAGCCCCGCTTGATGCCCGGGACGACCCCAAAGGCCGACGATAATCCGGGGGGGGGGGGAGCGAAGAATCGGGGAAACCCCCGAAAGCGCTGCAAATAGTGGCCACCGGCGGGAGCTCCACGTGATGCGGCCGACCCGGTCGCAAACACCACCGGAAGTCCAACGCCAATCAATTTTATACATGCATACTTAAAAGCTCAAATTGAATATTCAGCCATATTTTAAGTTTGCGAATCACAGGTAATTTTCATGCATAGTTTTTACAGCAAGAAAAACAGTCCATGCAAACCAACACATCCATTCAGTTAAAGGTGCTAATAAGCCTCCTCGCACCTTCACTTTCATTAAACTTTATCAACATATCCTTCTATTTCTTTCTGCCCCATGTGCGTATTTAGCTTCTCCTGCATCTATACTATTTGCCTCACCTACTCTGGTATAGATTCTGCATTCCCCCTCCCCCCATAATCCCCAAACACCTCTCCTCACTTTGAAGTGAGCTTTCAAGAGTAACTTCATTTCACCTTTTACTTCAATGCTTGGTGTTTTGCACTATGGATTCAGTGGAGGTAAAGTGTGGGGGCGCTGAGGCAGACAAACATACCTGTACAAATACCTGAATAATGATTAACGGTAATTCCACTCTTCCACAGTTGGTCTCAGTGACTCTTTCAACCCTGCCGTCTCAACAAATGCGGATGGGCAAATATTTCTGAGTAGCATTGCTCATTTTAAGGAAGATCGCACTTGCAATCCTATCCTTTCAGGTGTGAAAGTGATCAAAGTTGTGTATTTCTCCAGCACATGCTATTTTCCAAGATTTCCAGCCCATTCAAACTCAATTAACAGCATTTGAAATTAGCTCAATGGTGTACACGTGTAGAACTCCTCCCCAATACTGTCAAAATACATTTATTCTCAACTTAAAGCTAACCGTCCAAAATCCTGCCTGCTTGTATTTGCACCAGGATACAGAGTAAAAGAGGGTATGATGCTCTTTTCAAAAAGGTCTGTCTGCAGGTTAGACTGAAGCAACGCGGTTTCAAGACCCCTCTCCCCAGCATACTCCTGGCAAACGTCCAAGCGATCGAAAACAAGCTGGATGAACTTAACGCCAGACTTACCTCTTAGAGGGAAGTAAGAGATTGCTGTGTGCTCTGTTTCACAGAGACATGGCTCACCCCTGCCTCACCGGACTGTGCCATACAACCTGAAGGCTTCTCAATTCACCGGGCGGACCGCACGGCATCATCAGGCAAAGCGAAGGGGTTTGCCTCCTCATCAACTCCTCCTGGTGCTTGGATGTGGCGACTCTGGCGACCTACTGCTCCCCAGACCTGGAATACCTGACCGTGAAGTGCCGCCCATATTATCTTCCACGCGAGTTCACTTCAGCCATTATCACAGCGGTCTACATCCCACCCCAGGCAGTAGCGAGGAAGGCGCTGGACGAACTATACACAGTAATAAACAACTACGAAACAGAACACCCGGAAACCTTGTTCATCGTGGCCGGAGACTTCAACAAGGCCAACCTCAAGAGTGTACTGCCAAAATTCCACCAGCACATCTCCTGTCCCACTAGGGGCGACAACACTCTTGACCACTGTGACTCACAAATCAAGGGCCCCGACCGCACTTTGGGAAATCAGACCATAAGACGGTGCTCCTTCTCCCGGCATACAAGCAGAAACTCAAGCTGGAGAATCCAGCTAAGAAGGTTGTGCAGTGCTGGTCCGAGGAGACAGAAGAGCTCTTACGTGACTGCTTAGAGACAGTGGACTGGTCCATATTTAAGAACTCAGCGACCAACTTAAATGAGTATGCCACCACCGTCACAGACTTCATCAGCAAATGTGTGGACGACTGCGTGCCAAAGAAAGCAGTACGTGCGTTCCCCAACCGGAAACCATGGCTCAATCGTGAGATTGACTCCCTACTGAAGGACAGATCTGAGGCGTTCAAGGCAGACGACCCCTGACCTATACAAGAAATCTAGGTATGACCTCCCAAAGCCATCCGGAATGCCAAGAGAGAATATCAAACCAAGCTAGTCACAGACAGACTCTCGGCGGTTGTGGCAAGGACTAAACAACATAACGGGCTACAAAGCGAAGTCGAACAGTATCTCTGGCAGCAGCGCACCACTCCCCGATGAACTCAATGCATTCTATGCTCGGTTCGAGCAGGTAACCAACAATCCGCTGGCGAGTGCCCCAACAGCCCATAATTCACCCATACCCACCATCACAGCTTCCGAAGTCAGATTGGCCTTCCTGAAAGTGAACCCCCGGAAGGCGACGGGCCCAGACGGGACCCCCTAGTCGTGCACTCAGAGCCTGTGCGGACCAGCTGGCAGAGGTATTCACGGACATCTTTAACCTGTCCCTACTCCACTCCAAGGTCCCCACCTGCTTCAAGAAGACCACCATCATACAGGTAGCAAAGAAGAACCAGGCAACGTGCCTCAATGACTACCGACCAGTGGCCCTAACTACAGTCGTAATGAAGTGCTTCGAGAGGTTGATCATGAAGCGCATCACTCCATACTCTCAGAACGCCTTGATCCACTGCAATTCGCACACCGCTGCAACCGGTCCACATCAGATGCCATTTCCCTGGCCCTACACTCATCCCCAGAGCATCTCGAAAACAAGGACTCCTACATTAGACTCCTATTTATTGACTACAGCTCCGCCTTCAACACCATAATCCCAGCCAAGCTCATATCAAAACTCCAAAACCTAGGACTTGGCTCCCCACTCTGCAACTGGATCCTCGATTTTCTGACCAACAGACCACAATCAGTAAGAATGAACAACAACACCTCCTCCATAATAGTCCTCAATACCGGCGCCCCGCAAGGCTGCGTACTTAGCCCCTACTCTACTCCCTGTACACACACGACTGCGTGGCAAAACTTGGTTCCAACTCCATCTACAGGTTTGCTGACGTTACGACCATAGTGGGCTGGATCTCGAATAACGACGAGTCCGAATACAGGAGGGAGATAGAGAACCTAGTGGAGTGGTGTAGCGACAACAATCTCTCCCTCAATGCAGCAAAACTAAAGAGCTGGTAATTGACTTCAGGAAGTAAAGTACTGTACACACCCCTGTCAGCATCAACGGGGCCGAGGTGGAGATGGTTAGCAGTTTCAAATTCCTAGAGGTGCACATCTCCAAAAATCTGTCCTGGTCCACCCACGTTGACGCTGCACCAAGAAAGCACAACAGCGCCTATACTTCCTCAGAAACTAAGGAAATTTGGCATGTCACATTGACCCTTACCAACTTTTACAGATGCACCATAGAAAGCATCCTATCAGGCTGCATCACAGCCCGGTATGGCAACTGCTCGGCCCAGGACCGCAAGAAACTTCAGAGGGTCGTGAACACCGCCCAGTCCATCACACAAACCTGCCTCCCATCCATTGACTCCATCTACACCTCCCGCTGCCTGGGGAAAGCGGGCAGTATAATCAAAGATCCCTCCACCCGGCTGACTCACTCTTTCAACTTCTTCCATCGGGCAGGAGATACAGAAGTCTGAGAACACGCACGAACAGACTCAAAAACAGCTTCTTCCCCACGGTCACCAGACACCTAAATGACCCTCTTATGCACTGACTTCATTAACACTACACCCTATATGCTTCATCCGATGCCAGTGCTTTTGTAGTTACATTGTATATGTTGTGTTGTCCTATTATGTATTTTCTTTATTCCTTTCTTCTCATGTACTTAATGATCTGTTGAGCTGCTCGCAGAAAAATACTTTTCACTGTACCTCGGTACACGTGACAATAAACCAAATCCA